>NC_135440.1:14532231-14864731 GCF_051991255.1 Vanacampus margaritifer | reverse complement strand
CTTCACATGTACACAGTAAATTCTGTAGAGTAAATTTGACTATATTTAGAGTGGGGCTATAGACTCAGTTTTAGAGTAATATTTACACTTGGAAGAGAGTAAAACAAAAAATTGACAAACATAAATAAATAAAAGTCACTGAAGGGTTAAGGAACGAAATCATGACCTTCAGCTTGGTAGACAGCCGATCTACTCCCTGAGCCACGCAGCTCTTGCTATCTGACATTATATCGCTCGTGTCAGCTGGAATGTTCTCCAAGAGATCAAAAATTATGTTTTTGGTGTCCTCTTAGTGGTAAGCAAACAGTAGGAGGAGCACAGCTCAGGTGGTAGTGTGGCGGTCTCCCAAACTGAAGGTTGTGAGTTTGTTCTTCAACCTCTAGTGACTTTTATTTTTTTCAAATCTTTATTTTACTCTCTTCCAAGTGTAAATATTAGCCTAGTCTAAAACTGAGTCTATTTGGCCCCACTCTAAATAGAGTCAGATTTAATCTACAGCAGGGGTGTCAAACATAAAGCCTGCGGGCCGGATTAGGCCCACAAAGGGGTTTAATCCGGCCCGTGAGACCATTTTATAAAGTTTAAAACATTTTTTTTTATGTCGGGCCAATTAATCAGCCGGCCACAATCAAAAGATATAAATTCGCAATTTCACAAGCAGTCCTCAGATGAGCAATGCAACTTGTACTTGGAATCGTCCTGGATGTCATTATTTACACACAACCTAAAGTTACGGTTGTTTAATTTATTTTTTATTTTTTAAATCATAGACCGACATAAACGAGTTAAATGCGACACAAATTCAATTACTGGTAACACAAATACATATAACAAGGAAACGTCCTTATAATTTCATTAACTGCGCCACACAATGCATTCTGGGAACAATATGTCTCTGAAAATCATCCGTGTTATTTTTTGGAACTATATGATTAAATTTGAGCTCTGTAATTTAGGGCTGGCCCACAAATAGCGAAAATTATAATTGACGTATAATTGACGGCAACTGTTTTTTAAGCTATATACCATTATTTTACCGATCCGGCCTACTTGGTAATATATTTTCCTCTGTGCTGCCCCTGAGCTAATATGAGTTTGACATCCCTGCTCTACAGAATTTACTGTGCACCACCTTTGTCATTACCAGTATCTCCCTCCCAAAATGTTAGATTTTTGGGTCATTTGACATAATACACAAATCACATTTGCTCTGTGTTTTTGTTTTGTTTTCGAAATTCTTTGACTGTTTATTTTTTTCCGGTAATTAGGATATCCTGGATGTTTTCTTTGGTTACAACTTGAAGTAGAATGAAGCAGGTAGTATGTAGCTGTGATGTTTGAAGCGTCGCCATCTGGCGTAGTTTTTTTTTTTTTTTTAATCTTGTCCTGGCATTTACAGCCAAAGCCCTCTTTGAAATTCACAGCTCCAAACAGGTGGATCCGTCTCCACTGGATGCTTCCAGAGTGTAATTTGGTAATAAATGTTGACCCCTGTGGACTGATCTTATTCCTCGGTTGTTTTCCTCTGCCAGGCCAACCCTTGCTTGACCTTAGCTGGTGACTCACCTGCTGATAATCAAACACATCCCTGACTTATACGGCGTGATAACAAGTTCGGGATTGAAAAAATTAAATAAAAAATAAGCACACATGGCAACGGTTCCAGCCCTCGCTCCTTGCAGCGCTGGAAATAGCTGAGATTTGGACCAAAACGTCATAGGGAAATTGGGATCAAAATTGGCTTGATATCGACTGTCTCACCACTGGCCAGCTTTCCTTTTTTTTTTCTTTTTCTTTTTTTGCAGCAGCAGTATCACATCTTTGTGGGTCACATCGCTGAATTCCTGTCATCAAGGGCAGCGGGTTTTAACGCCAGGGACTGTGATATCTCCTCTCCAAAGCTCTTCTCCCTTCCACTGATAACAGTTAATCCTTGCCTCACATTAAACTGTGACCAAGATCAATTAAAAGCCAGCACAACCCTGATAGTAATCTCCCTCACACCAGCCACTGATTGTGTGCGTGTCATGTGTGTGTGTGTGTGTGTGTGTGCATGTGAGGAAGGCCATCATTATTGTCAGTCAGCTGCCAAGCTGCTGGGAGAGCCTGCCATTGATTTTCATCGCCTCTTAACAGAGATGAAAGACAATGAAGAACAATAACTGGGATGATCACAACACTGTTGGCCATGTATGCACATCATTATTATCCCCCTCCTAATTAGCATTCTTGTCTTTGCTGTAATTATTTTTATTTGGCACAAGCCTTGTCGTTATTAGGAATTCAGTAATGGAAAAGAATTATGTTTATGAGTGCGTTTGTGTTGCAGTTGTGCGGATACAATGACGCTCAGTTGTGTATTTTGAACATGTGCATGTGTGTGTGTCGACTCATAAAATCGTAGAACAGTTCTTTGGAGATCTCTCACACACAAAACGAACAAAATAAATATTCTGTGAGTGTAAAAAAACAACAACAACACCAAATCTGTGAGGATAGAGTCAAAACATCGTGAGAATAAAGTCTGAATTTCTGAATTTGAAGAGAATAAAAACGGACAGAATGGTACCAAAATAAATTTGGAATTAAGAGAGAAACGTCAAAACGTGTTGTACTTTTACACAAATAAAGGTTTGAATTAAGAAGAATAAAGTCATAATTTGAAGAGAACAATGTCATAGAATAATGACAATATAATCATAATTCTAACCAAATCCTTCCAAAAAAAACAAAACACGTAAATACAACAATAAAGTCCAAATCCAATGCTTTTACGAGAACAACATTATAAAACAATAATAAAGTAGCACTTTTAGATCAAGTCAAACTGTAACAAAAACCAAGTTGCAACTTTATCATAATCAAGAAAATCTAAGTTTTAAGAAAATCACGTAACAGAATTCTGCAAATAGTAAAGCAAACGACATTTTATGAGAATGATTAAAATAATGAATTCATAACATTAGTAATGTGGGTATTATTGGAATAAAGTTGTGTTTTCATGAAGGGTAAAACAACATAAAATTATGAAAATAAAGTCATTATGTTGACAGAATAAAGCCCAGAATTAGGAATATAAAGTTGTAAACAAGACTAAAGTCAATGAATCGATGAAGTTGAATGAAGTTGATTGTTATAGAATTTAAAACAAGTTGTAATTTTAAGACAATAAAGTCATAGAATAATGTGAATAACGTGACAGAATTATGAAGATAAAATTGAAATTATGAGAATGACTTTATATTGTTATGAAAATAAACCCACAGGGGTTAAATACAGAAATAAATCTATAGAAATACAAGAATAAAGTATTTTTTGTCATTTGTAAGTTGTGATGAGCATAATATACCTATATTTAGATGTTTTTTTTTAAATCAATTACTAATTAGTTCTTTACTTTCTTTTAGAAAAGGTTTTACTGTCCTAATTAATGCATTGCCTTTCTTGTGTGATTATAATAGCAGTGTAATATTATCATAACGTGACTTTTTTCTCACGATGAATAAAAAACTGTTCTTTTCAGTATGGCCTTAATACACACAAAAGCAATTTTGTTTTTGTAATAAGTTGAGTCTAAGTGAGCAATATTGTGCATCAAATAGCACGCCAGTTTCATGGTGTTGTTTCCAAAAGTGTTGGCATGGCACGGAGACTGCTTGGCAGAAACGAGAGGATCCGTCCTGGGGTGCCAACTGTGTTTTGGCATGTGTGATGGCAGGTTGTGTTGTGAGAAGCCACGGAGGTAGGGGATCGGGAAGGGATGAGCGCGGCAGGACAGGGTGGGAATGGAGGCGGAGCGGAGGCCCAAGCGTGCACAGCGGCTGCCAAGCCGACTGTCATGTTGGCCACTGGGACGGGCTGCTGTGGGCTTGCGCTTGTTTTGGTGTGTACATCAAAAGGACAGGCTGCAAACATGAAAACCTATCTCATTTTCTCCTCATCTGTCTCATCTCTCCGCTCTCCTGTGCTACTTTCTTTCTTTTTTTCTGAAGTCCTAGGCTCTCTTTTCGGGTCCTTCCCCCACGAGAGGCACATCCAAGGTGCTACACAAGCTTTGAGGAGACGCAGCGTGCCTGCGGGGTTGCCACGACAAAGTGCAACAAAACCCCCAGGAGAGGACAGGAGAAAATGCTAAGTCGACATGGGTGTTTTTAGACACCCTTGCCCCTATGAAATGATAGTAGTAATGATGAAAGCGTTTTAAAAAAATATTTTGAAACATTGCATTCATTTTAACTAGTGCTGTCAAAGCGTTTACTGATTAATTAATCACAAGAAATGATCGCATTAATCATAAATTAACGCAGATTAATCACACTTTTAATTTTGACCATAGATCATCCTTTAGCGTGACAGCGGATGGCTATGTTTAAGGTAGCACAGGTTGTGCTTTAGCAATAAAACATAATTAGATGCATTGAAGTAAAGCATTTAATAAATGCTTGCGTATCACATTTAGAATATTTGTCCATGTCAAAATATCGGGGTCATTTTTTTCCCATTTTAAATTATGCAAGTAATTAACTGATTAGAAAAAGAGGAGGCGTGTGCAGTGGATACAATTTTTTTTGAAGACGTCCTTATAACATTAAAGAATGAACACATAACCAGTGCTCTTCAAATTTGGCGGGGAAAAAAATGTTGATAAAAAAGCCTTTTTTTTAATTAAGCGATTAATCATGATTAATCAAAAATCTAAAATGCGATCAATCTGATTAAACATTTTAATCGTTTGACAGCTCTAATGTTAACACACAAGATAATATTATGTTATGCTTATTAGAACTACCAAGCCTGTAAATAGGAAGTGCCACTCACACTAACAGTCCCTGAATAGATCACATTAGCATAGCATGTGTGTTATCTGGTAGCCCCACTCATTAGCGGACATGTATTTGATTTAATCATGTTTAGTGGTACAGGAAGTCTATTTAACATATTACTATATACTATTCTTGTTTATAGTTCTTAAAAAAACAAATAAACAAACAAAACAGGCTGCCACGCATGCTAGTTAATATTTCACTATGGGCACGTTCGGAAATACGCACAAAGTGCTGATTCACTTGTTCACTCGGTTTAGAAACTCAGCGTGTTGCTCGAATTTGCTGTTCGAAAATTCAGAGCGCTCCGACTGCTAGTATGTTGGGCAGTAGGAGGTGGAAACATTTTTGTTCAATATTCGTTTACCGTGGATACATTCTCAAGATAATAAGTTATGAAGTTTTTTTTTCCGGAAGTTTTTGTGGTTTAGTAGTGCTAGGTCTGGGGCTTTTCCTAAAGTGGGGTTGCTAGTCTAGCTATCGTTGACGTTAGCTAGCTGTGTAGGCTAGTGAGTTGACTGCTACTGAGTCTGAGTTGTAAACAAAACACAAGTACTTGTGAGATCAGAAATGAATGGGAGCAAAGCGCACTTTGACTCTTCGAACATGCACAGTTTCAGAGTGTATTCCCAAACCTGCCCTCATTAAATAACAAAATTAATTAATGAGTAACTTTGTATCAGTAAAGCAACATATTGAAAGGGACACATGTAAAATTGACTTTTTATTGTATGTCAACAAATAAGTATATTTCTAGTGTATCTGCCCACTCATCAACTGTGAAATTAAACAACCAAGTAAAGCTTTTATTTTCTGCCTTTTTCCAAAAATGTTTCTCTGGAGCAATTTTGCGTTTCCACAATGAAAATAATAACCATCCCCAACACAGAGTTTGATTGGGGGTATACAGTGTAAAGGGGGTCATGTTGAGAAGAACTATAGCGCGTAACCACCAACGCTAATTGTGGTTCTCATGTTAGCAACATTCGTATGACCGGTGGAGGCAAGTGGGGAAATTTGCCTTGTAATAACTTTGTAGTCCTAAATATATGAGTTTTGTGTACCTACTGTAGACATATTTGTCCTTTTAACGTGACTGAGCATAACTTTTTAAACAAATTACATTTTCATTTTCTATTTATAACAACATACAGTATACCATAGCTAAATAAGTAGTATCTTATTAAAACAATACATAACAGTTTTTATAAAGACACAATTGAGGTTAACTCTTTTACTGCCAAAGACGTTAAATGACGTTCTGCAAAAACCTACGGAGGAGCGCCAAAGACGTTAAAAGACGTCCTCCCATTTTATTTATTTATTTTTTTGAAACGGGTGCTGGGAAGGCTTGCGGAGCTCTCCTGAAAGTTTTAAGCAGGTTTTTTGAGCCTAATGACTATTTTTGGCCCCTAGAGGGCAGCGATGACTCTCTTTTGACAAGATCGGGTGGGCGTCAGTAGAGGCGGAGCTAGAGCGTTGAGCAGGAGATCAGAATGGAAAACAAAGGAAAAATGGCGGCCGGTCGCGAGGAGCTAACGCCAGAGCCGTTTTTTTCAAAGACCAAAAGCATCGCTAAAAAAGCACATTGTTTATGACGATGATCATCAACGATGATGAAGATGATGGTGACTCCGTGGTTGGAAAGCATTGACGCGGCAGTAGAAGACGTTAGATGGAGCTAGATGGAGGAGGGAACGGGCAATGGCGAGCGTTTGCAAGCAGCTCTACACTTACAAGACGAAAGGCATCGACCAACGCTAAAATAGTACATTGATGACGACGGTGATCATCCTCGATGATGATGAAGGTGAATCCGAGCTTGACGGCGAAATTGGAACCGCTGACGCGGCGGCTATGACGGTGTCGTAACGCGGAACGCAACCGAGCAATCACAGGCGGACGTTCGATCGGACGACGGAGAGTGCCCCGAGTCCAATGCATATTCATCGGAGGAAGTGTGTGTAACGTTTGCACGCAAAACGGACCAATGTGAAAGTGAAAGTAAACTGTTGTGCGCGTCCTGGCGTCTCCTTGCACGCAGGAGAGCGTTACAAAAGGAAAAACTGTATTTGAAACATCCACATAATTGTAAGTAGTACCACAGTTGCACACATTTGTAAATAGTTTGCGAAATTGTTTTGTCAAATTGTTACACTGTTGAATGGAAATAAACGTATTTTGCAATCAAAAAACACTTTTTCATTGTTGGTGAAAGCGTTTTACAGAAGTAAAGCACTATTTAGGTGTTTGTGGCATCATTCATGGACAAAAAGAAGTGTACAATTCACTAGAGTGCATGAAATAACATCGTTTCACAAAAAGCTCTTTTTCTCCGTTTTTTGTTTCAAAAGAGAGAATTTCGGTGAAAGTAACCATTTTCTATTGTTGATTACTGAAGAACGGAATAAGGTAGAAATAAACTTTTTTTTCTGATGAAAGCTGAGAGTCCAATCTTTCATTTGGTAGTATGTGTGTTTCCATAGTCCAAACACAACATTTTCTGTGGACCTTGAAAGATCACTCAAAATGCTTAAATCGGCTGGCACTGGCGACAACCCGTTTTTGAAAACGTCTGGCAGTCAAAGAGTTAAGATGTTGGTGGGGCCCTCGACAACACCTTCCGTTTCTCACATGGCCTTTTCGAAAAATGAAATTCCGTATTGGAACACGGTGAGCAACTCATTTTTATTTTTAGTTGGTGTTTTTTTCCTTCCCATTTCCCGCATTGGCTGTGCTTAGTTGTGACCTAGTTTATTAAAAGGGGGAAGTATGGCCAAGCCATGGGAATCAGGGGCAGATTAACTTTCTGTTAGTTCCCCCCTCGCACAGCTCCATATGTCACAGCAATTGCTTTAAAAAAATAAATAAAATAAAAAAAAGTCACTAAAAGATGCTATCATGATATACAAATGCAGAAAAGATAGAAACCATTTTTTTCTGGGACTACACTTATTTGATCTATTTTCTAACCAATCTAAAGTGACTAGCGCCTGATTATTTCGTAAATAATAGGATGGATATCGTGGGTTCTGCAATCTGCTTTGAGTGACACTTGCCCTATATCGTTCCTGTGTTTGTGGCTCATTGATTGCAAACAGTTCCATGTTTTTCACATCCGTGCTTGTAATTAAGCATATTCTGGAGCAATGACCCGACTGAGGCTCCAAGCATTTACAGGGTGATCCAGCTGGAGTCGGCTTAGCAAAGAAATCAGGGATGAGAGGTAAATGACAAGAGGATAAAGAGTTAGAGATAGCAAAGCAGTGGTTCAGCCTCAGTGTATTTAGCCTGTGACTTATTTTTACACAGTCAAGATGCCGATCGTGCTGATGGCCGCCGCACGGAACTTATGAAAGATCTTTGGGAAGTGTGCGATCTACTTTGCACCATTGCCACATCGTACATTGCATCCACGAAGTCAACTCGCACTCAGAATGGTTACTAGGTAGAACTTGACCCTCATACCTGACCTCTCAACCCCTATAAAGATTACCCGATTGCTTTGAGGGTCAAGCTAAGAATCTGCTTTTGAAGCGGTATTACGTGATAATGTCAACAACAACAACGACGGTTACCCTGGAGGTAATGATGTTATTTTCCTGGCATTTGTTTTCCATCCTTCAGAAGTATTACATTAAGGGACCATTAACGCAACAGTTTACCGAAGACACGAGCGTTTGAAAACATCTCAAAGGAAACATTTACATGACATGATTCAAGAGACACAATTCCCATTGTTTGTTCCCAAGTGGTACAATTTGGTGGACGTATGTGATAGCAGTGTTAGAAAAATACACACGTAAAAAAGCAAATTAAATTTGCCTCTTCCAAATGCGGATAAAAAATCTGACCTATGTAACTGCAGCATAAATTCTATGTGCAAAATACGGTTATTGGTGTCATATATTCATAAATTTAAATACACTAAAATCATAGATGCTCCAAATTTGGTAGCTGCACAGACCATTAAGTCAAATAATGATTGAGTGACTAATGCTTAGGTTATGTCGTTTGAACCAATGAGGGGAAGAGTAACATAACATTTCATTTGTTTTATTTTCAAACATAAATAGACC
This sequence comes from Vanacampus margaritifer, assembly GCF_051991255.1. NCBI lineage: Eukaryota > Metazoa > Chordata > Actinopteri > Syngnathiformes > Syngnathidae > Vanacampus > Vanacampus margaritifer. The sequence goes on along the minus strand of NC_135440.1, from coordinate 14,855,829 downwards.
GTCACAAATACAATATAGCCAAGACTGAGACGTGCATATAACAGCATTTTCAGGTATGCACGGGGATTGTTTTGTCATCCATATGTGACACTTTCCTACTAGGCTAAAGTTTTGTGAACACAACATAAAATAGAAAACCCTTGGTCAACAAATGCTATAAAACTGCAGTTTTATATTGCATTGATTATGCACAAACTAGATGTTACTGAGCGCAACTCTGTGATTTAAGTCTTTCCATGCACTAATCAATACTTACAATCACAAACTTCATAAGCTACTATATAAACCGTATATAAACTACATCACCAGTAAAAACATTATGACCACTGTCATAATCTCATTCATTTATTAACATTGTGAGATCTTGCCATGCTCCTTAATTTCTCAGTGAATAATGCATGACGCTTAATGACAAAAATCAGCCATATGCAGCAAGCCCGTCTGTGAAGATATACAATTTGGTGCCATTTTGAAATAAGGATGCAATTAATTAAGTGTCCAGTGTAAGTAAATCTTTGGGTAATGATGATGAAAGGCAGTGGTCTGACTTTAGTACAGGCCAGTGTGGCTTCAGTTCCCGCTCAGTGACAGTATGAATGGAAGTGTGTCTTTGTCTCTATATGTGCCCTTAGAATGACTGGCCGCAATCCTGATATTAGAAAAGGGATGGATGATCACAGGGGAAAACTAGACTTTCTTTGAGATGCGTCAAGCATAAATCAAGCTTAATGCCCCCATACTGTCGGACTTTTGATGACGTCGAGGTCGGATATATGCGACCTGGCCGTTCAGATTGCGGTTGCATTGCAAAAATTCGGATACATATCCAATCTAGGACCACATATGAAAGTGACCTAGACCGGATATGAAAAAATCGGAATTGAGTCGTTCAGACTGACGTAAAAAAGTCAGATACAGGTCGCATTTGGGCAAAAAGATCCGATCTGGGTCGCATTTGCCTGCAGTGTGAACATACCCTTTCTACACTCTTGGTTAAACCACATAAAATATGCAATTAGTCTTTTGCCCTGTTTTACATCTGGATTTTGGCCTGTTTTACTGCCGCTTCTCTCTCTGTTTTTTTTCTTGTCATTTTTGAAACAGTGTACTTAGTTCAAAATTAACTGAACTAGTTCATTTTCACTGCAAAAACTGAAATCTTAAGTAAGATATAATTTCTTAAATTTAACCTAAATTTGCTTATTTTTACTTAAAATGAAATTGTCAGACAAGATCATTCTTATTTTAAGATACTTATTACTTAATCATCTTATTTGATTAAGCAATCTGGGCAATGAGTGTTAACAGCCAGTTTTAAGTACTGTGAGTCTTAAAACAAGCATTTCCCACATTTTCAGATGACAACGAACCAACATCAAAGGCCTTGAACTGGAGTTTCAATAGTTGAATTTTCTTATTTTAAGATTTTGCAATCTAGTAATAAGATAAATGGAAAAAATACTAGTATGAAAACAATCAGACAAAAGGGCTAAATTTTAAGTGGTTTGTTTTGTTATATTTATTAAGCAAATTTTTCCTTCTTCCATTACCAGTTCAGTTGTCTAGTGGTAGAGTGCCTACCCTCAGACTTGGAGGTTGTGGGTTCAATCTCTGCCTGGGTAATAGCAAAGACAATTAAAATGGGACCTGTTACCTCCCTGCTTGACACTAAGGCAAAGTTATCAGATTGAAAAAAACAACAACTTATGTAGTTTAAGGAAATAGTTCTATTCATTACAGCTTGAAAAAAAATTATATTACTTGTTTTTAGTCTAAAAATACTATTTTCTAGACCGCTGCGGTTGATATGGGCATAATTTTTTTTTCTTATTTTTCAATATATTACAGTTAAATTTAAGTAACATTTTCTTGTTCTGTTGGCAGTTAATTTTGCTTATTTGAAGTAATAATTTTCTTATTTTACTATTTTTTTTCTTAAATTTTCTACTAGTTCACATTGAAAATAAACTTTTCCAACTTCACATGTATGTAGTGATACAAAATGAACAAAAACATTTGTTGGTTTTATTTCCTTGGCTGTTCAATGAGTTAAAAGTGCCGCTTGGTGAACACTGTGAAGATGTGTGTGGTCACAGAGTCACTGTATTAAATGGCTGACTTTAAGCAGCTTGAATGTAATTTAGACATTAGAATTGAATGAAGGTGGAGTTAAGTCACACACATGGAACAAACAGGAAGGTTGGATCATTCTCTGCCTTTCATTACTTGGGCTGAACCCCCTACCGCCAATATCCATCCTATGGTGGTCTCTACACCGCTGCCACTGAAGAGCTACCTGCGGCTACTTTTAAACCCTCTATGGCTGATTAGGCTCGGGTTCGGTCTCAGAACTCGACGCAGATCCAGCATGGATTCGGCAGCCCATGCAAATTTCCTCCAGCTTCACACTGAGCCAGCCGTTCAACAGCCGCCGTTTAAAGATGTTCACTGAAGAGCAAAATAAGACTCCTGAGCAGGAAAACAAAAAAACGAAAAAAGGATGCTGACCTTTTCTCAGACGTCTCCAGATGGGGTTGCAGGTTTGGAAGGTTTAAAGTCAATGCTCATTTTTAGATGAAGAGGCACTGGGAGGTTTCTCATAGTTTTTTTTTTTTTTTGTATTTTGTAGGGATTGAAGCTCGCTTTATTTCATTGGCTTTCTTCTTTGTCCCTCAGCTTCCATAAAGGGATGCTGAAGAATGAATTTTTCTATTCTCTCTTCCAAACGTATCCACATCTTAATTAAACATTTTATGACTTCCCTTGGTTTCGTTCCGAATCCCCCTTCAGTTATCTTATCAAAATGTTATAATGAAGGGGAAAAATGCATTTTATTTCAGAACAACAGCATGTTATGAAGACAGTTGTGTGCTTTTCCGAGTGCCAAATGAGCGGATTGGAGTCTCTCTCCTCCATCTCTAATCAACGCAGAACATGTGGGAAACTAATGGTGTTTTTCTCGTTGCACAAACAGCACCCGCCTCACCCCTGAGTGGGACAATGTACCGGATTGAACAGATTATAGACTTGGCTGTGCATAACAAGGGTCAGATATACAAAATGTGCATCTTTTGTTTTTAATGGCTCATGAATATGGAACACTTTGGGTCACTGCAAAAAAATGGGCAGTGGAAATCAATTAAATGTTTTTCCTGTTTGTTTTTTTACCATTTGGAAGACAGGGTGATACATTCAGTTTTGGTAGAAATACACTAAATTACCAAGACCATAATCTCTTGAGCACTCTGCTAGGCAGGGAAATAAAAATACAGACAGTACTGACTATAATTGAGTTTGTGTGCGAGCATTGTATGCACGCACATGCACAGCAGCATAACTTTATTGTTAATTTTTTGTATAGCGAGCACTTTGCAGGGCTTTTTGTGCATTAAACAGTCATTCTGGTTTGCCTACTTATACACTGGATGACTTGATTCAAGTCGGATTTACGGGTTTTGTTTATATTTGCTTCTTTTTTCTTTTTTTTGACATTGAAAATGAAAGCCAGAAAAATATAACACAAGAAAATAGCTTAGCTGCATGAGCTTTTGCTTTTAAGTTACTCCATTTGTGGCCATACTAAGTTCTTCAAGGTTGGCAGTGTAGTCAAGCCATTTAAAAAAAAAAACATTTTTTCTGGTAAAAGCTGACCCTCAGAGCCTCAAAGACGAAAAAAAAAAAAAGTATTTAAATACTGCATGTCTGTCCAATAGTTTGAAAACATTTTGTTGTGTTCTACTCATAAATGAAGTGAAACTTAAAGTCAGATATAACCTGTTCTGCCACCACTGATGATTGCTATCAAATTTGATCATATTTTCCCTCTTGCATGCATATAAATGTAATAAGCAGTTCATTTTGTTAAATGCATAAAGCTCAAAAGTAGATAAAACAAAGACAAAACCATTGCTTAGTAGACACGAAAGTAGAAGGAAGGATCGTTCATGCTATGTTCAACGTTGTTGAAGTTGTCCAGATGTTTAAATACATTTTCAGCACAGTAAAAATTTTAAATTTTGCAAGCTTCTCACGTCATTTTCATGCTTGTCATTAGTCATTTTCATTTTCGCTTCACTTGTGGAGTATGTTTTTTCACCGCCAAAGCATCCTGCCTTCCATCCAGCCAACCATTTTCTATCTGCTTGTCCTCATTAGGGTTGCTAGAGTCCATCACAGCTGACGTTAGACGAGACCAACAAATCACAGGGCAGAAATAAACTACTATTCACACTCATGTTTAAAGTTATGGAAAATTTAGAGGTGCAAGAATAAGGAAGGCCAAAACCAACCACTATTATCACCAGTGCTTCCCTTGTTCTTCTATGCACGTAGATAATTTCAGTTAGCATTAAAACTTGAATTTAAAAAATTCAATACGGACATCCACTGTGACTGGTCCTGCGCCAGTGTCCTTTCTGCCAATTTTTTTCTCCTTAGTTATATTAGACAGTAAAACGTCTTAACTGTGGAGGACTGATATGCCAAGGTTTTTTCCCCCTTTTTTTTTACAAGAGGCACATTGTTACCATGGTGCTCTCAATTCTCTGTTGGTGTCATAAACAGGAGCCAGAGATTCCCTATTGGGATGATTTTTTATGCAGGTTGGAAAGAGAAAAGCTGCTGGCCCCTCAAATACATTCCATCACCATCACCCCAAGGACCCACTGCTGGAACCTTATTTCCAAACACAGAGAGGATGGACGGAGAGGTTAGCAGGCATAGAAAGAGATGAAAAAGGGAGTATATGGTAACAGCAGTGTGGGATTAAATGCTTTGAAAAGCTGTTTGAATTTACATGCTAGCAGAATTTTACTCATGATAGCCCGGGGAGGGGGTTGGGATGGTGGTGGGAGACGACTATCAGCCGCAAAACCTATTATCAGTAGTTTCCCTGGGAAAATGTTATCTTAAAGCATGCTCGGCGGTCTCGGAGAGTCCGGGGCTGATCGAGGCCATGCTGATGAGCACTGGCGATACGCTGGGAAGACGAAACTCAAACCCTAGCTCAGGCTTGGTTTAACTTTTTTGATATATTCACTTTTTGTTCGCCCAATCCTTTTATCTGCCATCGAACCTGCAATGACGAGATAAAGCGGCGCCGACTTTTTCATAAATGCACTTATCGGAGTTGGTTGTACGAGCGCTGCAATGCCAATGAGATGGGCGAGTTTAACATTCAGTATGCATCATTTCACCTGCGCTGCCCCGTCACACACACTGCCTGCCAACACACAAACAGCTCATGTGCACTTACAATATACATTAGGTAGAGATGCGAGCACACGCACACACACACACACATGCTTTGTTGTGTCTAAAGGCTATTCACGGTAATAGCTTCAACTTTCAGCCCTAAGTATATGTGTGTGTGTTTCCCTTCTTCCAGTCACACAATGCTGCCTGCTGAGCTGGCAAGTAAGCATATCAAACAGCAAATGAAATTCCTGAGCGGCGGCCTACGCCAGCGCCAACTTGTACCATGAATTTTTCATCATTTGTGGTGTGGTAATCTTACCTCATTAAAGCGGTCACTCTCACTGCCTTCACAAACGCAATCGACGCACACGTCGGGATCCACATTGGCTTTGTAGCTCTACACGCATTACAGGACGGGGAAGATGATTTAGTCTCATGCTTTTGTTTCACATTTCATTTATCTATGGGCCATCTTTGCTCTGACACACAGTGCTCAGGCCAGAAAGAAATTGCTACAGCCAATTTTACCCCTTTTTTACTGTCTGGTACCTACTTGGCTCGACATGCTTCTACTCACTATTGATCCATTGGCAAAAAGTATTTTAAAGTACTCAAGTACATGCCCTGGAAAAGTTTTACTTGCTACCATACGGATGACAAACAGTAAACACCTGCTGGTCACTCATTGGTTCGCCGCAAAAAAACACCTTCTAAAGTTGGGTTTCCCAATAACTGTCTCACTTTTTTTTTTTTTTTTTGCAATCATTCTCCTCTCGAATAAAATTCACATCCTTACTGGGGTTACTAGTTACATTCTAAAAAGGAAATATAGGAGAGCCTCGACTGATGTGTATGCAGTGAGGAAAACCGAAAAACCCAAACCAAGGTAAGTAGAGCTGAGATGAACTGTAGGTTGACCATATATCGAATTCCAAAATAGAAGACACTTGCCTCGAGATACTCAACCGATACTCAAAGTTTACTCCAAAATGTCATACAGTCGAACTATTTTAACGTATGCCTCCTCTGTATGGGTAGAAAAGAACAAAAAAACACAACTTTCTTTTGACGTCTTACTCCAGTTCAGTGATCAGTGAGCTAAAATTCTTGGCCGCTGACACAGCTCAGGAATTTATTAAAACGCTCAGAAAGTGAAGTACGTAAAACTCTAACCTTCTTTTTTCTTTTGATAAAATACGTTTTTTAATACAGTCCTGCTCACCATTATTGGCACCCATGAAGGTAAAGTACATAAGGTGGAATATCCTCTGGAAAAAAATAATCAACAAAAAAAAAAAAAAATTATAGAGAACTTGTGTTTTATGTGAAAGACCAAATGATTAAAAAATATTTAAAACAATAAACAATGGGCGGAAAAACTGAAAACTTCAAATGGGCTCTGTCACTGGTATTGGCACCCTTTCCTATAAATCAGTATGGAAACACATTGTGACTCACATGAATTAACCAATGAATGATGACTTTGATGTTTTAAAAAGCCACCTGTTATCCCCTTTTCTTTTGTCACAATCGTGTAAACAAAGGAGCTGTCTTAGGACATCAGAAGTTCTATAATTCGCAAACCCAAGACCTCCAAAGGGTATAAGGCCATCTCCAAAGACTTTGGTAGCCCTATTTCAGCAATGCGTAATGTTATTAAGAAGTTTGACGAGCATGGGACTGTCAAGAACCTCCATGGACGTGGGGGGGAAGAGAGAAATTGATGACAGAAGTCTTCAACGGTTGGTGCGAATGGTGGAAAAAAAGAACACGTTAAACATCCAAAGACCTGAAAGCCAACCTGGAACAGTCTGGGATTGTGGTTTCAAGAAGCACCATATGCCACACATCCATCCATCCATCCATCCATTTTCTTGACCACTTTTCCTCACTAGGGTCGCGGGGGTGCTGGAGCCTATCCCAGCTGGCTTCGGGCAGTAGGCGGGGTACACCCTGAACTGGTTGCCAGCCAATCGCAGGGCACACAGAGACGAACAACCATACTCACAATCACACCTATGGACAATTTGGAGTGTTCAATTAACCTGCCATGCATGTCTTTGGAATGTGGGAGTACCCGGTGAAACCCACGCAAGCATGGGGAGAACATGCAAAGTACACCCAGGAAGGCCGAAGCCCGGACTCGATCTCACGTCCTCTGCACTGGGAGGCGGACGTGCTAACCAGTCAGCCACCGTGCTGCCCCATATGCCACACAGTAAACCAAAAATATATATATAAAAAAAATAAAAAATACCTGAGACAGACATTAAAAAAGAATGGCTAACCTTTGCCAAGGAGTACCTTGGACAAACCACAATTCTTTTGGGAATGTTTTGTGGACGGATGGAAAAAAAATTGAGCTTTTCCGCAAAACACGCCAACAGTTTTTTTTTTTACATACAATGCAATGAAGCTTCCAAGGAAAAGAACACCCTCCCTGCAGTTAAGCATGGTGGAGGATCCATCATTCTGCGGGGCTGCCTCGCTGCATCTGGTACCGGAGGCCTTGATCGTATAACAGGAATCATGAAATCAGAGAATGAACAAAACATTCTATGGCAACATGTCCTACCAAGTGTTAGACAACTTGGTTTGAGTCGGAGGTCATGGGTCCTCCAGCAAGACAAAGACCCAAAGCGCACATCCAAAAGCACACAGGAATAGTTAAAAAAAAATAAAAATAATAATAATACTTTTTTAAAATGGCCCCTGATCTCAATCTGATTGAAAATCTTTGATATGAGCTGAAATGTGCCATTGGGAAAAGAAACATGCAAACTTTCAATAGCTTGAACAATTTGCAATGGAAGAGTGGGGGAGGAAATACCAGCGGAGAAGTGCAAGAAGCTTAGAGATGGCTACAAGAAGCGTTTGGAAGCTGTCATCACTGCCAAAGGGTGTAAACAAATATTAAAAAGGGGTATAATAAATAATAATGATTATTGCTGCACATGCTGTGTTTTCTATTTCTTCTTTGGAATTACATTATACAAGTTGAAGAACAATTTCCTTTGTTGAATTACTTTGGACATCCAATTAAAAGGTCCTGATGATGTAAATTTGGTACATTTCCATTTATTTCCGAAAATATTGTAGAGATCATGCAAAAAATGAAGGGGGGCCAATAACAGTGAGCGGGTCTGTATATGACAATAACAACATGCACACATAAAACCCGCCACAATACAAGTAGGGCTGGGTGATTATATGATTGAGAATTTTTCACATTACAGTTGCAAGCTGTGAGCATATTTACTTAATCAGACGTGGCAGAAATTTGTGTGACAACAGCCAATCAGAGTCCAGCTTTTGCAAAGTGAAAGAAGAAGAAATAACAAAAAGTAATAGTAACAATGACAGAATGTGCCGCAAAACCCTTTCCAAAATGAAGCTATTTAGGATAATTTCCTTACCATCAATTGGTATGTCGCATGTATTCATTTGAACAATAGTGCCCAAGTGATGATGTGGAAAGCATGAAAATGCGAGTGAAGTTTGCAAAGCCCGCCACCGGACCACATCGTGCACATTTTCAAGTAACATTGATGTTAATGCCGTATGTAGGAACCATAACTTGAAAATTATTGTGTTTACATTTTAAACTGTATTCAATTCATTATTCCTGAGGGGTCCATTTTAGTAAGTCACAAGTTACATCAAGAGTCACTTAACTTTGTTGTTTACTTTGCTTACTTTACTTTAAGTTAATATTAACACACATATGGAAATGATAAGTAGCACCAACTAATGTTGAGTTGTCACTACCCATATGCAATCATATACAAAATATCAGCTTTCAAAGATAAGTGCTCATTTGCATTGACAGTGTACAGTACATAAATATCCATACTGACTTGCTATCTGTACACGAAGAGCAGCAATGTGGGTCAATGCAAATAGACCACACGAGTCAACTTGATGCCAGCGAACAAAAGGCTGGAGGGATGCTGAGCTAATAGCGGCCATGATGAAAAGACTGCTCTTTTGGAGGCTTGAGAAAAACAAAAATTCCATTTTTACCTGGCTTCTGCTCATCTGGCACGTTCAAACATGTTTGGGATGCTGAAATCTGCAGGTGTTCAACTCGGCGAGGTGTTATTATTTTTCTGGCTCGGGAAAATATTTACACATCTTTGCTGCTGTATATACGGACGGCAGTGCAATGTTGTTTTTGTCTCTCAGTGATTTCTTTTTCTTTTCTTTTTTTTTATGTAATTTGCCCCAGCAGGGGATTGGAACATAATTAGATGTGTTTATGGTTAAGAAAAAAGAAAGCAGATGACAGGGCGACAGTCAAGAAAATACTTCTTGAAACTTTGCGTTTGAAAGGATAATTAATACACTATATAGGGGCATGAACAAGTGAGAGAGCGAGAGGACGCGACGGCTATTTTAAAGCCACACAGTAGGGAATCTTGCATGGATCTTTTTATGGAGATAAGCTTAAAAAAAGGATTTGTTGGCATGTTTGCAGAAAAAGCTGTCTTTAATGGACAGTGCGGGCTTCACAGAAGAGAAATAACTGACTGTGTGTGCGTGTGAGTGTACATTATCCGCCCAATCTGCAAGTAATGTCACTTTTCCCTTCCCTCTGCAATTTGGTATCTAAATAAAGTCAGGGTGATACCGTTGTCCCAGTATATATACTTTTTCCACTATATTTTTTGTATCTTTATCCTAAATTGGTTGAGATTTTTTACAGGGATAAAAATAATCAAGGCAGAATATTTTATTTCATAAAATAATCTCACCAGTTTTAAGGACTAAACCCTAAAAAATATATAATTCTGAGCTATTTGAATGTCTGTAGCAACAACTTCCTGGAAAACAACTGGCACACTGCACTTAAAATGCCCCTCCCAAACACTGAAATATTAACAAAAATATGCATAATTTCACTATGATGCCAACTTCTTTATACTACATAGAGTGGCAAAATCTCTGCAAGTTTCTATTTGATTTGATAGTACAGTATGCGTTCAAGTCAAACAACCTTATGACCTATCATATTTTTTTTCTTTTTTCAGGGCAAACAAGCAAGGATTTGGCAAAGATGTCGCCCACAATCTGTTCTGTGTTGTAGCTATATGTATTTTTGCACAGGTCTTAGTCCACATTACATGGATTTAACATCAGATACACAAGGATTTGAGAAGATCAAGGTCTGTTTAGAGACTTTGTTTTTTTTCTACCCTCCTCCCCTAACAGTTGTGTGTACGCAGAGCGCTTCTACAGTATTAATCTCTCTCTCTCCCTCCCTTTTTTTCTTTTTTTTTTTTTGCATGTTCATGTCGCTTACATTTTCGTAACAAGTCCCAAAATATTTCCATGCATAAGCCCGAAATGCGTCATTAACATTATTTGACAGTAGTTCTTATTGTCCCAGTCTCTGAACACAGCAACTTCTCATTTTATCTAATATATTTTATCTAATATATATATATATATATATATATATATATATATATATATATATATATATATATATATATATATATATATATATATATATATATATATATATATATTTATTTATTTATTTTGTCAATAATGCATGGGTATTCATTCCAATGTTAAGATGGGATGTCCTGTCAACCTTCTACATAATGATTGCACGTGTGCGTAAACTACATATGAGCAAATGTCGGGAAATAGTTCTGTGTGTGAGTGGAGATATTTGGCCATCTTACACCGTTGTAGCAACGGGAATATTTATATAACGAAAGGGATCTGAGAGACAAACTAGCTTAGTGCTAGCTAGGACGAGGCTAGTACAACACAACGAGGATGGGACCAGAGAGGAAACAACATCCTGACGTTAAAGCACGCAAACCTGGAGGTTAAAGCAAGTTATTTTAAAATGAAAAGTAAAACCTTTCTTTTTTTTTCTTTTGAGAGACATGTTGAATCGGGAAGATTGACGAATGAACAGCTGAGCTCTCTCAAAAAATAAAATAAAATCTTTCTGTAGGTTGATATAATGGGCTAGTGTAGGTAGGCTACACTCTGATATGTACGAATGGAATAAGCAAATATGGCTTTGTGAATATATGATGAAGATAAAATGTTATATAAAAGCACTCCATTTACCATTTAATAGTTTGATCAAATTGATTTTTTCATTTGTTGGGCTATGAAGGAGAAAAGTCCAATAATTAACCCATTTGAATTGATTCAGAACTCGCTTGTTAACGTGAATGAGAATGGCGTGCTGATTTTGGGTGAATATCCATATTTGCATTTTCAGACTCTAAGATTGCGTCAGACCAGCACTGTTTCTGTTTTCAGTCTCATGAAAACCGGCTGTCAGATCCAAATGAATCACATCCCATCAACAACACAAACAAGCTCCTCAGAAGTGGATCCTTTCAGTTAAGCAGTTAGACTGTAATCTCAGTAAATAAAGATACACTAAGACTCCTCTACAGTTTATCTTCACAGGAGCCCACTCAAACTGATGAGAACATCTACAAGTACAATGACTGCACAGTTAAAAGAGAAGGGAAAAAAATCTCTTTCTTGCCAATGGCAATGTTCAGAGTTCCATTTTAGTCACATTTTGTGCTACAGCGTATGAAGCCACACTGAGGAGGGAAGAAAAGTAGGGAAAAAATCTTCTATAATGAAGCCTTTTTACCAACCCAATTGTGATGAGTATGATCTGATACAATATAGCATTCATGTCCACGCCACGGAGATTAATGCTTTTGCCAAGGGTGGATGTGAAACCTCACTATTTCTGATGCCCTGAAGAAGAAGGCGCAGAAGAATCCAGTGAGTGTAAAAATGAAATAAAAAGATTTGTTTGAGAGAGTAATTGTGTTCAGCACCCATGGCTGCCACTGTCTTGGCCTCTATAAAGCTCACTGCTGCTTTGGTCCTGTCGCCAAGCCCCGCTCACTGCTCCAATATAGGAAGATTTACTTGCATGTCCAAATGGGTAATCTTATTTATTCCATGTAGCGGCGTGGATCAGCCAGGCTCAGCAAAAAATTGAAGTGGAGTCCTTTATCATCTGGAGACATGTCCGTGTTAATTACTTTTACTTTAAAATCTGAAATGCATCTTATACTTATTACTACCACTCCTGATTCCGGTCAGAATTTATCAGGAGTAAAAAGATGCTACGTGTTGCCCCTGTTTGTAATGGCGCGGTTCGATATATTTCAAATGGAGCGCTGACTGTTGGGATCCATACAATTGATCGACAACATCTAACCAGTCTAAATTGCCACTAAGTTATTTGATTGATCATTTGAAACCCAGCAGTATTTGGAGGCGAGGCAGTTAACGGCTCATGGGTTAGGCGGGGCAGAGTGGTGGCCTCTCACATGCTTTCTCGCTGAAAGAGATCTTCAATTATAAGAGGCTTGTACTGCTTACGCATCCCCCTCGCCCCCATCAATCTTTCACCTCTATTCAGATAAGCCCAGGCCTCTGCTGCTCGGTCTCATGAGGCAAATCTGCAGAAACAGAGTTGATCTGATGGTTTTCACCACAAATCCTCTTTGCATGACTTTCTTTTACAGACATTAGACACGCTGCCTGTATTACTAGCCAAGTTACTTTACTCATGCGAGCACTCTTTCTCTCGCATCGTAAGAGCCTCTACGCGGTTAAAAGATGTGACACCTTGTTGAGATTTTTTTCTTCTTCGGGTTTTGTAGTGATGCCACCACAGAAGAGTACTCAGATTTGGAAATAATAACTACTGAACTGTAAATAAAGATTGGCTGAATAGGAAGTACTAAAACGAATATAATATGTTACATAAACAAATTCTTGTTTGTCAAGCTTCTCGGTGGCAGGGCCTCGGGGGTGGATGAGATCCCCCCTGAGTTCCTGAAGGCTCTGGATGTTGTGGGGCTGTCGTGGTTGACACGTCTCTGCAGCATCGCGTGGACATCGGGGACGGTGCCTCTGGATTGGCAGACCGGGGTGGTGGTTCCCCTTTTTAAGAAGGGGGACCGGAGGGTGTGTTCCAACTTTAGAGGGATCACACTCCTCAGCCTCCCAGGTAAGGTCTATTCAGGGGTGCTGGAGAGGAGGGTCCGTCGGGAGGTCGAATCTCGGATCCAGGAGGAGCAGTGTGGTTTTCGTCCTGGCCGTGGAACAGTGGACCAGCTCTACACCCTCAGCAGGATCCTCGAGGGTGCGTGGGAATTCGCCCAACCAGTCCACATGTGCTTTGTGGACTTGGAGAAGGCGTTTGACCGTGTACCTCGGGGAGTTCTGTGGGGGGTGCTTCGGGAGTATGGGTTACCGAGCCCCCTGATACGGGCCATTCGGTCCCTGTACGACCGATGTCAGAGTCTGGTCCGCATTGCCGGCAGTAAGTCGAATTTGTTTCCGGTGAGGGTTGGACTCCGCCAAGGTTGCCCTTTGTCACCGATTCTGTTCATAACTTTTATGGACAGAATTTCTAGGCGTAGCCGAGGCGTTGAGGGGGTCCGGTTTGGTGGCCTCAGCATTGCATCTCTGCTTTTTGCAGATGATGTGGTGCTGTTGGCTTCTTCAAGCCGTGACCTCCAGCTCTCACTGGAGCGGTTCGCAGCCGAGTGTGAAGCGGTTGGGATGAGGATCAGCACCTCCAAATCCGAGACCATGGTCCTCAGTCGGAAAAGGGTGGAGTGCCCTCTCCGGGTCGGGGAGGAGGTCCTGCCCCAAGTGGAGGAGTTCAAGTATCTTGGGGTCTTGTTCACGAGTGAGGGTAGGTTAGAGCGGGAGATCGACAGGCGGATCGGTGCAGCGTCTGCAGTGATGCGGACGCTGTATCGGTCCGTTGTGGTGAAGAAGGAGCTGAGCCGAAAGGCGAAGCTCTCGATTTACCGGTCGATCTACGTTCCTACCCTCACCTATGGTCACGAGCTGTGGGTCGTGACCGAAAGAACAAGATCCCGGATACAAGCGGCCGAAATGAGTTTCCTCCGCAGGGTAGCCGGGCTCTCCCTTAGAGATAGGGTGAGAAGCTCGGTCATCCGAGAGGGACTCAGCGTCGAGTCGCTGCTCCTCCACGTTGAGAGGAACCAGTTGAGGTGGCTCGGGCATCTGGTTCGGATGCCTCCTGGACGCCTCCCTGGGGAGGTGTTCCGGGCATGTCCTACCGGCAGGAGGCCCCGGGGACGACCCAGGACACGCTGGAGAGACTATGTCTCTCGGCTGTCCTGGGAACGCCTTGGGGTCCCGTCGGATGAGCTGGCTGAAGTGGCTGGGGAGAGGGAAGTCTGGGCTTCCCTGCTAAAGCTGCTGCCCCCGCGACCCGACCCCGGATAAGCGGAAGAAGACGGACGGACGGACGGACATAAACAAATTAACTTCACGAAGCAGCGGATGACTTAAGTAGTGTGTAGCCTAAAGCATAGTGACTATTGACTAGCATGAAAATGCTAACAATTTTTACAACACTAAAAAACAAACAGTGTCAAATTAATTAATTAACTCCAATGGCAACTTTAAAATGTGACTACATGAAAAGATCACTTCATGTGGCCTCTACATTAAATCAACAAAGGTTTGTAGTAATTTAGGTACTTTTTGCTACAATATGTTCTAGGCGACCCCACTAAGCGACACGTGGCATTGTGATCAATATTGCGTTTGAATTGAATGAATTATGCAGGAAAACCTGCCCATTTTTATCCATCACAGGTGGCGGCCATTTTGACACTTCCTGTCATCTGAAAATAACATCATAGTTTCTCTATGCTCAGTTAACGACCAATCACGGATCACCTGTTTTCTCAATTTGGTCATGTGACATTTGCAAGCTGAACCGTGATTGGTGAGCCCTGAGTAAATGTAATGACATCTTCACTTGACAGCAAGTGGCCGCACCCTGAGATGAACAAAAACAGGTGGACTTTGCTGCTTTATTCATATTCCACAAACACAATATTCATCATAATATTGCATTAAACACATTGTAAAGACAACTTTTCTTTTGACTTCCCCTTTTGTTAGGTTTTGTTAAAATAATTAATTCATTTATAAAATTTTGTAAAAAATGGAACATCAACCATCATCACAAACAG
The DNA here is from genome assembly GCF_051991255.1 of Vanacampus margaritifer. Lineage (NCBI taxonomy): Eukaryota > Metazoa > Chordata > Actinopteri > Syngnathiformes > Syngnathidae > Vanacampus > Vanacampus margaritifer. The sequence continues at coordinate 14,840,599 of NC_135440.1, read as the reverse complement.
ATTAAGTTAGACATGGAAGCGTCCAGTCAATGTGTCTTTATATTATCCTTAATACATCATTATTTTCATTTTGATGTGTGGCATCTAAAATAAATATTTAATGTTTGATTCAATGAAACAGATCTATTAAAATAACACATTTTTGGACAAGAGATTTCCTTTCTTTGACTAAACAAATAGTAGCTTTTTGTGTTTATCAGTTTACATTCGGTTGGGGCATTTGGATGTCGAACAGTTACGTGAGCTCCAAAATCTTTAACTTCCTAGCAGCCTCAAATGCAGCACTTGTCTGCGGTACAATTTCTGCATCCATCCACGAGCGCAACATGAAAACAATCCCGGCTGAGCAGATGTAATCTCGGGCTTCAGATAGCGCCACAATGGCACAGCACGGCCCTGGCGTGGCAGCGTGCTCATCACACTGCAAAGCGAGAGGGGCTTTCGGGCCTCTCGGGAGCGACAATCTCTCCATCAGCCGGGCGGCCGGCTCGCCAAATCAATCCAGCCGCAAAGAAGAAACAAACCTCGTGGACGAGACGTCTTGGGTGACAGATTTGTTCTGTTTCTCACTCTCACATCCTAATAGATGAGACATCAAGATACCCGCAGGGGTTTGTTTGTGGAGGTGGTGGTGAGTACCTAGGGGAGGAGCTGGGGGGTGTTGTGGTTGCATCAGCTATTGTGTTGAATTGTTGATATCCTGGATTTCTCTCACGTAGAAAGGAAACAGGTGGCGGAGTACAGTGAGGGGGAGTGTGCGAGGGGTGGGGGTGTTATTGTAATTAAAGCTGCAGATGCTGCTTCATGCGCTGCATCTGGACAGTGCTCTCATTTCCAGAAATCTCCTCTAAATTCTCAACAAATCCCTGCAAGGTTTCGGATGCTTCTAAAAAGCTGCTAATTTTGTCCATTTTCACTTTTTTTCTGAAGCATCACCTTGTCCTGAACTCCCTGCGTTTTTCATTTTTGTCTTTGTCTTTTTACCGAAAGGCTCTTTTAACTCCTTTGACCTCCTCCTCTAGCCCTCCAGGGCAGCTCCTCAACCTTCCTGCAATACACCTTCACAGAGTTCGGCCTCCATTCACAGTGGTAGGAAGCCACGTCTCCTTTCATTATCAGCGTGCTTGCTAGCGGAGCAAATGTGCTCAAACATATTCAGTCAGTATTATGCTGAGATCTCCTGACGCTGATTCGCAGAAGCACGGCCACACTGCAAACCATATGCAGAACCCCGGGTGGAATATGACATCCAAGCTTGCAAAGTAGGGACAAAGGCGGGTGGGGGATTCCGATTTTAGGCGGAGGAAGAAAAACAAAGGATGAAATGTTGAAATTGTTGTACTGAATGCTTAAAAAATTTTGCAAAGAGCAATATTGAAAATGTCTTTGTAATATACAGTGGAACCTCTAGGGTTTAACACAATCTATTCAGGAATGCTTGTTGACATCCAATATGTTCGTATTGAAGACTTCATATCAGTGGTGTCAAACATATGGCCATCGGACCAGAACTGGCCCATCAGGTTGTCCAATCTGGCCCGTAAGGACAGAACACAGACTGCAGTTTCAGTAACATTAACGGTTATTGTTGTCATTTTGTCCACTGGGTGATACACTGACAACCACTTTAAAAGACGCTCTGAAATTTGGCTGTTACTCAGAATTTGATGTAAAAATTTTGCGCTCCTTTTTGGTTAAGTCCTTTGATATTATGTACTATGTATTATGTGCAATAAGATAATACATTAATAAATGGGGATATTTTCAGAATGTAGGCTACTTGTAATTATCCGCACCAAAAATAAAAAAATACAGGAAATATTTTGACCTGTCGTTATTTATACCTTATTAGGGCACACACTTAACATCAAACCCTTTGAAGAAGCATGACTTTAATGTGGACACAGTGGCAGCTGGTGGAGTTACATATAGCTACATATGATGACGGCGATGATAATCTATGCTGGGTCAGACCGAGAAATATGAAATAACATTTAGAAAAAAAGCTGAATAAAACATTAGCTTCACATCATGCAGTTAGCCAAGCCTAGCTGCTAAACCAAGTTCTCGTCTTTGGAATAGCGATTTTTGGCTTATCGAGTCAAGTCCACACTCATTCACATTGTGCTTCCCCGACACGCTCTCCTTTCAAAAGGTCTGACTTCATGGAATTATTTAATTTCTCTTCCTCAACATTCCATCTCTAGCTCAAGGAGTCCCCCCCGCCTCGCATGTGAAATCAGCCCCACTTAGTGGTGTACATTCCATCTTAATCAGTGATTTTGCTTTATTATGGACATATAGTACTGAGACTGAACTCCTTTTCCATGTTGAAAGGGAGATTTTATGGAAAAAAAGCCAAAAATAATGTAAAACACTCTTAAGGCGTAAATCATGGTGACCTCCAAGTTTTTGTATGATTTTGATAGAAATTCAATTTTGGAGGTTACTTCATATTTTTTCTCTTCCGCTTAATAAGTGCTTGAACCTGCAATCGTCTTGGGAGGTGAAGGTTGTAAACACTCGAACACTGTTGAGTATTTTGGTTGGAGTGTGCAGTTAGGCCTTTATTAAGAGGCTTCCAACAGAAATGAAAGGATATTCAAGTTAACACAAGAGTCGCCAGTTAAGACACATCACGAGACATCATAAGACATCACAAGTCAGTTAACCAACAATTGTCAACATAGCCCTAACTAGCAAAATGTTTTGTGCACAAATACAATAAGGCCTAATGCATAAAGTATTTGCCAACCCAAAAAAGTGAGTAGAAAAAGAAATGCAAGAATAATTAAAACAAGTAGCAGTCATGCATTAGCCACCTTCTTTTTTATGCTAAAAAGGTGGTAATGTATCAAAAGTATTTGCCAACCCCCAAAAGAAAGTAGTAGAAGAAGAAGCAGAATGTGTGACGTATCGCTAGTTTAGCCTGCGGCTTCCTTACTGTACAATAAAAATTTATAGCCCCCCCTAAATACAATAACTGACTAGGATTCTACTTTTAACGCAAGATATTAGTTACGGTCAGCCATTTTTAACTAAAAAGAAAAACATTTCCTTAAAAGTCAGGATATTCGATTCCCCCTACCCCCCCATGACAAATAATTTTAAAGAAATACATACTGTTTATTTACCAATCTAGTATTTCTCCTAAAAAAAAACAATTGAAATTCATGGCAATTTTCTATTCCTCAAATTTTTTATTTCTAGTTCCTGATCCGATACCTTAAAATAAAGCTGGTATACACCAATACCGACACCTGGTATCAGTATTCACCCGTCCCTAGTTAGAAGCGTAAGTTTCGTCCAACCACAACTCATTCACTGAAGTTTAACCAATAACTAATTATGTGTCGTTCTTGTTTGACAGTTAAATTCTACATTTGCTCCTAACCAAATATTTGGTTAGTGCATAAAGCCTAGGGTAGAATTGTACAGCACCACATACATTTTTTTTCACACAAATAGTCCATTGTTAAGAATATCTGACGCAGCTCTAATATATTGCGTCCACTGAGTACACGGTGATAACGTAGATCTCAGTGACTAGATGGAATCCTATGATAAATGTCGTATGAAGCAGAGCCACTATTCACCAGTATATTGACTTCAAATATCATTTTGTAAATTTGTCACTTGTGATACATTGGGAAGGAAAAAATGGCAGATTTGATTTGCTTCATTCACACATCAAGGACAAATTAGAGTGAGGGGGAAGAAGAATAATTTAATAATCTAAATTCTCTCCCATCTTATCTCCCTTGGCGTGCATACTACTGTGCCAACACAAGCGCCTGCAAAATAAAAAGAAAATGTCTTTGCATAAAATAGCAAGTGAGTAAAAATGTGAAACAGTTGGCAATGAACTCTAAATAATCATGGTGCTTTTGGAAATGAATGCATTAGCATAACTTAGTGCCAAAGAAGTAATCACTCATCTCAGGGTGAGAAGATTCCCTCCAGGCTCATCTCGCTCGGGTGGTTTCTATCCCAGAGTTCATTTACGACAGAGTTAGTGACCACCCCTCCCGAGACTGACGCTCCCCTCGATGGGACGCGCAGCAGTGACAGAGCACGTTTGAGACCGTGCTGATTTGGAGGGAAAGCCTCCAGCGGCTGATAAGATTAGACACAAAGAAAGATGGCGCTTCTGCTCAACATTATTTGGTCTCATATCACCCCGGGAGTGAAGAGAGACAAAGTTTGACCATGCCAGCATGTTGATTAAATACATGTATCATAAAAAATATTGTAATGTTGTATTGTATCACCCTTGTTCATCTTTGATCTGGAATAAATATTAAACAACAACAATACTTTATAATTTTGCTCTAATCAGTTTTTTTTTTTTGTTGGTACACTCAAAGTGCTTTTTGCGTATAAAATCTTAATAATGAATACATGTTATTAACATACTGGCACATGAATCAGATAATCAATAATTTAACTGTGGGCATTCAAATGATATAACAGTGGTTCTTAACCTTAGGGGCTTTTCCACCGCCGGAACTTTTGGAGAACTTTTCAATTTACCTTGGTAAAATTCAGTTCGTGAGTTTTTCCACCAATAACAATTTCCGGGGTTATTAAATTCCCCAGGGGACATCCGAGTTCTGTCTCAGCAGCAGGGCCTTGCTGAGCCAGACTGGAACTTTGAGGGGGCGGGCTGCACTTATGGAGGACCAAAACTGCCAAAATTAAAAATAAATGTCTATATAAATAAATAAATAAATAAGTAAATGACTAAAAGTGAAAATAAAAATGGATATAAAAATAATTTTCAAAAATTTAATAAAAAAAAATATACATATGGAAATAAAAATAACAAAAAATACATATATGCATACATAAATAACTAAATAAATATAAGTAAAAATAGATACAAAAATAAAAAGCGAGCTTAAAATAATACTAATAACTATAAAAATAAATATATAAATACAATTAAATATCAATCAATAAATAACGCTATGCCCTCACATTTATTTATTTCATGCTGCAGATGCCATTCCAGGAAATGTTATTCAAATGAGGGGGCGGTCCTAAGCGTGTCTTGGGTTGGACTCCGCCACGTTGCAAACTGCCTTTCACTAGTCAAGTGAGCGGCTCAGCGAACAAGGAAGTCTCGCCAGCTTGCACTCCAGCAATGGACGACTATCTTGTCCACTGTTGCCACAACTTGCGACTTGAGTTGCTCGACAACAAGTCGATGTGAGTACAAAGCGTGATGATTGTTGCTCAAGCATGATAAAAAACATTTCTCAAGCAGTGATGAAAATGGAATATCTATCACAATTCTCAGCGCACATGACATTTTCAATTTGTGGCATTGAAGTAGTATATATATATATATATATATATATATGTATATATATCATTCCTGGTGACTCGCCTGAGAGTGCTTAAAATGCAAGCAGGATAAACCCTGACTTTGTACTGTAATGAGAAGTTCTTGTTGTTCCAGACTCACTTGCTCATATTCCAAAAGTTTCTAAAGCTTTGGCAATGCACGTATTTAGTTTGTCTTTCATGCTGTTGGAGTTGTTTATCTGAGGGATCCGATGTAAATTCACTTTTCAACCATTGCAAGGTATTGCCGTTTAAGCTGCTTCGTGGAAAAACTGATGTTAGACTAAAACAAGCGTCTCTTTTTGGCAGAGGACAAAATCCTCACAGGCTGATCTCAAGACTGAGCAGAGGCCTTGCATTTCAGCTTCTGAGTGAGAGACAAAGGCAGCGCCGTCTGCATGCAGTAGTTTCTTGAATAAGAATGCCTTACACTTCTGTTTTTGCACGGAGTCTTGAAAGATTAAATAAGTTGCCTGTGCCGCGGCTGCGCAACAGAATGCCCGAGGCATGAAGGAAGGCATGACGCAGAAGAGCTGAGTAGAATTCTCCAAAATGTGTATGCGCAAGAGCACTTCGTTGATTTACCGCACAAAGGATTGGTAAGTCTTCCGATTGGGGACCTCAAGTTGTTGTGGAATTCATTTCTGTTTTTTAGTAACATGGGAGGACAACAAAGTCTCTGTGATGTCATGAACAGACTACACTCACTAACTTTTTGTGAGATTTGCAAAGCCACTAAGGACTTCCGTTGTTCGATGATTTTTTCTTGCAAATGATGAACACAGAAGAGTACTGTATGTCGATTGAAATGACAGCCACGTTGTGATCCTGGCACGATCTGATCAGATTTAGATTAAACCAAGCTATTATTTTCACTGCCAATATTGATCAACAAGATTCCGCTGTAGTTGCTGGAGTCACCTGAAGATGTTAAAAGTTCATGGACCATGATTTCACTGTCTGATTTGAAAAACTCAGGAAGGAAACCATATTAGTCAGGTGCTTTTTGGTTTGATTTCAACCCTGCTGATCCCCAGAGGCGGAGCCTAACAGTTTCTTTAGCTTTTACTTCAGCATAGGAAAAATATGGCTGATTCACTGGCTATGATGGGTTGGGTATAAGGGAGCTGTGATGTCGTATCCAGTGGTTTAACTGAGATTCAAGATCTGTGTGAATGAAACCATCTGCTGAACACAAAGGTCAAGTCTTCTTTAGGATAGCATACTACAGCTTCCCTAAGGTTTGAGTGTTTCCATTGTTCTTCATATTTAGCACTGGAGCAGATGAAGTCTGCTACCGCAGGCATGTTAGTTGCCCTAAAAACATTTCTCGCAGCTGAAATGTTGATATCTGGTCTGATACTCATCTTTTCAATGTGATATCAAATCTAAAAAAAAAAAAAAGTCTCTAATTCTAATCATTTTGGAGGGGAGTGTGTCATCATGCACTGTTCAGTTACATTAATGGCCTTGAAGCACATTTTGTTAATTGCAGAAGCCTTTATTTCAAGTCCAAAATAAGAGATGTAGGCTAAAAGTGAACTTTTCAACTAGAGCTCTAGGCTGAAGCAATACAAAGCCTATTCATGAGCGACAGAGAGCCCTCTGTATTTCAATGCGCTCATTAGGAGATTCCCTAAAAAAAAATAGCACATTTGGGTGCACTTGATAAAATGTTTTTCCTGCAGTTGCATTCCATCCATGTTGACTCTTATCTTCGAATCCAGCTTCCTGTTTGCCTTTAAATTCAAACTTCAGATGGTTCTTACTGAGATCCTCTGAGCTGACTCAGTTTGAAGCTGCAAGAAATCCATTCATTCCCGAAATGCTACCGCAAGCACAAGCATCCACGCTTGCACCAGTAGATAAGAAATAGAAAGGAGTTTGCTGAAATGTTCTGTTGTTTTGCCATTTCCTGTGCCGAAAAATGAAACAAAAGCCGTGTTTCACAACAATCCCTTGCCAAGTTTCCCACTTTTGGACGACAGAACTTGCTGGCATGCTTGCAGCTTGGCTTCTCAGTAGAGCGGCCATAGCTTAGTGCACCATGTGTTTGTTTGTTTGTGCATTTTGTGTATGCGACAACGCCTGGTTGTGTACATGAGTTTGGCAGTGATTGTGATCAGGATGGAAATATGTGTTGGCTTACTGGTGAGATGAAAATGAGAGCAAATGAAGTGGGAGGCCTGAAATGCTGCGAAATTCCATTTTGAATGTGCGACTGACTGAGACCTGCGATGATACAGGTGTTTGTCATTTACTACATGCCAGCTGCTTCTTTCTCCAAACGTTGTATGTTTAAGCATTTTTCTCCACTGTGGTGTCTGTACCCTTGCTTCTAAGTAAATGTCACAGCAAGCTGCTGCTCTTCCCACACCACACTGTGGGAGACGGACCAACCTCATCGCCGTGGCAACCCTCTGTTCTGCTTCAAAGAGAAGAGGCAAGGGCAGAGAAGAAAAGAACTTTTATGCCTCCGAGTCCCCTCTAGCCTGCTCATTCCCTCTTGTCCTTATGCATTGTAACACGGGCCGGAACCATGTGCGCCAGCTCCCAGGCTTCAATGGGCCTAGAGGACGAGGAGACCGTACCCGGGACAAGGTAATTCTCAAGTATGGAAAACATATGCACAAAACAAAGATTGAGTGTCAAAGGGGCATTTCCATTTCAATTGCTATGTTTATATTGTCAATAGCACAACCATAAAGCAGGCAGTAACCTATTGAAATTAACGAGAAATTTTCAATCACTGTCATCTTCATGTTTACGGGTGTATGGGATATTGCATTTATCACTCTGTTTACATGTCTGTTTACATGTTTACACCCAAGGCTACATTAAATACTCCAAACCTAGTATGTCCACTTAATACCCAACAGGAAAGCGAGTACACACCTCACATTTCTGCCGTTATTTAATTCTATATTTTCATGTGACAACACTGACAAAATGACACCTTGATACAATGATTAGTATCAGTGTACAGCTTACCGTATTTTCTTAGGGTGCACCGTATTAACTCTTTCACTGCCACTGACGTTTAAAGACGTCAAGTAAAAACCTACGGAGGGCTGCCAATGACGTCAAAAGACGTCATCCAATTTTTTTTTTGTTTGTTTTGAAACGGGTGGGGGGAAGCCTTCCGCATCTGTGGTGAAAGTTTCAATTAGGTCTGTTGTGCCTAAGGACTATTTTTGGCCCCTAGAGGGCAGCGATGACTGTCTTTTGACAAGATCGGGTGGGCGTCAGTAGAGGCGGAGCTAGAGTGTCGAGTAGGAGATCAGAATGGAAAACAAAGGAAAAATGGCGACCGGTTGCGAGGAGCTCACGCCCGAGCCGTTTTTTTCAAAGACCAAAAGCATCGATCAACGCTAAAAGCACATTGATGACAACGATGATCATCATCGATGATGATGATGAGGGTGATGACTCCGTGGATGGAAAGCATTGACGCGGCAGTAGGAGAAGGCTGAGGAGGAAGTGGTGCCCGTTTGCAAAGCAGCTCTACACTTACAAGACGAAAGGCATCGACCAACGCTAAAAGAGCACATTGATGACGACGATGATCATCATCGATAATGATGATGGTGAATCCGAGCTTGACGGCGAAATTGGAACCGCTGATGCGGCGGCTATGACGGCGTCATAAACGCGCAGCACAACCGAGCACGCACAGGCGGACGTTCGATTGGACGACGAAGAGTGCCCCGACTCCAATGCATATTCATCGGAGGAGTGTGTACAGTCTGCTACTTGCTATTTATTCCCCGGAAAAAAAGGCGGTCAAGAAAGTGTAACGTTTGCACGCGAAACGGACAAAGTGAAAGTAAACTGTTGTGCGAGTCCACCGGCGTCTCCTTGCACGCAGGAGAGCGTTACAAAAAGAAAAACTGTATTTGAAACATCCACATAATTGTAAGTAGTACCACAGTTGCACACATTTGTAAATAGTTTGCGAAATAGTTTTGTCAAATTGTTACACTGTTGAATGGAAATAAACGTATTTTGCAATCAAAAAACACTTTTTCATTGTTGGTGAAAGCGTTTTACAGAAGTAAAGCACTATTTAGGCGTTTGTGGCATCATTCATGGACAAAAAGAAGTGTAGAATTCACTAGAGTGCATGAAATAACATCGTTTCACAAAAAGCTCTTTTTCTCCGTTTTTTGTTTCAAAACAGAGAATTTCGGTGAAAGTAACCATTTTCTATTGTTGATTACTGAAGAACGGAATAAGGTAGAAACAAACTACCTAAACAAACTTTTTTTTCTGATGAAAGATGAGAGTCCAATCTTTCATTTGGTAGTATGTGTGTTTCCATAGTCCATTTTCTGTGGACCTTGAAAGATCAGTCAAAATGCTTAAATCGGCTCGCACTGGGAACAGCCCGTTTCTGAAAACGTCTGGCAGTGAAAGAGTTAAAAGGCGCAGTCTCAGTTATGGATGCTATTGCTGGATTTAACACATACATAAGAAGCACTATATTATTGGGCTCAGGCATGGTAAAACTTTCGCTAGCTTAGAACATGCGATAGAGCATGCTTTCAATGCTTTCAAGCGGAGCAAAACTCGGTTGTACTTTATTGAAGTATTTAACAATGTACTCACCTTTCTTTTGATCAATCCTCATCCACAAATCCCTCAAAGTCCTCATCTTCTGTATCTGAAACAAGCAGCTGGGCAAATTCTCCATCAAACACGTCATGTTCCCTCTCATCATTGTAGTGACTCGATACCGTGCGGCTCCTCAGAAATGATGTTGGCTTTTGTGAAAGCTCAAACATTAGTGCAAGCAGACACGTTAGCCCAAACATGCACAATCCATTCACAAATTTTGGCGTAACTCGCTCTTAAATAGCCAAAGCACCAAAACCCCATCTGTGCCTTAATTCAGGAAATCCGGCCCTGGTTGAGGATTGACGATGTCATCTTTCAGTTGAGTCTTTCGGGTTCCCATCATGCCTGCCAGTCCACAACCAGGACCACATTTCCTGTATATAAGCAATGTGTCGGCGGAAATGCTCCCACACCCACACACTCAGTCAAACGGTATGCTTACTAAAGTCGCACACAACATTTACAGATTTTGGAATTCGGAGCACACATAAGGCGCACCTCATTATTAGGCGCGGTGTCGATTTTTTTGAAAATGTAAGACTTTTAGGTGCATGTTATGGTCATGAAAATACGGTATATAACAGTGTAAATGTATTCTTCCCTTAAAATAACTCAAAACACAGCCATTAGGTGTACTGGTAGACCCCTTTCACTCCTCCATGACGGAAGATGGTGTGGACGAAAATTGTTTTAGCCTTATGTCCCCTTGATCAAAAGCGGATACCCCTTCTACAAGACTAAGCTTCTTTTTGTTGTTGTTGCCTCTTCTGCAATACTTAAGTGGCTCACACTACCGCATACAAATTCCTTGTGTTTCTACATACTTTGATTTGAGGTAAAGCAACTAGAAAAGGTATTTCAATTAAGTACCACTGATTGTCACACCCACCCAAGTAGGGCGAAATTCATTAATCATTTGGTGATCTAACCCCCCGATTCCAACCCTTAATGTTGAGTACCAAGCAGAACAGCTGTCAAACATTAATTGAACTTAGCAGCAGTTGCAGGGGGTGGTAATAATGATTTAAAGTGCTGAAGAACAATATGTGCTTTTTGTGAAATATTTTTCTTTGTTTGGGAGGTATGTACCAGCAGGAGGCTGTTTGATTTACATTTATTCCCCTTAATGGCTGTCTGTCCAGTGTGTGTCAATCATATGAGACAATTAGTCTTAAACATGTTTCTGGGTTTAATGGCCTTAGCGTGCACCATCATACAAATAATTCTTACTGGTGATGCTGCAGGCAGACATTTTGTAATACTGTATGCACTTTGTATTTAATACAGAGCACAGATTAATAGAGGTAGAATGCTGCTGGATGCATTTATTCACCACTAATGGCTTTTTTCTTCAAACTTAGAGTGCTGATTTTGGAATACTGTCTGACTTCCTGTTCCTGCCAACTCTCTGGCCAGGGGTACGATAGCCCCTAGTTTGCCAATTCTTTTATTGGCCTATGGGGCACAAGTAATTGTGCTCTGCAAATTTTGTAGCGACAACACAATTATGTATATCTACTTTGCTGCAGCTGCAAGAGAGTAACCATTTTATTGTAATTGTAAAGTTTTGTGGTAAATCCCAAATTCTTTGTTATCTGCCTCTGTGACAGAGTGTGCCATCAATACGGTTGTGTATGGAGTGCAACATGCCAAAGGGCCTGGCATTTTGATGTTGCACTGTGTCACTGTCAACCACATTCAGGTACTGAGGTTGAAGGTTCTTCTCTTCAGAGTTGATGGAATGCTGCTTCCGCATTTTCAGCAAAGCCACTGATCGACATACGTAAACCTGCTTCAGTTGGTGCTCAGTCCGTGTATTTTTTTAAGGCTTCACATCACGGTTAATAAAATACAAATGCAGAAGAGAGAGGAAAGAAGCCACCCTTGACCTGAATAGACAAAAACACTTTTTTATCTCTGGCGCCCTTTTCTTCTCGCCCACGCCAACTTTAGGTCAAAATGCTGTAATATATCACACTGACTAGCTGGAGAAATTGAAAATCTGAAAGTCTTTCAACCTAGGCAGCCTGATAGCTATATATTGTTACCATGAGATAATTTGTATAACTGTGAACACAGTCAATGATACTGAGATATAGTTGCCAATAGCAACACACTTGATAATCTACATATGTTGGATATTGTGTATTAGTAATTTCTTGTTTAAATTGTGATTTGAAATAATATGTGCATGCAGATTCTCTTATTTGAGCTAATATGAGGCGAACATGGAGAAGACAAAGGTGAGGCTTGTCAGGAAAGGCTGCAGGTGTGCTGCCATGTTTGGGTGATCTCAATTATATATATTTTTTTCTTTTTTCTTTTGATGATGTGTGCACATGCATACATTTTTGTGAGCATATGCACCACGAGTGGCTGTTTAGACTGTGAGTATGCATAATAGTGTTTTCTGCTCAGGTGGCTGTGCCGGTGTGTGCCAGCATTCAGGTTGCACAAAAACCCTGCACCACAGGGAGGTGCATGTCTTTCATGTCCTGGTCGGTTCTGCCTTAAATCTAGGTCAAAGGATAAAGGAAAAACCTCTGTCACACACACTTACACTCATGAACAAACATTGACCTGTTTCAGAAATTACTTTCTTGCGGTTTGAGTAGTAGCAAGTGGAATCATGGAGGTGACGGAAGCATCCAAAAGTTTTATGGCTTTGTGAATTATTCCCTCTGCTAAGTGCAAGAGGTGTTGTTATGATTACCTTTTAGTTGGTTTGTTAGATTGTCAGGGTTACCCAAGAATTACATAACCAAGTCCCATGAGCTCCTGTGGAAGAGTAAAAAATGAGTCAAGGAAAATTCAGTGGTTGAGACACCTGAAACCATTCCCCACACATGACAACACGGCTAGCGCTAGCAGCTAACACTAGCAGCCAAACCTAGTTCAGTGGCATTTACTCTTCTCTCTGTAACCTCACAATCTTCACTTCATGCTCGGTCAACTCCAGGCTCAATGTTAAATCATTTTTGGCTATCATATCACTGAAATACTTGGTAATTGGTAACAACAAGGTAACCATTCAACCAGTAGCTAGCATGAGCAGCTAATATTAGCATATGCACTGAAATCAGTGGAAATTTTTCATAATCTGAAGGTATCAAGTTATATTATGACAAATAAATGGCTCTGTCTACTAGACAAGACTCAAACCAAACTTTTTGTTGTTGTTTTTTTCAAACCAGCACCCGTGATGCCAATGACTGCTTTGGATTTTGCGACTTTGCAAAAATTTTTAAAACCGGAAAAAACCAAAGACGTGCGGTAAATTATGTGCAGCCCATAAACCAAGTCCAGAAAGGCAAGGATGGCACACGTTGTTCACCGCTGACTGGTTGCAGGTAACCAGGATAGTAGTAAGTTGAATACTCATCTAATAATCAAATTACTTCCAAATAAAGCAAATTCAATTAATGGTGCAAATAAATTATGTATAGAAAACATTTATTCTCTCCATGTTTTTTTTTTAAAACTATATTTCTTCTCGTACAACAAAAGAAGATAATCAATTTGGTGCAGTCCATAGGCCACTAAAGTGATGCAATGCTAAGGGGCAGTCAGTGACATCCGAGGATGCTATGATAGCGTGCTAGCGTGTTTACTCTCCAGTGCACAAATAAAATGAAATCATCAAAATCATCTGGTGTCCCCAGTTTATAAAAATAAGTAAGTTGTAGATGTAGGTAATTGTAGATAGACAGGTGTAGGTTTGAAATTACTATTAGTCAAAATTCTATTGGTCGGTTTTTAAATATACAAAGTCTGATTCTCTCTTTTATGTGACAGTTTTACACTAACCTTCATCTAGAAATGACAAAAAAACATGCTTGATTTTTATTTGTAGAACTATTCGTGTGAGAGTGAGAACAGGCACTGAGGAATTTCGCAGGTGAGTCTGGAATGTTTGCAACGAGAGTTCACCCCATGCTGAGTCTCTTGTGTTGTTTGATTGATCACATCTTTGAAGACATTTTCAAACACAAACTCTTAAATCCCATTACAAATATTTGAAATACAACAAATTTGATGGTTAATATTCCCTCTAAATTTAGTTGTAACCAAACAGCCATCCGAGACAGGAATTTTTTGTAACCCCCCACTTTGTTTCACTTCATCTCACAGGTGACCTTGCATAGACTAGATGAAAGTAGTGGAGTTGCAAGTCAGCAGTCATCTGATTAGGAATGCTGTGCGCATCCTGCTCGTCCCATTTGGTAATCTGTCTTTTTGCTGCTCTTTCTCTTCTAGACTTTCCATCTTGCCTATGCCAAGCCTGTCCGACAATGCTGCTTCAATCCCTGAGTGGATGCCCGGGGAGTCATGCTGGTCTGTGTGTGTGTGTGCGCGCCTTTGTGTATGTACTGGCTTTCTTGGGTTTGTGTGTTGCTAGGAGGAGGTGTTGGAGACATTTAGGGAAGACGGTTCTTTGACGAAGATAAGAGTGTGCATCCGCACTCCCGTACTTTTCAGACTAGAGGCTGTCACTGAGGTCTTTTTCGTTCTTGTAAAGAAAAACACTAAAGGGAGGCAGGGAATTGCTGTACTTTGGACACCCTGCCTCTCAAAAAACTTCAGCACCATGGGTCAGAAGCTCCGAGCCCGTCGGAGTATGTGAGGAGCATGCGGCGTTAAGAGCAAGCCTTTGATAAAGGCCTTGGATAAGATGTTGGGATGCTACCATCAGGGAGAACTCCTTGCAGGGCTTTAGACTCATGTAACCCCCCGCTTTGCATCTTCATTGTCCCTCAGCCCCTGCAGTCGGAGAAATGCATGCTGGGTAGAGGAAGTTTATACAACCATAGACACCCAACAACATATACACATTAAAGATCTAGCCCATGGCCATGAGATACTGTGGGGACCATTAAGCGATATAGATATAAATGAAGAGACCTTGAGGGAGAATAGCAGATAGTCAGTTGAATAGACTTCATCCATTCGCTTTCTCCCCTCCAATAGTTCAGGTACTGATCTCCCACTGGCTTGAATGACAAAACCTTATGGAGTGAGATACGGATCTGTCCTGGGAAATTAGAAATGATCGGAAGACTGCGCTTTTTGAGACTTTGTTAGCACAAACACTTCACCCACTCTATCTCCATCCGTGAAGGAGCAAAGTAGAGTCTCAAGGATGATCGGAGGGGATCAATTTCTCATGTGATTCAATTGGCAAAAGTGTAATTATGTTTTCATGACAATGACATGTGAATGGTGTATTTTCTTTGTTTTTTTGTCAGTGCTGGGTCAGTTAAGGGATCTTTTGAGCTGTTCCTGGTTTTATTTTGCTAAATTTTACACTTCCTTATTTCCCCATCTAGCAAGACTTGTTTGAGAACAAACTCAGACAGTATAGACCAGCTTTGTATTTGCCATAAACCATATTTTTATATATATTTGTCACTCTTATTTTGTCAAATAGACCTTTATTCTGTCATATAGAATTGTGCATTGGCCGAGCTGGAGTTACTGAGTTACACTTTGGTCAGTGTGTCGTCAAGGTTTCTCTGCATCCGGCCAGGTCAAGGTTTCTCCATCAAGTGTTTTCTTCAAGCGTATCTGAATCCAGCCCTGCTTTCTGTTGTTACGCTGCATTTTTGTCTATAAAGACTTTAATTTCCATGTCTTGTCTCTTTTTGTGTCTAAATTCCGCCCCTCATGTACAGATTTCTTTCCAATTTTTTTGACTGGTTTTGTGACTCTTTTTTTTTTAGCATGTTTAATTTCTGCTAAGAACATGAGCGGAATCTTTTTCATATTGTTCCCCTTATGACAATTGAGGCACAGTATGTACTTCCAAGCTCCAAATATTTGTGACAGAGATCATCTTGACTTACCTTTACAACTCTGCATGAGCGATGATTCTACCACCACTCTGAGACCATTTTCAGGCTCCAAAATGCTTTTATGTAAATGGCCTTTTGCCCCTGTGTGTGACTTCATATATTGGCTCATATGCGCGGAGGTGTCTATGTGTGTATTACTCTTTTCTTAATCATGTACATACATATTTCATGTTTATGTATGTGTGTGGGGCTATTTTATATGTAAATTTGACCTCTTCATATGCACCTATATAGAACATTCCCATATCGATATATTTATAGCTTATAATAAACAATATTTATTTGTTTTGGTTTGTATGCATACAAATGCCTGTTTGTGTGTTTGTGGTTGTGTTTCTCAAGTGAGTCTGCCTCTGCCGTTCTACAAGAGCTTCCTTGTGTGCTCCTGGCAACAAAGCGTTTTTTTTTTTGTTTTTGTTTTTTTGGAGCAGGAAGTAGAGGAGAAGTGTAAGTCAGAAACAATGAACAAACAATCCACAGATTCGCAAATTTTTTCCATCCTCGTTGTTGTGCACCAAGCACCATCTGAATTTAGATTTCCAGATTTCAATATGTTAGCCATATCGCATTGTTTTCACAGATATTTTCAAGCGACACACCTGAAACAATCTGAATACAAAGCCAAAACGCAGGAAAACAACCACACAAGTGTCAACATTGGGCGGCAAAAACAAATTTTTCTTCACAGTCACAACCTGTTCGAGGAATGACCAACAGAGGAAGACAAAATTGGAAGCCTCGTGGTTCACTAACTAGTGGTCGGAGTTTTATTACAATTGATTAATTTAGATTTTGACTGCTTTTGCAAGGCCCACAGAATATTGTGTTCTATTGATATAAAAACATGCAACCTCTTCTAACATCATGAAAAAAAAGTATATTTCTATCAGTTTCCGTTTTGCAGCAATTAGCATTAGAATATAGCTAAATTTCATCATTATTCACAAGTCTATTTAGAAATGTGAGTAAAATAGCTTTTTTCAACTTGGCCCTGGTTGATCTATTTTCTCTGCTGCATGCTCTAACATTAAAAACGTATAAATATGTCTTTGGGACATTTAAAATAGAACATAGTTATACGTTTTTGGGAGCAAATAAGTTAATAATCTTTTTCTGTTGATTGAAAACAGGTAGCAGCCATATTTGAATGTTTAAGTCATTGATCAATCTGTCCATTTACACTATTTGCGAGTGAGGCTTTTTTCCACTCTTTATAACCCATATCCAAGCTAGACTTTGTAAGAGCAAAACATATTGTTGCATTTGAACCTTGTAATGCAAATCCAGCTATACACAATTATTTATACACCACCGTGTCTGCAAACGTCCAGGATTTTAAGTCTCTTGGGTCAGCTTTTTGTGCCAGAATTGATAATTGGATTGGCATTTGCCAGGTAATCAATTAAGGCGTTCATCTGTGTCTCTGTAACTAACCGTTAATTGGCTTGTGTCATCGAGAGGCTGAGGAGCAAGCAGACTGAGTGCAGGAGGGACTGTTTGATTACTGCAGATGGGCTTTCAAACCTGTTTGTACTGCATCTCTGACGCCTTTCTGATTTAGCAATTGCTTGGGTGCGAAGGGCAAACAGTTTGGTCGTTGGACTTTTGTAATCAATTCTGCCTGCTTTTATAGCAAGGACACAAAAATCTACAGTGTGGAGCGCAAACACAGTGGGCTGTCGGTCTGCTTTGATCTCATCTTGCAGACAGACACATGCAGGTTTTTCTACCATTAACACTTTTTGTTACTTTTGAACCAATGGCCAGGAAAATTCTTTGCCACCTGTGGTTTGCACTGCTTTGACTGAGCACATGGTGAGCAAAGCATTTTAGGTCCAAATAGCCCAGCTGTATTGATCTGGCGAGCCCCTTATTCTATTTTGTCCTCTAAAACATCCCTTTTCACTCGGTTGACTTCTATTCAAAGCTTTGCGGTGAGACCTGTGTCAATAGGGAAGCTTGACTTCATTCCTTAGCTGTGGAAGCCCCCCTGAGGCACAGGCTGCTAGACCATGACAGGCAGGGGGCTAATAGGCGGGATAGGATTGGATAAAAGATGAGGGGCACAAAAAGTTTGAGGACCAGAACAGGGCCATCTGTTTTTGTGGTGATGAGCATCAAAGCCTAAAGGAACCCTGTTGGGTTCCCACTTTCGCATGGCCGTCCTACATATGGGCTCAATATTTCAACTCGAAAGACAGTCGACAAGACCCGTTGGGCCACAGCCGAGGTCGCAATTCTGCCTCCCTGTATGGTTTCCAACATTTTAGGGCACCAGTGAGATTGCTTTATTCCTCCTGAGAAAAGTGGCGAATAAATGACCAGGCGTGACCCAGAGGATTTGGCTCTGCACCCCCCACCTGACCATGAAGGCATGTGAGCAGAGGGGCTCTGCGGGTACGTGGTACAACACAGTCCTGAGAGCAAAATGCTAACGAAATGGGTCATTGCATGGCTGCAACGACGCTCCCAGGGTGATTAATTATTGAAGTGACTAATACTACATTTGCCTGGCGGCATTGAGGGCTTCAGCCCTCATTGGCTGCACCATAGCAACACTGGGGAACAATAATAAATTTAAAAAAAATCTGTTGAGTTAGATTTGTATGATGATTAAAACAGAAATTGTCATATTGATTGCAAAATTGCAGTCAGTTTTTTTTTTACTAGCATCATGTCACAGATGAGCAAAATTCCATTGTTTAGCTGTAGCTGTTTTACTGGATTAGTCCCTTCTTTCATCAAGAAAAAAAAAAAAAATTCTGTTCCCGTTTTGCAGCGTTTTACAGCAATTAGCATTAGAATGTAACTAAGTTTCATCATTATTCACAAATCTGTTTAAAACTGTGCAACATGGCCCTGGTTGATCTCTTATACTCTACTGCCATCTATTGGCCGCTTTTGTAATAACTACCATTGCTTCAACCGTTTTCTACAGTTCAGAGGCTGCCTCAAAGCCTTCTGTATGCTCTAGCATAACAATTAAAAAAAAATAAAAATTTAACCGAATAAGTACGTTTTAGGACACTGGTAATATTTAAAATAAAACGTATTTGTACGTTTTTGGGAGCAAATGAGTCAAGACTGGGCTCATCTACAGCTATATGGCAACTTTGATTTCACACTCAAAAATTAGACTTAACAAAAAATGTGTTCCCCAATGTAATCAGTCTGCTGTATGTATTATAATTACGTACATACGTAGTATAAAACTCCTCATATACCCCCTTTTGATTCTCTCTGTGCCTCTCTGGCTTCCCCTTAATTCACACTCTTCTGTTTTCCTTTCTGCCGTTCCCCCTTGATGAACACCAAGCTCATTATCTAATGATGCCCGTTCACGCATTCAATACGGCCTCCCTGCGTCCATCAGCCACACTCGGAGGCATGCGAAGGCCGGGCCCATACTGCCCGGGGCCAGCTCTGATGATGCCAGTCACTCTCGCCTCTGTCTTCCTCTCCTTCGCCTTCGCAGGAGTACGCCTGCCTCAAGGTAGCATATGGCATTCTAAGACTTGCTGGACTCATCGGCCTCCCACACAAAATAGCGCATCCATCTCTCCCTCCCTCCACAGCTCATTTATGGGCTCTCCAACTGTTATTTTCACAACCCCTCTCCCTTGGTAAGGAGCCGCATCGTTCCAAATTCTATTTCACAGAGCCACACTTGAGTGCCGCTCACCATAGGGAAGGTTCAGATTTGGTGAGGGGAGACTAGTGTCATTAGTTAAATTTTAGTCAGACTCTACAAGAGCCTTTAGCCTTTGTGCTTTGTAGCACTCACTCAAACATCCCTTTATTCCAAACAAATGCAGATGGTGCTCTTTTTGTTCTCGTTTGTACATCCTACCAAGCGAGCGTCAACCTCACCTGAGCACAGTGGAACTGAAGGTTGGGTCAGAACCGCAAATGAAAACAAAGTCAACTTGAACAGATGGTTCTGCACACTAAATGTTCTCCATCTGCAGGAGCCTTTTTCGTGTAACAGGTTCAGTCAAGTCACTGATGTATACACAGGTAGACAACCACTGGGTGTTGCATGTGACAAGCAAGAACTCAGTACATTTTGGTATAAATTAGGTTAAAAATGAAGTAAGAACAATGTAATACTTTTGCTGTGTGTACTTTATTTTTTGCATGTGACTTCACAATAAAGTTGTAAGTAATTCTGCCGATCGCAGAAACTCTCCACAATGTCCTCTGATAAACCAAAATTAATAGGGCCCTTCATGATATATTTTTCCTCTTTCCATAACAATTCCCCCATAGCCGACGTCTACGCCTCACTTGGTGCAATTCTACTTAATGTGTGTTTAATGGGAATTATATGGACACAATATTGAAATGTTTTGTTACACATTGCTATTTGTAAGGTTGAATGGTGTGTGGCATTCCTGCCGTGGGAGGCAATAGAATGTCGTTTCCTTATAACTAAGGTCCCTATTCAGACAGCATTATCGTCTTGTATCTTTTATTACGTCCAATCAATTTTAAAGTCTTATCTTGTAATAGTATTTGATTTTTTAGTGTGAAGAAACACTGTTAAATAAAGTGTTTCCTATTTGTAGCACATACACATATTTTGTGCACCGTATGGTGTTCCTTCCAACTTGGGCAACTAAAAACAGATGGCATTGTGGAAAAATATGGTGACTGGACATGAGTCAGTACTTTGAGTCTTTCTAAGCAGATGCTTTTGACACATTTGTGACGAAGGTAGCAGAGAACTGTTGTTTGGTTCAGATTTATAAAATAAGCCCCCAAAAAACAATATCATGGCTATGACCAAAAACAACTACCTCTGTTCTACCTCTTTGGGAGCTGCCACAATTGTTTTGGTTGAGTTAATCATTTACTTGCTTAGTCCAAACACTAAAGCCCAATTTCCACCAGTATACACCGCCATATGGTTTGGAAGGGTCATCTGTCTTTTTACACTCTGGCGACAATAGATTAATTGTACAAAGAAATAGAACCCAACACAAGAAACAAAAAAAATCATCACAAGGAGACCCCCAAAACTGCATTTTTGTTCAACCATTAACATTGCATTGTCAAAGAGAGAATGCTATTTTCAACACTTAAGATTCGTTCAATAATTTGTAAAATAATAACACCCGCATTATTAGATTTACCAAATTGTGGCCAGTCGGCAGCGATATAGTTTCAGGAGAAAGTATGCAAATCCTTTGGAATTTTCTGTAATTCTGCATAAACTGGTCATAAAATTTTGATTTGACCACCAAGTCAACACTAAACAAAATATAGTTAAACTAATGCCACATAAACAATGACAATGGATATCAAAAGTCTACACACCCTTCAAATGCCAGATTTTTGTGATGTGATATAAAGAACTAAGAGCTCGATCAATCATCTCAATCCATTTTTTTTTACTGATTGTGTAACCAAAAACTTCAAAATAATGAAGACAGTAAAAGTGTGCACACACTCTTAGTACAGCTTCATGCTTTAGTGTTTTTTTTCTTCAGTTGGAACTGAGGCCTTAGAAAAAGTGGAGGGAATTATGAACAGTTTTAGGCCACATACCCAGTTTGTAACTAGGTACGTACCTGTAACTAGGGATGTAGCGATAATGGCAATATCGTGATATCGCGATATTAAAACTGCCACAATTTATCGTCGTCGTCATGTCACGATATTAAAAGCAGCACGTCTGTTAAAAAAGTCAGGTAGATTTCCATTTGTGCAGTTCTAGCGCCCTCTGGTGGCTAGTTTTTTTTGTGCAGTTTAATTTTCACAAGGTATGTTTTGGCTCTTCTATGTTTAAAATCCACGCTAATGGTCAGATGAAGGGGAACGTAATATGCAATATAATATGAAGCTAGTCAATAATATGTAGAGGAACTCAATGTGTGCGTGCATTAGCAAGTAAGTGCCTCAATATTAAGTGATATTAGAGATTTTAGGTTGTTTATATATATTACTGTTATGTACAAAAGCACAATATTGTGTGTTTTTCTTTTTTGGTATTAGCTCCTTTTTTTTTTTTACAATATTGTGATATTTTTATGTATCGCCATCCTCCCCACAATATTGTGATAATTATCGTATCATGACCTTCATATCGTGATAATATCGTATTGTGATGTTTGGATATCGTTACATCCCTACCTGTGACTAAGCAACTAAGCTACTAATTAACTACACAGCTAAGTAACTGACACAATGTAATTTAAGCAATAGAATGCCAGGAGGTGAAGATAAATCCGTAGCTGGTTGAATACTTAAAGACCTCTATGGCATGTTATCACAGATGTGTCAACATAGATGTTAAGTAAAACATTAAAAATAAATAAATAAATAAATAAATACATTGGATGTCATTGTAGGACTCTACCCTTGAAAACAGCTGCAGGTTTAAAGTTGACAAAAAAGTGCCTTTATGTTCCACACTTCTACTGGCAAAACCAAAACTCTGGACAGTTGTCACCAAAGTTGAGTTGTTTGGAAGGAAATTGCAATACTATGTGCGGAGCAACCATCAAATCCTCATCCCAACCGTAAAGTATTATAGACGGGGCGTCTTGGTTTGGGACTGCTTGTCAGCCTCAGGACCTGAATTGATGAAAAAATTAATTACCAATTTTATACAAATATATACAGTGTTGTAGATTTGATAAAGACCCAGTGGGCATCTGCATCCATGCGCTTCAGGTTTGTGTACTGTACCAAGCTGGCAAAATCACACTCACTATGTTCTTTATTATTATAATAATAAGAGGGATGCCGGTGTTCAGTAAAAGAACACAAGTAAATTCCCAATTCCAGGCTAACGGAAATAGTACTGTGTGGCCATTTGTGTTCACATTCATGATTCACTCTTTTTTTCTATACTTTACACATGAACATCATTATTTATTCAGACAGAATGGTAATAAAACTGGCCACTTTAATTTCCCAGCTTTCACGACCAAATGGAGTAATGAATATTCCTCTGGAAGCACAATTTCCACCGTCGACGGGAGCTGGCACATTATCTGCTGGATCAGCTAAACAACATCGTTCTTTAAGAGTGACAATACCACATCGTGAACCTTCTGTCGCCACACCCGCGTGCTTTCAATCCCCAGCTGAGTCGAGTGGACAGGCACAGGTGTGAGTGCAATTAGTGGGATTCACTAATGTTCTCTCCTTCTCTCAACTCTCTTCCCTCCCGAGAACCAGACGGGTCCATTGGGCGGACTACGGTGCAATTAGTTCAATTTACTTATGTTGATTCGTCCAGCAGCGGGCCCAAATGTGCACTGGCTACAATCAAAATATGGCTCCATGAAGCACGTCTTCATCAGCACTCTGGTTCAGAGCGAATATAAACCTTTCTTAATGCAATATACAAGACCCTTTTTTTCCCTTTTAATTGCACCAACAGTAAAACAACAAAAACAACGGATTCTTTTTAAAAGGTTTATCTTTCTATTTACCTACCTACCTACAATATAGACCAATGACCAAATCAACTCAAATAGCTTAAACGCTGTACTTTTGCCCAAAAAAGACAAATCCAACAAACGAAGAATCTAATTAGAACAAACGTATTAACATAAATAAAGATGAACCTTTTTAATTTAAAATAACTTACTTTAACCTCCAGGTTTCCGCACCCTACCATGGCCATTTTAAAACCATCTACGTTGCTACTAGCCTCATCCTAGCTAGCGCCAAGCTAGTTAAAAAACAACACACAAAAAAAAAAAAAAACTAGAGCTGTCAAACAATTAAATAGTTTAATCACATTAATAACATCTGTAAATTTTAATTAATCATGATTAATCGCTTAATTAAAAAAGATTTTTTTCCCAGCATTTTTTAAATTTTAAATTTAAAGAGCACCTGTTATGTGTTTCTTCCCCAAAAAAATCCACTAGTCCACTAATAGTTTGACATGAACAAATATTCTGAATGTCACATGTAAACATTTATTAAATGCTTTACTTTAATGCATGTAGTTATGTTTATTGCTCAGTTATTACTTTTAACGTAACCATTCGCTGTCAGCTAAGGATCATCTGCAGTCAAAATTGATGGTGTCATTAATCTGCGTTAATACATTATTAATGTGATACTTTTTTTGTGATTAATTAATTAGTTAACGCTTTAACATTGACAGCACTAAAAAAAAACATTTTTGTTTGTTTGTTTTTACAGCCCTCCAAAATTCTTTAGAAAGCACTGATCAAAAAAAACCAATAGCACTGATGAAAAATGATGGCACTCTCCAGGAGTTAAGTTCCCAACATTCCAAATCTCCACTTTCATATCAAGGCTCTGTTCTTTCCTCTTCTCTTTCTGCCTAGTATAAACTAGGCTGAGCAGTCGTAATTGTTTAGCAAAGTTTTAAGCTGGATATGGTTCATGACATATATTGTACATAATTTAAATTGGAAACATTTCATCAAAATGTTGTCACTGACAGACCCGTTTGCATTCACATGCTTAGCTTCATGTAAAAAAAAAAAAAAATCCTGGTTTGCTTATTTTCCTGGTAGTAAATGCAATATATCCAAATCTTGTTGTTTTTTAAAGCATATCTAAGAGTCAAAGAATAACAAAGACAGAGTGGAGTTTAGGCATGGGATTCCCAACAGATAGAGAATATACTTAGCCTAGTTCAGGGCAGGTCGGGAAAGTAGTTTATTACATATTTTATTTTGATGGATTATTAAAAAAAAAAAAAAATGATGCCACATTTTTAAGCCACTTTAAGCTTCTGTCATGTTTCAATTTGCATATTGAAATATGTGGCATACAAGTGTGTCAAATATACGCCATATGGCCAAGGGATTGCCACTCAATTACTATGAATGAGCATCATATTCATAAGATTTTAATCAATTGGATTCCATAAGAGTGTCAGCGGGTGGCACTCTATATATCTACAGTATGTAGTTCAAGTCTTTTCATGTTTGTATGTGTTGCGAGTGTGTCAAATTTGCATCTTTTCCTGCTTTGTCCGATTATATGCCTCTTCTTCCTATTGCGGTGTTGTAAATAAACCCTCACCACCCACTCATCACACCTCAACTGCACATTCCGAGATTCGAAATGCATCGCCAAGTGAAAGCGGTCCTTTTCCTCACCTGTTTATGCAGCCCGCACACTAATTTTTCCATGCGAATGAATAGACGAACGTGTCCATGTGTAGGAGACTGCGAGATTGGCTTTGGGGGAGGTAATGTAATAGTTCCTTTAGTTCCTTACTTTTTTTTTCTTTTCTGCTGATTATGATGCTATATGCAGCCTGCCTCACTTGTTATTATATCATTAAGCTTGTATTTATTTAAATAGGGGTTATAATGAATGGTGCCATTAGAAGGCTGAGCTCATGTGTCAGACAGGAAGAGTAGCTCTGATTGCCCTTTCAGGTTTTCCACTTTGGTTTCTTCAAAGGCCCGCTGCAGGTAAATGGCAGAGGGGGCCCACGTTGGATCCATCTTATAACAGAGGAAATTTTTTATGCTGCATAAATTATGGCACAAATGTGGACTATTGATGTCATAAGATAAGTCAATACAGGCTTTAGAACATTTGCATTAAAGAGTATGCGCATAATTACATGTAAAGTTTTTTTTTTTTTTTTTTCTGGAGAGCTCAGTATTGTTCATTCGGTAATTTTACCGATTTGACAAGTCATCATCATTGCGCTCTCTTTTTTTTTTTTTTTTTTTTACATGTAAAGTTGTTAGCAGCTTGTCACGCTATGGCTGAATTTCATTCCCAAGTGCAGTTTACTGTAAATGTCAATTTTTGTGTATACATGCTGCACATATAGGGTGACCAGATGTCTCCAGCCCTTATTGTTCTGTCTCACTTTTACACAGATCCCATCCCGGGCATCCTGTTTTTGTTGTTGTTGTTTTTTAAAGAAAAATAAAGCCAATTGTTTAGGCCATGTGTATATTAATCACACAGTTGTCATAGCGATTCATACAATAAACAAATTGAAAAGGAATTTAACTGTTAATTGCTGGATTGACTCATTTTGGTGTGCTTGAAAAAAAAATCCAAGTGTCATCCTTTGATTTTTCTATATGTGGCCCTCAAAGGAAAAAAAGATTGGATACTCCTGATCTAACTGTCAAATATGGAATTGACAGACATTTCACATACACTCTTTACAAAACAAGTATCTTGTCTTTAGCACACTGCACGTGTTTAAATAAGAGCATGCTGAGCTAATACTACTGCTATACTCTGTATGTGTGTCTTCCACAAGCTAATAAGGACTAAGAGTTGTTACGAAAAAAGTTTATACGATTAAAAAGAAAAAACTTTTTATCCAAATAGTTGTTTTTGCCAGCATGAGAAAAGAGCCAAGAAACCATTTAGCGTCTTAAACCGATATCAGCATCTTGACAGTCATTGAAAGTCTGGGCCTGCTAGACTTTCTTGGCTGGTCACCATGGAGACGGCCTTCAAGTGGCGTGGGAGTGGCAGGGGTCAAAGGACGTCAAAACAAGGACTGTTTTGGCAAACAGAGCACGCTCCATTGGACCTTTTGACTTGGGTTGGTTCATTAAAACTGCAGGAGGTGGCATTCCAGGAGACTATTAACCAAGCAGATTTTAAACATCTTGTGTTAAACCACCCTTAGCCCCTCCCCCACACAACACATACATGCACAGACATGCACACACACTCTTTATAATCGCCCCCTACTTTTCTTTCGGAGGCACAATGGCCTCCATCTGTTGCCCCCTCAACTTTCCCTGATGGTCCTCGGGGGGTGTACAAGTCGGGGGGAAAGCACAGCCCCCCGCCTCACTACTTCAGCGACACCCTTAGATCAACATTTCAGACGGAGCGGGTGTGACGATGTACGCATAACGGGGGAACGTTCAAAGAAAGCAAACACATTTGGTGACAGATGAAGAGTTGTAAGTGAGGCGGGGGCACCCAGGGGGAAGCAAGTTGTACAGGTGGAAAATAAGTGATGAAAGCCACTGGGGAGTAATAAGAGAAGGGCACTCGCACTTGCTTGATATTTAATCTCATTCCAGGTGGAAGAGGAGGAGGCGCTCATATGGCAGCATGTGGCTAAACTGCAGTTTGGAGCCGGAGCCGAGCCGTAAATGTCCATCAAAACGCTTTTGGTTGGATGAAAATGCTTTGCAAGCTGTTTCCCGTCTGGGCGAGAGCGTCAGTTCACTGCTTTTAGCCGTCCACCGTATAAGCAGGTATAACTGGATTATCCTTGTGTTTGGCTTGGCAGGCCTCGTTGTGTCCGCTCTGTGGTTGATCACTTCAAACTGGGCAGATTACAGTTTGCAGAGAAGGGCTTTAGCCCCGTTTGGGCCTCTGATATGTTAATTAAAGTAGATTTTCTGAAAACCGCTCGGGCTGGATGGCAAACTCCACCCTAGCAAAGCCAAAAGCCGATCAGTTGGCAGAGGTGTGTGCGCTTTAATGCTTGTTCTTCTATCCATGGGAGAACACATTGAAGCCTTTTAGAATTGGAGGCATGTGTTTGAAAGCCATCATTTTGGTCTGAAAAAAAATGTCATGCCTCCAGATTTGATTTGATTTATTTCATAAAACTGTTAAATTACAAATTCTTAGAAGCCTATCCATGACCCTAATGAGGACAAGCGGTTTAGAAAATGGTAAATACTGTATATGATATGCAGTATTGCAACCTAATCACCTGAAGGGACAAATCTACAACCACCCAATCGTCTCCAGGTCTCCAGCCACTTCTAGTTTTAATCATTCTTGCATAACACATATATATATATATATATATATATATATATACATACACACAGGTGCTCATCAAAAAATTTGAATATCCCCAAAAAGTTGAATAATTTCCGTGTTTCCTTTCAAAAAGTCAAATTTTCATAGATTATAGATTCAGGGACCACAATTTATGTGATTTCAACTGAGTATTTATTTGTTTATTTTTACATTATTAGGGCTTCCAGCTCAAAAAATCCATGAAAAAAGGATGTCAAAAAAGTATGTGAAGAAATCACCATGCATACTTCCCAGTGTTTTGCATGGGGGAAGAAAAGATGGATGGATGGATATTTCTTTTTTTTGTATGTGGGTGATTATGTGTATGTGCCTGTGTGCGTGTGTGCGTGCGTGCGAGTGAGTGTGTATTCATTAGTTCACCTAAAACCTATTGAAAAAAAATCCCATATCGTTCACCTAAACCGAACACTTCCAGCCAGAGTCGTGAGGCCGTCAGGAAACCCGAGGAAGAACCAAAGAAAAGAAAGGAAAGGGAAATCCAGGACCGACCAGACACCACCCACCAGGCCACCAACCAGAGTCCTTCACCAACCCCAGAGACATCAAAATTTCAACAAATCAGGAAGACCTCAAGAGACCAAAGGAGAGACTGAGGAAAGGAAGGAAGGACAGACGAAGCAGAGTGAGACCCACAGACACCAGCCTCCACCGATTCAATGACCTAAGGAAGATTGTGTCTGAGTTTCGATAGATGCTGGTGTGGTGGATCTGGCGTGCATGAAAATCTCCACCAAAGAGGGGAGCCGTCGACCCCCGCCAGGACAGAGCAAGTGCAACACCTCAAGGCCGCCCAGGCCGCGGCAGCGCCAAAGCACGACCCCCGGGCCCCGCAGGGGCCACCGGCCGGAGAGCAAACCCAGGAGCAGGGGCGCCCCCCACCCCAACACGGCCCGCGCCCCCAACCCAACGCAGCAGGACGGGGCACAGCAGGCCCGCCAGGAACCCCACCGGCCCACAGCCCCCACTCCCCCCACGACCCCCCCAACCCCCGCGCCCCATCCACCCCCGCCATCCACCCCAACCCAGCCCCAGCCGCCCCCAGGCCCCCAAACCCCCAGACACCCTCCCAGATTTACCAAGAATAATTAATGTTCTAAGAGTCTACCAAATTTGACCTTCGAGATGCCATGGACTACTGAGGAAAAGACGTTTATAGTTGAGGCATATTTTCGGCTCTCCCTTAGAGATAGGGTGAGAATCTCGGCCATCTGGGAGGGACTCAGTGTCGAGCCGTTACTCCTCCGCATTGAGAGGAACCAGTTGAGGTGGCTCGGGTATCTGGTTCAGATGCCTCCTGGACGCCTCCCTGGGGAGGTGTTCCGGGCATGTCCCACAGGCGGGAGGCCCCGGGGACGACCCAGGACACGCTGGAGAGACTATGTCTCTCGGCTGGCTTGGGAACGCCTTGGGATCCCGCTGGAGGAGCTGGTTGAAGTGGCTGGGGAGAGGGAAGTCTGGGCTTCCCTGCTAAAGCTGCTGCCCTCGTGACCCCACCCTGGAGAAGCGCCAGATGATGGATGGATGGCATATTTTTGGCTGAAGTCTATTCACGCAGCTCAATTGCAATTCAAAGAACGGTTCGGATGTCTTGAATTTCCTGTCCACTCAATGATCTACAGATGGGTCAACAAGTTCAGAACCCTTGGGACTGTGCATAACCTCAATGGAAAAGACACTAACAGACAGATCTGCTATCAAAATTCTCAGCACAGACTCCCAGTTGATTCCAAGCTCCTGACTTCGCCAACGCACAGACTTGCTTGGGCTGCGGACAACGGAGTCTCAGACTGCAGCAACGTTGTGGGGTGTCATTGATGATTTCAGTCATCCAGAGTGTGATTGTCTGTTGGTGTCTGTACCGCCTTGACTCTTAGAACATTAAATTTTCTTGGTAAATCTAAAAAAATAAATAATAATTGGTTAATTATTTCTCAAGTTATTCAAGTTTAGGGCGTTTGGGTTAAATTATGTTAAAGAAAGAGTACAAAAAAGTAAATGTGTGGATAGGCACTTTTTTCAGAGACTAATTATAATTTTGTTCAGTAGAAAAATTGTGGGCTGATTTCTGAAGCAGCAAGAATATACGAAAAATATAATTGAATCCAAATGTAATAATCTTTCGAGCTACCTCCATGACACTGGCTGTACCTTACTTGTGAACTGTTGGCACTAGCAGCAGTAGCTAACATTAGCAGCTGACTTCATTGGTTGATAGATGATGGAATACATATGAAAATGTTTTCATGGGTTTTTGTTCCCGCTGTGAAATGTTGCTGATAAAATGTAAGGCTGCCAACGTCGTCTGCCACGCCTCTCCCCCTCTCAACGCTAAGTAATAGCAAAACCATCAGATTAAAAACTCTTGTGTGTGGGTGAGAAATAGAGAGAGATTTATATGGCACTGAGCAGCTTGATCGTTATTGTTTGAACTCCAGATATTTTAATGTACCGAAATGCATTTTAAAGGCGATACCAATCAAACTGGAAGCAGGCAATGATGAACAATGGAATCAGTCAGTTCATTGCACGTCACCCAGAAGTGAAAGTCCGCTTTGTAACAGATGAAATGATACCACACACATTATTGCAACTATAAAGACTGTCTTAGCCTACTGCTGAGGTGACAATACTCCTCTAGCAGATGTAATCACACGCTAGATGAATAGAATCAGAGAACTTCATTAACTGACCTCCTCAAGGTAATAAAAGAAACAATCTGCTCAGAGCAGAATTCAACTTTGTGCTTATAATATGGTTGACCACTATGAGCTTCTTTCATTGCCCTGACTTTGTACAAAATACATCAAGTTTGTTGTGTTTCAGTTGTTGCTGTTTTGTGAACAGTGAACGTGCCAAGGACCAAACCGCAATGAACGTCAGGCATAAACCTCTCAGTAAAATTTGAAAATGGGGTAAAATGTGACACAGCGGTAGGTGTGCATGTCATACTCATGCAGTAAAAATAGCAATTACTTAGAATATCGGGATTTTTTTATTATAAATTCACAATTTTGATTTTATCATGATTTTTTTTTTATTAATAAGAAATACACACATGAAATAAGAGACACATTAAATAAATGCACTTATTTATGAAAGTGATCATGGTAATAATCACATTATTTATTTATTTATTTTATTTTTTCTGGAGATGATGACACAATACCGAGCTCTCCAGAAAAAAAAAATAAAATAAATTACCTTTTTTAAAGAAAAATATAAATTATAAAGCCACAAAACACCTGAATAAAACAATAACAAAAGTCACATTTCTGTTTTCAAGTAGTCTGATCAAAGTAGCGAATCTCTTGCACACAATTTGGCTGCTAAGTCAGGGTTTAAAAAAGAAAGAAAGAAGCATGTAAACAAAGTGGAAAAAACTGCTGCTGGTGGTTAAGTAAAAAGCACCTTTTTATAAGTAAAGATCACAAATTTGTTTGTTAGTCTGAATATTTCACAAACTCTACAATTTGACTTACGGCTGAACCAGAGGTCGCTTTTTTTTTCTTTTTGCGCCACTATTTCTCTGCTATCTGCGTACATGCAAGGAGCGGTCTTGGGGGGTAAAAACAACTTACGACTTGGCAGCTCGTAACGCGGATCTAATGTACGCCATGATTTTGGTGAACGCTTCTGTGACGCTCTGCTGTTTTGGAGCCATGAGCTGTTGTCTCTGTTTTGGAGTTTTTGGCTTCACCATTTGGCTCTCATTGTGTGCGCTGCCGTTTCAGGTGGCTGAACATGTTCGTAGCGTTGCCGTAACTTGTCTTCAAGCGCTCCTTCACACATTGCATATGATTTACGCCTGTTTTTTGTCATCTGGCTGAAGTTAAAACAGTTCAATATTATGGATGACGAATTTCTCCTCGGAACAAACTCGCTTTCAGCCTCCTCCACCGCGAAGATCGTGATTTAATATCGTCATTTCGCTCACCCCTACAATTACTACTTTCTTATTAGGGCTGTGCATTTCTCCACACGAGACAATTCGATGTTTTTCGATATGATTTCATTTGATACAGTACGGCTGTAGCTTTTGTCATGTTTATTAATATGCAACAATAACAGGCTTATTAGGTTTATTAAATCCAAAGAAACAAGTAATCATCAGCAACATCAAATCCATTTATACCAATTTATCTGGTGTACATCACTCATAAAAGACAATTTCTCAAAACAACAATTTTAAAATGTAACAATAAATTTTGGTTCGTAAAATCAAAACTAATTTTCCGATTGGAATGTTTTTTGTTGCACACCTACTTTTAGCCATATCGCCATGTTTTTTTTTTAGCTAGTAATATACGTAAATACTCTCATTTTTAATTACAATTTCTAAACCCTCACTATATTAGGCTTGGTACTTACTTACGCTACCTTGATGAGCCGCTAGCCATTAACTTCTACTACTGCCAAAAAAAACTTTTTTGACCGCTGCTTCATCTTGAGAAATTTAACACCCTGCTTCTGTGGTGTCAACCTCACAAGCACTGGAATGTTCCATCATGCTGCTATTTGCTATGCTATGAAACATAGAATGAACACTTCAAACGCCTTTTAAATCCTCCATAACATATCCAAAACAAATTTGTGACAAAAAAAACAAAACAATTGATGACTAAAGTACACCACCAATATTTGCCTGAGCGAGCAATCAATAGGGTCAAGAAATGTTTTTGTTTTTTTGATAAACTGTCCTTTTGGGAAATCTTGTTGCGTTTTTTTTTATATAACTGGTGGCTAATGCTAATTACTCCTCTGCTAGCTGCTATTCAGCTAACATGACACGAGAGTGTTTTGGCAGTATCTTGTGGCATTACAGAAAATGAAAATAGTTGAGTTTTTGAGTAAATAACTATTAGGTTCCACATAGAAAAATATAACTAGATGAGTTTATGAATGGTGAACCGTAAACAGGGTTAACAGTATCTTTTCAAAGCTCAGGTTGAAGCTATTTAATATAGTCTATTTCTTTCTATACCTTGTTTTTGTCCCTGTTTTTTCTTTTCGGTGTGCCCAACCACGGCTCAGTGTCATCCTATAATCCCTCTGTTTTTTTGGCAACAGCCCCCGCACGGCTTGACCCCCCTGTCAGAGCCAATAAGTTCTCTCACATTATTGCCTGAGCTCGGTCTTTATATTGAATTACTTGTTAGAGAAAAATCAGTTGTGCGCAACACAATTCTACGTACACACCGGTACAGTTTGAATGTGTTTATTTATTGAAAGTTGAAAAGATGGCTGTACATAAATAAAGGAGACATGGAAGAAAGGGTTCAGAAATGGTCTTTTCTGACCTGAAATTTCAATCTACTGCTGCGTGTTCTCAACTTGGCTCTCCCATCACCAGTGAGGGCTAATGTATGAAGCGCAGGAAGAAGAAGGAGAGGAGAAGGAGGAGGCGGCCGTTAAAGTTTGTGGGCCGTGGACGTACAGCTCGGCATGAATATCAGTAGCGCAGAGTTAGCGCTGCATGGCAATTGGATGGGGAAGAGCGAGGCAGGTGTCAGCACTTTCCCTCCCAGGCATTTTCACTCAGCCAGATTGAGTCTTATTATCTGACCCTGCCTCCTTTTCCCTCACTGGCCTAATAATATTGTTTCAGTGATCCTGTCCAGCCTCCGACCTTTTGACATTACACAGGAGTCTGCTAGATGAGGAGTTCTCCTTTGCCAGTGAAAAGTGGCCTTTTGAAAAACTTTTACTTTTTCCTTGGCTCTTGGCTGATTAGTTTTGCCGGCAGCGAGTCAGTGATATTTATCATCATATTCATCTATGTGGATGCTTCAGACGACTTAGCACTAAGCCATCCAATCTATCCTTTTATCCAATATGTAATGATTAGTCGGCTGTCCATCCAACTAATCATTGTGATGAGATATCATTAGGGCAATCTAATCCCCTTTGTTGGACTTTACCGAGACACCGATCGGTATAACGCATCATCAACATGCTGTAATTTGATTGCATGATTGTTTTTGTTACCAACAATAAAATAAAAGTCACAATTAGCGCGACTGTGTTGGTGCTCGTTAGGCATCTGAGGTAAATGGCAGAGATTTGGGGGAATAATCCCTCCCCAATCTGGACACCACAGCTGGTTGCCTCAAACCCCTCCATCCGCCTCACACATGCATATGCCACCCTGATCTGGATGATGCTGCCAACATGTACGGGGACACAATGGGATTGAAGGCGAACAGCAGATTGCACCGTTGTTTAACTGGGTTTTTCCCAAATCTGTTTTGCACGCACCAGTGTCACTCGGTTTATATACTCTGCTGTCTTTATCCAATCAACATGTGGTTCCTTTTTCCCATCGTACTTGTCATTAGGTTGCTGCTGAAAGGGAGCCTATGCAAGTTGATTTTAGTTGGTGTACACCCAGGACTCAGGGACACCAGCCAAGCACAGTGCAAATTTACTCAATCATTCACACTCACTTTCGCACCTATGGACAATTTCTTCAGTTGACCCGATTTGAGTTTAAGTCATTTTTGTTCTTGTGTGCTTTCGTGGTGCGCCGATTCTCCCGATTTTGGCACACCTGCCGAAGTATGAGGACGGTTGTAATTCCTGATGCATGAAGTTTTTATAAAACAAGATTTCTGTAAAAATCCATCTGGAAAATGTCACACTTTAAATGTGATTTTAACTTCTGTAGCAGATCCTGAAGTTATATATAACTTCCTGGATCAGAGATGGGTATTCGTCAATATTGACAGAAGGTCTGTCAATTTGTCAACGCCCGTTTTGTTGATGATTAACTCATTCACTGCTATAGACGTCAAAAACTCATTTTAACTATTTCTATTAGTTTAACATTTTTTCCCACTTTTGTTAACAAGAGTATGAAAAACTAGATTTTTTTTATTGTATTAGAACAAATATAACATTTGTGATTAATCGTGAGTTATCTAGCGAAGTCATGCAATTAATTACGATTAAAAATTGTAATATAATTTTTAGTAATCTTTTCTTAAAAATATATATATATTTAAAAAAAAAATTGTTTAAAAAGAAAAGATTATTAAAAATTAGGGACAAATTTGTCATCGTTATTAATCGCATGACTTCACTATTTAACTCACAAATTGTATATCTGTTCTAAATGTACACAAAATAAATCTAGGTTTTCATACTCTTGTTAACAAAAATGGAAAAAATGTTGAACTAATAGAAATAGTTCAAATGAATTTTTGATGTCTATAGCTGTCAATGGCAGTGAATGAGTTAATAAGTGACGAGAAACAAGTAGAATTGACAAACTAAGCATTGAAGTGGGTTTTCGTTCATCAACGTAATCATTAATAACCAGGTCAACGGATCTGGGCATTCCGTCAATGACGAGCGCCCATTTTGCTGACGAATGACACAAAGTACTATTATGTCTCTCAAGTACGTCGATGGCAGACGTTGGTTATCTCACCTTATTATTATTATAAGCACACAAACAGCTACTGTTGGCCATAACAAATGCAGAACAGCTTGAAATATGACGGCCTATTGATGACAGAAGGGTGACTCGACTGTTGAGGATTACAGAATGACGCTCAAAATCCATTAACGCTGCCACCTCTGATTATTATACTAGTTGTTGCCAGTGACGCAGGCTACTTTGAAGGAGCAGGTGATTTTGCAGTTTGTATTTAATAAATCATAAAAAAGTATTTAATCACAATACTGTGATTATGACTGAATTCATGTTGGGAGCCAACACTGCAATAGAAAAGCAAGTGAATGGTGATTAGTGTTACCTAGCAACCATGCTAGCACGTCGCACCACATGCAGGAAAGTCACTTAAATGGATGAAATAATGATGAAATAAAAATACATGGTTCACAATCAACTCTCCATCGCCACCATTATGATGAGTGCAGTTGTTGCTAGCGAGAACCCTCCCCACCCCTCAAACCTCACCGCCCCGCCACCCCGGACACCCGGGAACACAAAAGTGGAAATGTTCGGCAAAAGAGGACATTTAGTCACCCTAGTTAATAGTGCAACGGATCACAAAAGTCAAGGAGTCATTGGATCACGGATTTGAGCCACGGATCGGATCATTTTTCGGATCAGCAAAAAAAAAAAAAAAAAGGGGAAAAAAAGATAAATAGTACTTAGTTTTCATTTATTTTGTAAAATGCTTTTCCAAATTAAAATCTATTCAAATTGTCTAATATAGCCGTTAAAGATTTAGGAACACACTTTAAGTGTAACATGAGGTAGAAACATTCTCATTTAATACATGGTCCATGTGTATAATAACAAGGTACTAAGGGCTTAAACTTGTGTTCAATCTAACAATCTTGAGGGCTATGATTGACATTTTGAGTTGAATGTTTTTCTTTTTTAATGCGCAAAAGTGTTTTTATAAAATAAATGAAGACAAAGTTCTATTTATCTTTCTTTTTTATATATATATATATAATTTAAAGACCTCAAAGTGTAATTTAAGGCAGATTCCCTTCCTTTAAACATGGAGAGTGAATTACATAGTCTTGGTCCAGAATATTAAAATATAATTCAAGTAAACCAGTTACCAGCTGTCAAACTCATTTACAGCTACCAGCCAGGCACCCGTAGTTAATGCTAACAGCTATCTGCATGCTAGCCAGTAGCCACTTCCGTCAGAGACTTCCGTCGTCTCATACAATGGCGGCGTAATTAATTAGCGATTTCTTAGCGTCCTAAATTAGCGATTGAATATGAGTTCGGGACAGCGTTGTGTTGATGGTCGCATCTTTAATGTCAATCGAAACTGCAAACGTCTAAAAGAGAAGTCAAGCTCGCCATCATGCCACAATGTGGACCACTTTCAAAGTAAATGTCCACTAAGGCTATTTGCATTGCCATCAATGTAAACAAACTTTATTTTGAAGTTAGCCTGAGCGTAAGCGGTGTGTTACGTTGATTATGCTTCTTTGTTGTTATTGCACCACTACTAATTAAAAGTTGTCATTGTCATCTAAAGGCAGACAGCTTTTTGAATCATGTCTGTTGTAATAGTTGGATATCATTCTCCAATGTGGAGTTGTGTTCCCTGTGGGCTTCCTCCCACTCTCCAAAAACATTCTTCTAGTCAATGAAAGACTACATTAATCTTATGTGTTTTAAAGGGACAAACACAAAATTGACTGACAACCAAACCAGGCTGTACCCCAACTCATGCCCAAAGTCAGCTGGGATAGGCTGCAGCTTACCCGCGAGCTAAATGAGGACAATTGCTATATAGAAAATGTATGCTAGCAGCTAACATTAGCAGTCAATTCTAGTGCTTGGACTTCAACATTCACCAAATATCAGACTTGTCTTTCATTGTTTTGAAATGTGGTTATTGCTAAGGCTAAAGAACAACTAACCTCTGTATGTCAATAAACACAACCACCCACTGATGATGCTGTTCTGAAAACATATTTTAGCTGTTCACACCTTTCTTGAGATAACAAGCCAGAGGTGCCATTATGCACATGCTATACAGGATTTTGTGTCTAATTGTGAGGCTGTTCTGGTGGGAGTTGTACACGTTTTACTTATTAACTTATTTACTGCCATTGACACCTATAAACGTCAAAAATTCATTTTAACTATTTCTATTAGTTTTAAATTTTTTCCCACAGTATGAAAACCTAGACATTTCTTTTAATAATCTTTTTTTTTTTTTTTTAAGATTATTAAAAAATCAGGGGCGTCAGGCGATTAAAATTAATAGCATGAATTCAATAGTTAACTCACAATTAATCACAAATTTTATATCTGTTCTAAATGTAAAATATTTTTTTCTAGGTTTTCATACTCTTGTTAACAAAAGTGGGGGGAAAAACTAATAGAAATAGTAGAAATAGTTCAAAAGAATTTTTGACGTCTATAGCCGTCAATGGCAGTGAATGAGTAAATGATGATGCAATAGAGAATTTTTAGCTGACAGAGTCTGCCAAAGCCTGCTTTAGAGAGCAGCAATAGGAGAAAGTTCATGTCCCCGTCCAGAATTGTATTTTTTTTTAACTAAAGCAGTATTTTGAAGTGTTTCTGTAAAAGGATTTAGCGTCTATTTGTGCTGTCAGACTTAGGGAACTTTTACTCTTTGTTCTGTCATTTTTGTGTGGATCGCAAATGTCATTTCCACACTGCGGGTAGCTGCTAAAGCTTCTCCTGACATTGCCTGTGAGCCAGATTGTTTGAGAGAGGGGGTGGGGGGGGGAACAAAACATGTTGACCTTGTCTACAGATTTAGCTTGTCTGATACACTGTGCAGCTGCACTGTAGCAAGCAACAGAAGCTGTGACTCCAATCAGATCACTGGGTCAGATGGCTGTGTGGTTAATGCCCGGGCTCAGAGTGTGAAGGTAATGCTCCACAGTTCAGCGCACATAGTCTGCTCTGTTTTCAGAGCCCACAGAATTGGATCTGTTTGTTTATTTATTTATTTATTCACCACTTTTGAAAGAATAGCGGGTGCTTAAAATGCTCCTCTGGGTGCAGATTGCATGTTGCCTGTGGTCGACCTCTGCAAGCCAACATCTGAATAACATTTTTTTTTTTTTGTGAGTGTCAGAGTGGCCAATTGTGAAACCCTGTTAATTTAAATATTCTTTTACATGATCATTTTTCATGTTTAAATCAACAAGAGTTAATTACATTGTAGCTTTAATTTAAGTACAGACTTTTCGTAATCACTTCTTGGATTGACAACTGACCTAAAATTGCTGTAGGGTTGCATTCATATTTCATGTTCCAGAACATTTTTCACGCAATAAACTGTCAAAGTAACATCTTCATAACAATTTGACAGCGGAATTGGACCATAAGCCTCATAAAGTTGGGGACAGCATGGCTCAGTTGTTACATCGGCCGTCTCCCAATCTGAAGGCTGTGGGAGATGCTGTAAAATGGCTTCTGGTACCTTTAAGGCAGGAAAGCACAAAACGAGTGTGAACTTTTAATCATTTTCAATGCCGCATAATTCTTCGTACTAACCCATTTGTGCATGATGTTCCGTGTATGTGCAGATATCAACATTGCAAAAACAGCGAAATAAATGAAAGAAAAATCACTTCTTTAGGTTGCTTACATTATAGAGTATTTGTACTTTTTGACCCTTTATTAACGACTTGTTGCTTTGACTATAATATCCATCACTTGCATTTCTACAGGTACCCAAAACACCTACTATAAAGTTCAAGGTTTATTTATATAGCACATTTAAATACAGTAACACTGCCCAAAGTGCTACACATATAAAAAATTTAAAAAAACACTATGATAAAACAATAGGAAAGAAAGAATTCAAATTTAAATACAATAAAATGGAGATATCCAGATAAGCAAGCATGTATATAAAATGCAAAAATCACTACTAAAACTAGAAATTGAAATAGCACTCGGATAAAACACAATACGATACGATATACTTTTATTTTCCCCGTGGGGAACTTTTTCCTGGACTCCGTCCAGCTGCAGTTTACAGTAAAGAGAAAACAACAGAATAGAAAGAGATAAAATTAAAATTAAATAAATAAGAAGTGCAGCAATAAGTAGAAGACTTTCCAGAAGTCTTCACAGGAGTATACATGTGTAGAGAAGTGCATTGCATTACATTAGAATGAATAAACGTTAAATGTGTTTTTAAAAGTGACTTGAAGCACTCAAATGATAAGGTTCTCATAGAAATTGCTCAGAAAAGATGAGATATGTTAAATGATTGAAATGAATGGTGAACGAAAATGCGGGTTAATACATAACAGCGTATTCATTGCAGCTCCCCAGATACAATGTGAATGTCCTCTATAGAGTAAAGGCCACCAACCTTTTTGAAGCTGAGAGCTACTTCTTGGCAACAGATTCTTTTCAAAGAGCTACCAGTTTGATAAACTATTCTGAAATGTAGAATTTTCTTAAAACATTGTGTTTAATTATATGTTGTATTATTATTATAATACTAGTGTCATAATTTGGTAAAATTATTATATTTTTCAAAAACCTACACTGTCATTTTTACAAATGATTTCCCAATCTAAAGTGGTGGAAATGGCTTAGGTTCTTCTCGGATGCAATGTTAATAGCATAACAAAAATGCCATTTTTGGGGTCTCCTGAACAGTGTCTATTTGGGAGCTACAACGTTTTGGCCCGACGCCAGCGTTATGTTATTGTTAAAGCTGGGGGATCGGCTAAGTCGACCACAAAAACTGGTCGACACAAAAATTTCTGCCTCAAGCGTCATTTGGGGCAATTACCCAAGAAATCAATGTAATTGATTGGATAATCAGTTCTAAAAAGATTGTTAGTGACACCCCTAGTTATTAATAATGATATTCATTTCATGTGTGTCATGTTTATTTTCAGTCTTGTTTACTCCCTGTCATGTTTAGCTTCTGCTTTCCTTGTGTTTTCCCCTTGTCTTGTCATTTCCTGTTTTATTGTGAAAAGTCTGACTCCTCTCGTTTCAGGTCACTTGCCCTTCCTTGTTTGGTGTCTTTGTCAACCCTGATCCCTGATTGTGTCCACCTTTCCCCATTACCCTCATGTGTCATCCAATCATTGCCCTCACCCAGGTGTGTCTTGTTATGTCATTAGTGTTGGTGTATTTAGTCGGTTGTCTCCCCCCTGTCTGTGTCAGTTCATTGTTGTTGTTTGTCTTTTCCTCCACGTCATGCTGCCCGGTTTTGCCCCTCGTCATTTACCTTGTCATGCTGTTAGTTTTTCCTAAGTTGTTTCGCCATGTTTTGCTTCATGTTTCGTTAGATCAGTTTTATTTTGTACTTTTGAAGATCCTTTTTTGAATAGAAATTAAATCCTTCTTGTGGACTACACCTCTGCCTCCTCGCTCTGCCTTCCCGCATCTGGGTCCTAAAACCCCCATCTTATTGACAATGTAAAGACGCTGATCATTTAAATGATTTCTCACAATAATCAGGAAACAGGCAACGCTATTTCTATCTTTTCCATTCCAATTCCTAGAAAATCACAATGCCTTATCACTTTTTGGCACAGGCCCACGGGCTACTCATATGGTCCTTGGGTGAAACCTGGTGAACCCCTGCTTGAGAGGCTGTACGAGCCATAAAGATGAAATCCTAGAAAATCAGATTCAGCACTTTTTAAACGTGAAGTCGTACAGCCATGTGGGGAAAAGTTGAATTCTGTCTCACGGGTTAACATTTTCCATGAATTATACAGCATATTGTCATATCACTATATAATTGTGTAACTACCCCAAAAAGATATTCTCACTCGAAAAAATCCAATATTGTCAGCACTGCTGTTCTCAAATGAAAGTAATGACAATGGGATCTTGTCTTTATGGCATGTATTAGTAGTGTATAATGGTTTTCATTGGACAAAGAGAATGTCCGGATTTGAGTTTTTCCCCCTACACATCAAAATGCTGTGCAATGGCGATCTGTTTTTAGCACTTTCCACTTCCACATATTGTGTTGCTCTGCCTTTAATTAATCGTCCTCCTCCGAAGACTTCCTGTTGGTTTGCAAAAACAACTCCTCCTGTCAGCCTTCCTACCGCTGATCTGCCCCCCCCCCTCCTTTCCTGCTCCTCCTCCCTCCCTCGCCTTCGATTCATCACTCCGCAGTCCATCTTACAGTATCTTTCTGCCTCCATCCTTTTCTCTCTCGCTCCATTACCTTGCTCGTTCACGTCCCCTTCATCGCACCCTCTGCCTGTCCAACCACCTGAAATTCATTCTTTTTGCCCCCTTTGCTGTATTCTGCCTTCTCCTCCCAGCATTTCTCAACTCGCCATTCATCTTCAGCTCCTCTGTCCATCCCTCAGACTCAGCTCTCTCTCGACTCGTCCTCCTCCCGCCTTTATCTGGCTCCAATCTTGCTGACAGTGCTGTTTGTGTGAACTGAGTTTCACAGCCCCCTCGCCTCGCCTCGCCTCGCCTCGCCTCTCTCCTCCTCATCCCGCACCTCCCATCTTCCTCCCGCCCCCCACCTATGCTGTACATACTCCCTCTGGGAAAGGGGTAGAATTAACCTTTCGGCCCCGGGCCGCTGGGCCTAATGACTCTGACTGCTCGAACATCTGGGCCTAAAACACAGCCACTCATACAGTACACAACCACGTCACGCATATCTACTCACTCTGGCAACCACGCAGAATGC
Source organism: Vanacampus margaritifer (assembly GCF_051991255.1). NCBI lineage: Eukaryota > Metazoa > Chordata > Actinopteri > Syngnathiformes > Syngnathidae > Vanacampus > Vanacampus margaritifer. The sequence goes on along the minus strand of NC_135440.1, from coordinate 14,798,883 downwards.
AAGTTTATAGTCCTTGAATTTGTGCCATCATAAGCACGCGTGTGTGGCTATCATTCTTTCTTTATTGCCTGCTTCCCAAATGTGGGAGTTCCGCAGCACTTTTCCCTGAGATAGTAGTTGGCAGATACTCGCCAGCCAATTTATTAGGTACAATTACATTAAACTAATGTAGTGTTATACAGCAACACCGCAATAAATTTTGATTAGAAGGATTTGTTTTGTCACAGCTTTTGACAGACTACATTTTTGGGGTCTGAACCCATAAATTCATTCATAAATTAATATAACAATTCTCCAATGTATGTGAAGCAGACTAATTCACACTCTTTATTAATGTATAAAACATATTAAATATGTATGGTCTATCCATGCTCTGTGATATTCACATTTATTTTTTTATTCAATTTTTTAAAAGTCTGCAAAATAGATGACCGCTCTGATAGAGATGAACTCATTTAAATCAAGATGGCACTCTTTTTATGATATATAATCAATCGTGGTTATCTCATCCACATCGCCATTTTTTAACATTGCATCTATCACATCCGATTTGTTTATCATTTCATTTATATTATCTCCTACTTTGTCTATCTATCCGATCATGGCGATCTCATTCACATCTCCCATATTTATCATCTCGTCTTCTTTATCTCAATTTCCTTTTTTTTCCTTGTAATCGTTCATATCATATTTCTCACGGTTATCATCTCATTTCTATCAGCTCTATTTCATCCATCAATCAACATTTTTTTTGTCATCCTTTTTATCACGGTTATCATTCCGGTTATCTCCTTTCATCTATTATGTCCATCCATTCCAACTTTCTCATCTAGTTTCTCATTTTAGTTATCTAATTTCAGCCTTTCCTATCTCTTCTATTTCAGCTCATATATCTTGGCTGTCTAAATCACATCTCTCATCTCATCATGTTGTCTCATTGATTTTCACACCTATTTTATATGTTCTAGCTCAGGTCTTTTCTGTTTTATGAACCTCATCTCAACTATACGATAGGCCAAACTATGGCCCGGGGGTCATTTGCGGCCCGCCATCCATTTTTCAGGAGCCTGCGGCATATACTAAAAATGAAATTTGACACGGCCCACGAGGCTTTTTTTCTCTTTTTTTTTTCTTTTTTTTTGTGGTGTGCAGAAAGAGAAGGGAGAGTGTTGAAAAAATTGTTGCCACTATTACTTTTTTTTTTTTCCTGGAGAGCTCAGTATTGTTCATTCGGTAATTTTACTGATTTGACATGTCGTCATCATTGCTCTCTCTTTTTTTTATTTGAAATTTTTTGGGAATTTTTTGGGAATTTTGTATGTGGGTGAGTGTGTGTATGTGCATGTGCGTGCGTGTGAGTGTGTATTCATTAGTTCACCTAAAGCCTATTTAAAAATCCCATACCGTTCACCTAAACCGAACACTTCAGAACCCAGCCAGAGCCGTGAGGCCGTCAGGAGACCCGAGGAAGGACCAAAGAAAAGAAAGGAAAGTGAAGTTGAAAGTGATAGTTGCCACTATTACTAATAAATTGGTTTGAATATTGTTTAGCCTTTCTAGGTTTTTTAAAGATAGAAATACACTATTTATGACTGAAATACTAATAATACGGTGAATAAAGATCATTTTATTGTATTAGCAAAAATGTTTTTTTCCACTTTCTGTTTTGTGCCAAGGTCTGATGTATGACTGTTAATAATCCTCAAGTATCTTTTAAAGATGGTCATTTTATTACAGTTTCCTTTTGTTTTGTTTATGAATGTGGAGATGGGATTTGGCTGCAGTTCAGTGCGGGGGTGGTTCTAGTCTAGAGGGATATAGGGCCGTTGACCACACCCAAATCTTGAAAAATCTTTCATTATTTGCCTGATCACCTTTAACAGAACGCTGTTATGTAGAAGATTTTCAAAAATTAATAAAAAATGTAAACAAATAATTGCTTGCTTTATTGAGTTCAGTGTATTTAATACTGTAAATTCAAGTCAAAGTATTTCCTTCTGTTTTTCTGTATGCAGCCCCCAAACCCAGTAATAAAGTATCATATTGAAAGGATAGGAAAACATATTCAGAACATCTAACAAAAAGACAGGAAAATAAGTATTTTTATACTACCTGCACTAGCTGTGGTGCCTCAGTTGCCACTTTTGAGTTTATGCTGCGCAAACAGCTTGTCCATGAGGTCCATACAGGGTGGGAGAACCAATGTAGCCTATCAGCCATCAAATGAAAAATACATGCATGTGGAAAACAAATATGACCTTTAAGTCGAGGCGAGCTTTCTCTCTGTTTCACTGAACAAATGGTGGTATTCTCCAGCCACCATTCAGTTGGAAGTATATAATTGACATACGGGGATTTGCAGCAGGGGAGAGGGGGTTGAGGGGGGGGGGTCTAGACTAAAAGTGGATGCCTTGGCCTGTGTCCGTCTCCATCTTTGCCGCAGAGCACGTCACACGGAGAGTATTCAGTATAGAAAATACGACTATGTGCATACTTTCAATTTAATTCATTATGTAGGAGCATAAATGTTACAAACTGGCAGCTGTGTTGTTGCATTTGTATTTGTGAGGGCTGTGGTTGCACGGCTCCAAACCAGCGCAGTAAAATGCAAAATAAATCACACCCATGAATATTCCGCAGAAAGGCAGAACCAAACATGGCTGTAAATACATTATTAGCGCGAATTTTTTGGGGGGTGTGAGGCCCGATTGTTCTCATCATCGACATATAACGTTAAGATTAAATAGCATTAAAAAGTTGAGGTTCTTCTTGGCATTCCTTCTCATTTTTGCATAATCAACTTTCACCTGCCACCATCAGTTTTCGTCTTGACTGTCCCAACAGTGTCTTTCTTCTCCATGCCTCTTTATTCAGCTGAGAAGTGAAGGAAAGGAGGAGAGGGATTCCCATTGGCACTCTCTCCCTTTCTCTCTCTCTCCTTTCCACTCGTTTTAAGAGAGTTATCTGTACCTCATGAAGACAAAACAGCACTCCCGAGCCTTGGCGCCACTCAACGGGTAAGCGCAACTTGCTTGCTTGTATGCAAATCCACACGCCAATTCAAAAGATTTTTTCCTTTCTTTTAAAGACAAGAAGTATATACAGCCTTTTTTTTGTGTGTGTTTCTGCCAATTCATCTTCTCTCTCTTATTTCTGTGCACCCTATAGGCAGGCAGAGGTGCTGAAAGTTTAAAGAAAGTTTTTGCCTTTTTCTGAGTGTCTGAGTGTATACCGCAGTCAGAGTAATCTAGTAAACTTCGAGATTTGGAGTTGACGCAAGCTGACATGCCTAAATTGGTTTAGGTGAATAGTTGTCAGGCCTTTCATCCCATATTTGGAAAATATATGGTAGGTTAATTGAATATAATTAACTCATTTGCTCCCAAAAACATTTAAAAACGTTCTAGTTTAAATATCTGCGATTGGCTGGCAACCAGTTCAGGGTGTACCCCGCCTACTGCCCGAAGCCAGCTGGGATAGGCTCCAGCACCCCCCGCGACCCTTGTGAGGAAAAGCGGCCAAGAAAATGGATGGATGGATGGATAGTTTAAATATTGCCATGGTCCCAAAAACGTATTTATACATGTTTATTTTTATTTTTATGCTAGAGCAGGGGTGCTCGAGTTCGGTCCTCGAGAGCCCCTATCCAGCCTGTTTTCCATGTTTCTCTCCACTAACACACCTGATTCATGATCAGGATGTGTTTTCAGGCTTCTGCAAAGCTTGCTAATTAGCTGATCATTAGGTTCAGCTGTGCTATATTATATTATATTATTAGTAGGGATTTTTTTTAATAGGCTTTAGGTGAACTGATGAATACACACACGCTCGCACGCACGCACACACACACGCACATACACATACAAAAAAATAAATAAATAATATATATATATATATATATATATATATATAAAATATATATATTTTTTTATTATTTAAAAAAAAAAAGAAAAAAAAAGGAGAGCAATGATGATGTCAAATCGAATGAACAATACTGAGCTTTCCTGAGAAAAAAAAAAAAAAGGTTCAGCTGTGCTGCAGGAGGGAAACGTGGAAAACAGGTTAGATAGGGGCTCTCAAGAACCGAACTTGAGCAACCCTATGCTAGCGCATACAGAAGGCTTTGATGCAGCCTCTGACCTGAAGAGGTCGCTTAAAGCAATGATAGTTATTACCCAAAACGGCCAGCAGGTGGCACCAGAGTATAAGAGATCAACCAGGGCCATGTTGCAACAAGCTCTTTTCCCCACTGTTTGTGAATGATGCAGAAATTTAGCTATATTCTAATGCTAATTGCAGCACAACAGAAACAGATACAAATACAGTATCCTTTTTTTCCTGATGAAAGAAGAGACTCTAATCTTTCTTTTGGTAGGTCCCATGTTTTTATAGCAATAGAACACAATATTCTGTGGGCCTTGCAAAATCAGTCAAAATCCAGTAAAACAGCCGGGAGCAAAGGGGGTTGCTTCAGTGAAAATGGCTGTGAGTGAATGAGTTAATAGTAACCAGTCCAAGGTGTATCCTGCCTCCCTCCCAGAGTCACCTGTGGCACATACATAACCCTGAAAAGGGTAAGTGATGCAAAATGGATGGAACACATTTAGTTTTCATATGTAGTCCCTTTTTAACAAAAATAACTCAATCATCTGCTCCTAATGGGGCAAAAGTGAATCAACTGTAAAAGGAACATATTCGTTCTGCTTTCACACATCTTCAGTTAATCTAATTTTCTACTCACTGCAAGCCTAAAGGGGAATGCTACATTGGAAACAAAGGGAACTGAATCATTGTTTAAGATGCATCGGTTGAACAAACCATCTGAGGTCTTGAGGGACCACTAGTTCAGTTCAGACTGTATTAGTTTTTAAATATGAGGAGGGAACAATCTTTCAGGCCTCTTTCCATGTGTGAACGTGCGTTTTATCAGACTTCTACGAGAGTTCCATATTTGAAAGTGATTAGATTCTGCTGATAGTCTTATCTGCATCTTTAAGAAAGCCTCTCCAATCGCACTTCAGCATTGAAGCAGTAACGCTTCACAACACAGCCTCCATAAGCTCCAGTAATTGGCGCCATAGGCACATGGCGAGGGGGCTTATGGCTGGTAATAAGACGGAGGCCTGCGTCTGCCTGTGTGGACGTTGAAACTTCATTTTCTGCACATTGACTGATTTCATGGAGTTTCGTGTTAAATTGGTCTAGAATGGAGTGTAGCGAGTCGTTTGATGATGTTATGGCAGCCGCCTTCGGAGATGTACCTGTCGAGGTCACGCACAATGGCACAGCTGCTTCTGATGCCCTTGGAGTTCTTTTAAAATATGCATCTATATTGACCTTCCTGTTATGTTGCTGGTCATTTTTCGGTAGGTATTGACAATTACAAAAATCCAGGCAATTCTGACATTTCCACAATGCAACACAACGCAAATCGTTGCTGTCCTGTGATGTCCTTTTTTTTTTTTTTATGTTGTCATTTTTGGGATGTCTGCATTCAGTTTTACCCCCTAAACATAAAAGAAGACAAAAATTGACATAAGCGTTTTTCACAGGACAGCGACAAAATGCTTCTTATACACAATGAACACTAACAGCATATTGTATTGCTTTTGCCTGTGACTAGCATACAAACCAGGCAGATTGTTATAGTAGTCACACAACAATTAATCACATTTAGAAACTTAAATAATCTCCACAAATTACATTACAACGATCCAAAGAAGAGCTTCCTTTCACTGAGTTGACTGCCATTTTGAATTGTGACATAAACTCGGAATTGTAGGTAGGTAGGTAGCTAGCTACCTAAAAAGCTAGATGATAGATAGATAGATAGATAGATAGATAGATAGGTAGATAGATAGATAGATAGATAGATAGATAGATAGATAGATAGATAGATAGATAGATAGATAGATAGATAGATAGATAGATAGATAGATAGATAGATAGATAGATAGATAGATAGATAGATAGAAAGAAAGTAACTGGTAGATAGATGGCTAAAGAGCTATCTAAATAGCTAAATAGCTTGCTAGATAGCTAGGTGGACAGATAGCCATCAACTACAAGAGATATTGCACAACATATTAATAAAAGTGGTTAGTAATGGAGTTTTGAGATAAAACAATTACTACTGTGCCCCCAGCCTCCCCTCTCCCTCCCCCCAAAAAAACTTATCTTGCGACATGCCACAGCTACTCCACACAGACAGCAAAAGAAATGTAAAAGGGAAAAAAACAGTATCAATTTACACGAGAGGATGTGCTATCATAGGTAAACAGCATTTTTTCTAAGCAACCTCAGAGGCCATTTAACAAAATGGATTGAAAAAAAAAAATGTTCTTGTTTTAAAAAGAGGTCTTGAACTGCTTTTTCTATCAAAACGTCATACAATCTAATGCAATATGATTTTGAACAGTTCTGAACAGTTCTATAACTGTAATTAAATGCATACAAATAACAGGTTATCATAATTGGCTGTTTATTTACCTTATAATGATTTAAAAACAACTTCAGAAAGGAGAAGGTGGACACTTAACCTCGTAAACTGCATTATTTTCATCGAAGAGGAATGCTAATTGCACTTTTCAAAGCTTTTCAAGAGGCTTTGAAATCAAGCTGGATGAAAAAAAAAACAATAATTGAGTATGAGTTATTTCATATGGAGGTCTTTCAGAGCGCAGTGAAGGGGCGGTGCATAGAGCCGTTGCTCTCCAATTTATTTAAGCAATTCAGATGATAAAATATTTCATTTTCAATTAGGTAGATTCTAAATTGCTCCACTCCTGCAACAGATGCATTTAAGCTTTAGTTGCCTTTCACAACCACAGTAAACCAGAGTTTTTACAGGTGACCTAACTGTCTAAATCTTCCCATTTGGGGGGATTCTAGCTGGGAATCCAATTCTCTCTGTCTGCATAAAAGGCAGCAGCATGTACCACTACACTGCCGGTGCAGCAGATGTTTATTATTCTGTTTGTTCAGAGATTTGTCATTGCTACAAATGTCATTTTTGTGCCTATTTTCCAATACGCCTCTTGTCTATTTGATTGCTCTGATCAGAGAGGCTTACTTTGTGACTCAAGCGGAAAAGGACTACAACTATAACAAATTCTTAATCAAAACCCTTTTACCATGTTCAGATTTTTTTTAAAGCTGCATCATGTGAGTTTTGAGAGGATGGATGTAGTGTGGACAATTTTATATAAACATTAAAAAACAGCCCCATGTCGCAAAATTAACCCTCAAGCTTGAAAAGCCAAGAAATCATTTTGATAGCTTTCCATAATTCAACACATAACTGTACAAAAGCATTTTTTCCTTCTTTTTTTTTCTAATGAGAGAATGTGTAGGTCATGTACGGCGTATTATATTTTTCAGGATTGTTGAAGGTCAGGTGTCACTGGGGAAATGGACTTCTTGTCAGCACGGATTGCGTCTCCCTCAGCGATACCCTTTCTCCGTCTCATCTGGGGTAAGAGGCTCAAATGTCACCACGGAACTATCATTATGGTAACTGTGGCCTTTTCAAATCACATACTCGTTCCGCTCACCTGAGCAGTGGCAACCTTGACTTTATAAGGGCCTTAATTGAATTCCCACAAACACATGTTTTCCTAATCTTTTTACATGAGTGAGCTACCCCGCTCGGCTTCAACAGTAACACACGTCGACAATGCTGCAACTTCACTGTAACAATCCTCCGAAATTAATTGCTTCATCTAATCTCTTCATCTGAGATTGTGATAATCTGGTTTCAAACGCCATGTTGACTTTTGTTCAAGTTGTCTAACTGATGTGTTTCTTTTCACTTTTTGTTGATACTTTTCTGTCTGAACCGAGATTAGCAATTACCAAAATGGGGATTATTTCTATTTGCATTTCCTTGTATTTGTATCCAAATATCCGAGATGCAAACGAACTGTTATCAACTGCCTTTTAAAAACACACATTTGCATTCTAACAGAAGCTATGTTTCCATATTTGACTATAAAAATGATGAGTATGCATGTTTAGTAGTTACCTGAAAACTAGGGTCTATAGATGTGAATGTGAACGGTTGTGTCAGTGTAAGTAGTAAGTAAATCTAGAGTAAATCACTTTCTTTTCTTTGGTCCTTCCTCGGGTCTCCTGACGGCCTCACGACTCTGGCTGGAAGTGTTCGGTTTAGGTGAACGGTATGGGATTTTTTTAAATGTTTTAGGTGAACTAATGAATACACACTCACACGCACGCACATACGCACATACTCACCCACATACAAAATAAAAAATAAATAAAAAAGAGAGAGCAATGATGATGACATGTCAAATCTGTAACATTACCGAATGAACAATACTGAGCTCTCCAGGAAAGGAAAAATAATAATAATAATAAAAAGTAAGTAAATCTAGAAATAGCTCACCAGTGAGATTTTGTGTTACTAATCTGAAAAATAAAATTAAAAATGTTGCACCTATTAGTGTGCTGCATCTTGGGGTGTCCCAATCCATTCTAGATATCGGATATCGGTTTGAAATCATACTGTCATCAGCATATGTATGGTAATGGAATTTTTTTAAAAATAAATCTAAATAGTATGTTTCCAAGGTCAGTAATGTGTGCATGATCAAACCAAAGCATTCATGGGGATAAACTATGGAACGGCAATAAGGAGATGATAATTAGCACAAATTTGCTATTTCAGAAATGTGTATCAAACTGGTAGCCCTTTGCGTGAATCAGTATCCAAGAAGTAGCTCTCAGTTTCTTGTTTTCCTTTTATCATCTGACTCAAGTGTAACTTTGCAACTCGTGTTTCAATTACTTTAATGAATTTTTATGACAATTAGCTATTGCAGGAAGGCAACACTTAAATTTTTGCTTTGCTCTGCACGTGAAGTCAGAGCAGCAGTATGATACTTGCTAACGTTGCGACACTTTCTGCTAATCCCCTTTTGCTGCTGGTACTTATGGCCTTCAATTAAGGAGCCTTCCATCCTTACCATGCCAAGTTGAATTGTACACCCTGACTTCGATAGGAAGATAGATACCGCTGTGTGCGCTAAGTGGAGCGAGTGAACAGTGCCAAGAGTCTATTAACTTAGCTTAGCATTAAGACTGGGAAGCAGAAGGAGAAAGCCTGGCCAACTTCCTCCCTCATCCCCTCTGCCCCAAATGTAAGAAAATCCAGGGACAGAATCTTTCAAATTCATATGAACGGTGTATCGCTTCTAATCCCCAAACAGACAGTTAGATACTTTATTTAGAAGACACAACATACAGCAGGCTATTCTAACCTTGTCTGGATGTGGGTGACAAACACGACATAGGTTTAGGTTAGCTGTTTCCTTTAAATCCGTCATACAGTATATGTCCTATATATTCTGTACAGCGTGTGTGCGGCATCATTGAAAGTTGAACTTTTCAAATAATTCATGCAGCCATTTGGTTTTCTGATGCTATCATCAGTTAGGCTGACTGACTGTGAGGAAGCTGTAAAAATATAGGCCACAAATAAGACATGGAAAACAACTCTCTTGGCGAGGTGACTTTGTCAAGTTTATCTGAGACTGGGATTGATAAAACTTTTATCTGCTAAAATGTAGGGTAACGGTTCAAGGAAAGCAATGACGGCAAATGTTAGCGAACAAATGATAGCTAGCAAACAAAGGAATCAGTCACATGCAACAAACATGTGAAAGTATTTGTTTGAGCAATAAGATCAATGTTAATAATTTAATATTTTAGGTTCAATTACAGGCTAATTTCATGCACCATTTGCGGACTCCCGCTGTAAGATTAATGAGCTGCTCGCCTGTGTCGCTCATTTTTTGCTCCTCAGCACCTGATTGCATTGAATTTTCTAATGTTTGTTAGAAGAGAAAACTTTCATTTCCCCACTTAAAGCCGACTTTAAATATCACTTTAAGGAGCAGTCACACACCGAAATGACTTTCATTTTGTTATATGGCGTTTTTTATCGAGCACATTACTCCTTTGTATTAGCATTTTAGCATATAGTTGCGTATTCATTTATGTAAACTGTATGCAAATGAGAGCTTGTGTTTGGTTGTTTGTATGCATCCCATGTAATGGCTAATCTTGCCCTTCATATTTGACGTGAGGTGACTGGTTCAGCCTTGATCTGCGAGCTCTGTCTCTCACTCATATTGGCAGATGCAACAGAGCGTGCGTTTTCACAAACAACTTGGCCAATGCGCCAATCAAGGTCATAATTCCAGGAGCCTGGCATTATCAGGCCGGCTCTCTTTATGGGCTTCTGCTTAAATATTGATCACCACCTACGTATAATGCCGGCCGCTTAATTGAAGTTTGCACTTGCATTTGGATCCTTGAATTAAAATTATTCATAAACTGCTAATCATATCATCCCGAGGCTCATGGGTAGTCTTTTTTTAAGATCACCTTCCACGTTCACACACACACACAGCGCCACAGTGGGTCATTTAAAGAGTGTGGTTGAACAGTGACCAGCCACATCTATGACAAACAAGAGGGATTAAAGTGATAATGATTACACCTCCCAGGAGGTATTAGCTGTTTGGACATCGACATTGAAAAACCGAGGTGAAGGAGATCTCTGATACCCCGTGACTTTTCCTCACACCAATATCCTGTCTGCAGGGCAGATGGGGGGGGATTTAATTCGCAGTAATTACTTTATTGACTCATTTCTAAGGCCGTATCACTGTGGTTGGCCATCAATAAAACATATGCCAGGATGAATAATGTGGGCAGACACAACAGGAGGGGAGACTCGGCAGACAAAAGACCACAAGACTACATCCCTGCGGTGCATATTTTGTCATGTATTCCTTTTATGCCACCACACGCGCACTGTCACCCTTTGTTCTTCACCCATTTACATTAAAAACCAACATCTCCCACCACCGCCCACTTTCCTGCTCCTGCTGTCCCATTCTCCTACTCTCATGTCTCCAGGCGCTCAGGCCCGGAAAGCCTTCCGGTCAGAGCGCAGGAACCTCATAGTGTGCAAGTGAGTCACAGCTGTGTTAAAATGTGAGGTGCTGTGGGCCTCAGGGGCTGTTCAGTGGGTGAAGGATGGCCTCCTCCTGGGACCTCATGAACGCTACTGTATGATTGGCAACCTCAAGAGACACAAGTACTGGATATAAAGGGAATGAAAGGAGCCACTTCCATTGGCTGGGAAGTTGTGCTCATGCCTACAATGGGGCAAAGGCCTCTTTCTAACTGCATGTAAAATCCACCCATGTACACGGTTCGACCATGCTTTGTGCTAGATTTGCCTTGGACACGAAAATAGGGCCCGAAAGCAGTGATAATTTCATCGACGAAAAATGTCGTCATATTTTTTGTGACGAAAAATTGTTTCAGACGAAAATTAAACGGTAAGTAAAATAGAAGCCATTCATTGAGACGATAATGATAACTAAAATTGACTAACAATTTTGTCAATGACTAAAACAAAAATGAAAACAACACAGTGATGAAAATTCACACAATCCAATCAAAAGGAATGAAACCACTCAGAAAGTGTTCAGTGTTCACTGCACTTTATTTAATGTTCTAACATGTTTACATTCATTGTGCAGCTGTAAAATTAATCTCAAACAATTTTGTACCTTTTTTTGTTCCCGGTGAAAACTAAGTTATATTATTGTCAGTTCAACATGTTTCACTAAAACAAGTAATAAAGACACTGTTGTATTAAATGTGTCTTGCGTGTTAAACTATAGTTACAAACAGGTGTGTTATAGTTTTCTGTATAAAAGTTGAAATGTATGCTGAAGGAAAATATCGACTAAACTGTCAATTTAGTCGACTGAAATTGATTTTTTCATCAACTAAAATTGCTCTTTATTTTCGTCGACTAAAATTGGATTAAAACTAAAACGCAAACAAATGACTAAATTATGACTAAAAATTTTAGACTATAACTAAAACTAAATTAAAATTTCTTGTCAAAATTAACAATGCCCTAAAGTTAATTTTAGTGTGCACAGTATTTTATTGCATTGATGCTGGCTGCTGATTGGTCGATCAATCAAGTATTATTACTTACTCAATGGAATGTAAGGGTGCCATTTTTTATTTTTTTTTAATATTTGCTTTCTTTTTTTTTCTTTTGTCTTTTTTTTTTCTGGAGCAATGATGATGACATGTCAAATCGGTAAAATTACCGAATGAACAATACTGAGCTCTCCAGAAAAAGAAAAAAAAATACATATTTGCTTTCTGATCCCTGCATGATTCTAAAACACTCAACAAATCCATCTTGACCAGTGATGCTGTTGCCATGGCTTCAAAGCTAGTTGTGTAATAAATAACACAATAATAACTTTATGGCCAATTGGCTCCTTTGCAGAGAGCATCTGGGAGTGCAAAGGTGATGTGGTTGGTTCAACAACATATCCCCTTGACTGTCAGTACGGCAGGCCCATAATAAGACAAGCTGCTTTTCACTGCAATAGAAAAATTGAGTCCCCACCCCTCCCCACAAAACAACAATAACAACAACAACAACAAATGGGCTGCTTTTCTTACATATACCCTCACACAGCTACTATGTATTCCTCACTGTAGCTTAGTAAGATAACCACAATATACGCCTTCAATTCAATTCAATTCCATTTTGCTATTATAGCACTTAATCACAAGTCTCAAAGGGTTTTAGTCAGTAGCTACTACCAAAACAAAAACAAAACCAGCAAGCATCCAAGAAATAATTTGTGCAAAACATATAAAATTCTAGTATCTAACAAAACATCCATATAACTTAAATATTAAATTCAACATCAAAACCCACCTCTCAACTTGTCAGTATAATGTGGTACAATTGTAGAGAACGTTGCATGGAAATATATAAACTGTGTCTAATTGGCCATTTAGTGAAAATATTGCTGTGGTTAGTGCCGCAATAAAAGGGTCTCAAAAAGCAGCATTTAGGGCGTACATCGCCAATTTTGTGACGGAGGACTTGCTTCGGGAAAAAAGGAATGACAACACAAAGGTTTGCAAATTAAAAAGAAGAGACAACTATCCATGTAAGCTGTGGTAACTTCACATTTAGCTCACCTCTAGCTGGTCAAATGTAAACTTGTTTGTAGGTTTGTTATGTGTTTATCGATAAGACAGTTACTGTATGCATGAATCAGTAGTTCTTAACCTAGGTTCGATCAAACCCCAGAGGTTCGGCGAGTCAGTCTCAAGGGTTCATGAAAGGTCAAAACACAGACGATTATGCTACAATGCTTGGCCTATCTGTGCTACGGGGAATTTGGTGTGCTCAGTAGTCAACTTGTTGCTGTTGTGACGGTACGTCGTGAGATTTCTTTATTATTGTAATCCCTTCAAACTAAATCTGTCGAGCCAAAAAAGAATGAGGTCAGACGAATATGTGTACAGTAGTATGAATTCACATGTATAACGACCAACGGGAAAAAAGAAAAGAAAAAAAAGTATGAATTCACATATATAACAAACATATGATGTTCCACAGGGTTCAATTCTGGGGCCTCTGCTGTTTTCATTGTATTTTCTGCCCCTGGGTTTCATCTTAAGCAAACAGCTGTGGTTGTTTTTAAAGTGCTCTATAATTGTAGAGTTGAGTTCCTTAAAATGCATGAAGATGGGGAATACAAGAATAGAACGTTTTCTGAATTCAAGGTGAAGAGAGCCAGATTATCGATGATCATTCATTTTGTTCACCAGTAGACCATATACGTATATCTTGAATTTGAAAAAATATATATTTTATTTTTCAGTAAGGGAAGGTTCAGTGAATGCAGATATACGAAACTGGTGGGGCTTAGTAGCTGCAACAAGGCTAAGAACCACTGGTAGGGTTCGGGACCACTTAAGAGCTATGAGATTGTAATTTTGTTACAGATAATCAACACAAGTCATTTGTCTTAAGTCACCTTGACTTATGACTAGTTTATCACAAGTAATGACTTGCTTGAAATTTTGCAAGGACTCAAATTGACATACTTGATTTTTTGCCAAGGTTAAGGTACTGTTATCAGTTGCACATATTGCTTACTCGTACCACATGAAATGCAACAAACTGTGTCACACCATACTGACTAAACACTACTGCTTTGTAGATATGCTTTAAAATGTTTATTCATCTGTAAATATACTCATCCGCAGACTGATCATCACCTGTCACGCTAAAGTCTTAGTTGCTTACACACACTTTGCTTAGTACTGTTAACGTCTAAAAATGCTAATCCAAATAAGAATAATACAAGAAGAACATAGCAAGTGTAGGGTCTCTCACATCAGCAAAGGTCATACATATACTGTATGTACACACACACACACACACACTCACCTATACACAAATATACAATTCATCAAAACATTATTCATAAATAAAACCAGTGTCGGTTCACTTTGCCAGAAAAAGAACAAGGCAGTAGACTGATGTATGCAATCACTTTACGCAGCAGAGAAAAAGCAAAATCATTTAAGATGCCACTTGACTGCACTTAATATCCCACCAGCTTTTGCTGATTGTGGCCATCAGTGACATTTAGTGATGCTTAAAAAATCTGGAGTCGCCCCAATCACGCATACACGAGAGGTCAGCATTGATTTCAACATGCTCTTAAGTCGCCCCCCTCAGTTTCCATAAGCTCACATCGATATAGAAATATGAATCGACTTGATTACGTTTGCGCAGAGGGACGTCTTTAAGGCGAGTGCACGGAAAACACAGACTTGCTCAAAGACTGATGAACAACTTTGAAACTTTATCGTAGTGCTGAGTGTGCAGGAAACTAACAACAGAAGCATTTAACCGTGTTCAACTACCATCAAATATTTTACATGTTTTTCATATTCATGGGCTGGCTGTTTATAGCAGTTAAAATACTGCGCGGTCCCCTGAAAAACGAGCGCCTCATCCATTATATATAGCACTAATCGCGTACGGAGCCACTGGAGGTTGGAGCCAATCCCGGATGACATTGGGTGAGAGGTCGCTAGTCACACCGCTTGATTATGGCGGCTCTAAAAAGACGCCGGGATTCGTCATCGTAACAACTGGAGCCCCCTCTGCGGGAGAACGTATGCGTGGTTGGACGTGTGCACCGCGCGGCAATAAATCTGCCGGGAGCAGACATAGCGGCCATGAAGATATACTGTATCTCCAAAATGCGAAGGCCCTCGCTGATATAAATACAGACTAATGGACAAATGAGCAAATTGCGCTGCAGCCATCCGCCGTCTCACATGCTATAAATACACACACCCTACAACTTGATTACACTATTTGTGAGTAATTTAGGAAAGAGGAATATGATTAATACCTTCTCTCTCTCTTTCTCTCTCTGCACTCAATGATAACTTAGATGTGAAAATTGCTTCTGGTTGGCATTAATTATCTTGCCAGCTTAGTTGACACATGCATTTGTGGTTGAATGTTTGTCAGACCAAAATGCTGTTTTGCACATGTTAGCAGGCTGCCAGCCAGAAAGTCAGGAGCCGCACAAGCCGCACTGCACACCATCTAATCCCCACAGGTTTTGGCAAGGCATCAAACAAATCATGGCTTGTTGGCATGCCAGGCTATCAGATGAGAGATACTTAGAGAAGGGCTCCGCCTGGCTTCAGTTAATAGTCGGTTTATTCACTCGGTGTTGTGAATCTCAAATTGGATTTCATTTACTGTTATGGAAATTAATTCTGAAATGAAATATATCTTCTATGCGTAGGCGACCTTTGCATACTGCGCTGGTTATTATTTTGGAATTGAACAGGTTTATTACAATTACAACTGTATCGTAAATCATTAATAAACAACGCCCAGCAGACGAATCTAATGCCAGACTTTCGGTTGGCAATACTTGTTACCAACAAGGAGTCCCAAAAGTCACTATGCGCTTACTTTTGTCCATTTCATTCCAGGTATCAATTCGGACAGACGTGAGGCCATCAGTATTCGACAGCTTAGGCTTTGTAGGTTTCGTAAGGATATAATTCCCTTGCCCATTGTTTGTCTGGCGAGAGTTTTTTTTGGTCCTTGACTGCAGTTCAGCCCAAGTTTAAGAAGCTTTATGGTGGTCACTAGGGATAGACAACCGATTATCGGCGCCAATATTCAGCATTTTGATGAATATCAGCATTTTGAAGAATCATACGGCCGATAATAGATCCATTTAATAAAGTGTTCGGGGGGGTCAAGGAACAAATTATTAAAAATTTTCATAGATGCTTCTAAGCCTGGGAACTCTCTGCATCTTTTGTCTTTGTTTGAAAGTAAGATAAGTAAAATTGTAATACTTCAGGTATTTAGAAATTTAAAAAACTTTATTTACTGTAGCAAACAATATTAAGCTATTTATTACGTTGTTTTATTTAACTTTTGAAAACCTGCTACTGCCACTGGAAGATTCCTGAACTTTTTGTTATTGACTAAGATTTTTAAACTTCAGCATTTTACAAACCCTAAACGTTGTTCAATAAACATATACTTATTTATTATTTTATTTTTTTTTAAATTTAAGCTGGAGTTTGTATTTTTTTATTTTTTATTTATGCCAATATTCTCTCTTTTAATGAAAATGAAAATCGGCTCCAAATATCTGTTATCAGCGTCATTGACTACTAATGATCGGTATTGGTATCAGCCCTGGAAAAAAAACATATCGGTCCATCTCTAGTGGTCACATTGCTCCAAAACAGTACCATTTCTTGCACAGCTATTCACAGCTAACCTTGCTCTTGCAAGATGTATTCTCGCGGTATTTGTGAGTTTACAAACTCCCAAGAATCCATCTTGAACCGCTCCCGTTGGTTTCCACTGATACGAGCCACTGGTGGTTCGGACCAATCATAGAGCGACATTGTATTTGGGGGCGGGATATGCAGCTGTGACGAAGAAGAGGGAAGAGACAAACCAAACATGGCGACACCGGTGGACGAATGAGTGGACGCTGCAATTAATTCTGTTCTTGCTGAATTAGTCTCTTGTATCCGCATATCAATATTGCAAAAGCGACAACATAAACTCAACGCCATGATATCAACTAGTCAAAACTAGTCACTGTCGGTGACCTTCATCCTTTGCCGTGATTGGTCGAAACAAAAGTTAGGTAGCTGTGCACATGATTCTGCTTTGTCCAATCAGCAGTGTTGTACAGCATGCCCCGCCTTTCCTGAACAAATCAACGCGGGGCAGTCCCAGACTGATATTGTGAAGAATTCCCTCGAGTGAAGCACAAATCAATATGGCTGTTGCCAGGCTAATTCACAGCAGGTTTCTCCAAAAAGGATCTATTCTTGGCAAACCATGTTGTGGGAGGCCTGCTACTACCACCAATGATGAAAACATCAAACTCTTAGAGCAGGCGTTCGCGCAAAGCCAAGGAGCTCAAATGTCAATGTATGATCAATGATGTGCTTACAAAAACTGCAAAGTCAGCTCAAATACTGATAAACTCACATTTATCTGAATGATACTGGAAACAAAACACAAAAAAAGTAAGTGTAATGCCTTTTGGGATACCCTGTAGTTATAATTTATTTTAAAAGTGATACATATTAATTCAGAATTAACATGTATAGCAAACAAATGGACAAATTATTATAGCAATATGTAGGTCTTGCCCACTGACTTATTTGAAGTTTTAAACTGATTAATACCGATTTATAAGCCATTTATGAACCTTTCTAATCATTACCATTCTTGTTAAGTGGTACAAAACTTCATGCTTGAATCGCTCGTCAGAAAGTGTGATGTTTCCTTTCCACAGATATGAGCAGATTGTCTATTTTTATCATATCAAACAGGATCCAGAATTAGTCCCATTCTGCAGTAGAATAAAAAGTCTGACTGTTATTGTACAATTAGATTTTGCGGTTCATATTCCTAGCTCACTTTTTGACCTAAAAAGAAGACGGCAATGAATCATTTACATGTGTTTTGTGTCCCAATCGCAACGCAGTGTGTGACACAGGACTAATGACTCTCTCCATCTCTTCTGGGCCACGACCATCTCCAGAATGACGATGCTCAGCTGGACGATGACAACCCCTTTTGAGAGTCAAGCAAGTCGGCCATAGAGTTGTGGTGCAACGACCACCAGTCCTACTTGGGTCCATGTACAAAGTGAGTTGTTCAACATTTAGAATCCAAACTCATAAACATTCCGTTTCTCAGATCAACAAAATAATGGAAAAAAATAAATAAATTCCAACACTTCGGGGTACGCTCCAACCGCCTGTTTTAGCTAAAGATATTAACAAGCTTTCTCCGACAACAACAAAAAAACTTTCAAAAATATATAAGTTACTTTCATATACTGATAAAATGTCTTTACCCGTCTCGAAATGGGAGACAGATTCAAGTTTGTGAAAACTCATTTAAAATGACAAAACACACAAATTTACAACTTATCCCATATAAAATTATTCACAGAACATACATTACTCAATATATGATGAAGAAAATGGGACTCTCAGACTCCGACATTTGTCTCCAATGTTTACAAAACACTACAGACACTTATGTTCATGCTTTATGGTTATGTACTCCGGTTATGTATTTCTGGACTAAAGTCTTGGAAAAACTTTCCGCTATTTTGGACTGTAGGATACCTTTATCTCCAAACTTGTGTTTGCTAGGTGACCTAACAACAACTGACTTACCTCATAAACAATTTCAATCTACACTTGTAGCCCTTACTATCGCAAAAAAAACAATTCTTGTTAACTGGAAAAATAAACAAACTCTGAATATCGATCAATGGTCTAACCTCCTCATAAATCACATTTTAATGGAAAAAATATCTGCCTTAAATAAAAACCAAATATCAAAATTTATAGAAACATGGTCTACGTATATATAATTTTTTAACCTAAGTCTGGTTACTTAATTCTGTCTGTTAGCGAGAGCCACCACATCGTGATAACTTACATTGATGTTTCTGCATTTGGCAATTTATTATTACATTATATTATTAGTATAGGATTTAGGCTTTAGGTGAACTGATGAATACACACACACACGCTCGCACACACGCACATACACATACTCACTAACATACAAAATATATATATATATATATATATATATATATATATAAAATATATATATAAAATATATATATATATATATATATATATATATATATATATATATATATTTTTTTTTTATAAAAAAAAAGGAGAGCAATTTATATATATATATATATATATATATATATATAAAATCTATATATATATATATTTTTTATTATTATTATTTTTTAATATAAAAAAAAAAGGAGAGCAATGATGATGTCAAATCGAATGAACAATACTGAGCTTTCCTGAAAAAAAAAAAATAATAATAATAATAAATAATGGATGGTACATTGAGCCGAGTCTTCCTGTAAAATATACACATCCTCTTAGCAGGCAATCGGCTTATAAAGAGCTGTTCAATATTCTACTGATAAAGCTTATCATGACTGACGATAAGGTGTTGTATGCATACTGAAGCCGGATACACTACAGATAAGACACTGAATGTAGTCTTTTCTTTGCTGTAGAACTTCCATTTACATTACAGCTTATCCCCTCCCACAACATTGATACACTCCAACGATTCACCTTTTTTTTCCAAAACGGAAGAAAATAGGCATCTTAAGCAATTTTAGGAATAATAAAGCTTGTAGCACATCAATGTGTAAAGCCATCCTGAAATATTACTAGGAAAGGCATGAGATCATAGTGTTTTATCGTATGCTTATACATGAATGTAAAGTATTTGGAGAGCAGCACGGCAGAGTGATGATTGGAACATCTGCCTCACGGTCCAGAGGGTCCTTGCTTGAGTTAAGAGTGTCCTAAATTTTGAGGTGTAAACGTGAATATGAATGGTTTACACCCACCCACCAACAACCCACACATATCAATAAAAAACATGGGCATGAGTTGACACATGACAGTACTACTCCCTTTCAAATTCTGATAGCAAAGTGTAATAACAATGAAGGAGTCATAAAGTCCAATAAAAAATAACCCAAATCCTCATATCTTTGTTATTAGCCTCTGGCTTAGATGATTCTTCACTTGCAACAACATACTTTTCCTTTCTTTTTTGAAATTGCGCACCTCATAGTTTTGACCTTTCCCTCTCCGTATTTGCTATAAATAACGACATTACCCATCATCCCCCACACCAAGCATCTCTTCTCATATACAGTATTTTCTACAGAGGGCAACTCCACAAGGGGCACAAATTCCCCATATAAATGCCAACAATTTACATAGCATGATGCCAATAGAAAAATATTTTATGCCACATTTTTTATGGGGGTTAGGGCATTGCCGTCCTGTGCAGCCCGGCATATTACATTTTCCAGAGACCACCACTGGTTGTTTGCCCATACCAAATGTGTGTGTGTGTGTATATATATATTCATATATATATACAGACACACACACACATATATATATACACACATACACACGTACATATATATATATATATATATATATATACACACACACACACACACGTACATACATTAGAGCTGTCAAACAATTGCAATTTTTAATCAGATTAATCACATCTTAGAATTTTGATTAATCACGATAAATCACTTGAATAAAAAGGCTTCTTATTGGTAGAGGAAAATAGCACAATATACCTCCTTAAATAATATACAGTATTTTATGTCAATACAAAGAAGAAGCAGATGCTCATTGTTGAACGAGAATGTATGGATGACAGTGATCTAGCTCTGTCTATCTATAGAAAGCAGTAACAAGTTGGGCTGATTGTTAATCATGGCGTAATAGCATATATCCGATTGCACTGCTGCAACAGATGTTTTGTGATGACAGGCTATCATGTGTACAATTCTTGATTTACAACATCAACATGTATGATATGGGAAGACAGTTAGACTTCCTTCATAGTATTTCCTTGACCAATTCTGCACTCAAGTTCCTGCAGATACTTTGATACTATCAGCAGCTGCATTGCTTTTACGTATGACTATATCCTGCTTCCACCGAATGCCTCAGGACCATCTATCCCCTTCGCTTCAATAATAATGAATTATGCCATGGTGAGTGCTAAGTTCCACAAATACAATAACATTGGACCACCTGTTATTAGCCCTCGAACAACATCTCCATCTTATGCCCCTCGCGCTTGTGGGAGCAAGCCCATATGTGGCAAGAGGCTTTCTTGTCCAGGCCAACTTCATTTATTTAAGTCCCGCTCCCCATTTCTCCCCCGCTGCCTCGCTTCCAGGCTTTTCTGGCTACGGACAGGGTTTATTTCAGAGAGTAGGGGGGGGTGTTGCTGTGGCGATTCTAGCCGCCTCACTCTACCATTCCTCCTGGGAAGAGAGCACATTTTCCTGACATCAATGGTCCGGTGGGAGGGATGTGGTGGCGGTGTAGAATATAAAGAGGCATATAGAGAGCAGACATCTCCTTTTGAATGAGAGTGTTTTGTCTGGTGTCCTTCAGCAGGCCTACACCTGCAGTCACAGCAGACTTAACACACACCGCAAGTCAACTAGCTTTCAGCTTGGCCATAAACGGAAAAGAATGTTTCAAATTGTATTCACGTAGCATCGGGGGTAGAGCAACGGTGAAGTGGGGAACTCTGTTTGTATCGGGCAAGAAGGTTCTCTGTCCTTGCTGTGTGAAACTTTAAAGTACTTCAGTTACACCAACAAACAGGTTCATTGAAGACTGAGTGTGAGTATGAATGGTGGCCTGTCTATCTGTCAAGCCTTAAGGATGAACTGATTGACATGGTTGGATGAGTGAGTTGTTTTTGTGTGTGAAAAGTCTTCTATGTGCTTGTTTGGTTTCTATCTTGATATTCCTTCCACAGTCCAGAAAAAAAAATACCTGGTGTAACTGTAATTATTAGTCTGCCACAAAAGATAGTATTTACATGACGTCATGTGCCCCACATCGTGTGCCATTCACAGGTCCATGAAATGTCGAATGAGAACGGACAAAGAAGTGTCTGGAATTGCAAGGATAAACCGACAAAGTCTACCGTGTGTTCTGAC
Organism: Vanacampus margaritifer; assembly: GCF_051991255.1. Lineage (NCBI taxonomy): Eukaryota > Metazoa > Chordata > Actinopteri > Syngnathiformes > Syngnathidae > Vanacampus > Vanacampus margaritifer. The sequence continues at coordinate 14,776,867 of NC_135440.1, read as the reverse complement.
CATTTTAATTAAGGTAAGTATAATTGTAAAATGTAAAAAATGCTTTTACCATAATGTGATTGTTAGCCGCTAGCTGTGGCTAGCTCTGGCTAATAGATTTGGTGGTCATGATGTTGGATTTTCAGATCTGTTATTTTTCCTTTCCCAGCAGCCCAAAAGTTGAAATTGTTGTTAAAGTGTATGAAAATAAGTGAGGAATCAACAATGTTGTTGTTTTTGTTGTAACATGCTAGCGCTAATAGCTAGCACGGTCGGGAAATTAGCTAACTTGGTTTACAAATAACCTGAGATTCTTCACCTCGAATTCACAAATGATAAATGCACATAGCAACCAATAAAAGCCAAAAGTACAGAAGTCGCAAGAATGTCTGTGTTTTGGGACCGAGTGAAGGAATATTCCACACTATATTAAGTGTAATCTTTGCGTGTCCAAAATAATTGTATTCAGGACCTGATGAAGAAGTTTTCTTGCAAGAATTTATTTAGAGGCCTCTAAAGACACAGTCAGGACAACACATCAGAATGCAACGTGATGACCCCAAGTGTGTGACAATTTACAGAACATCGACTCATTTATACTCAAAAGATAAAAGGTTCCTCTTCCCCTCCTAAGTTGATTAAAGGACAGACATGTCGACTCCTAGTGACCAAATGTGTGATGTTATTAGTAAGCAGACGTGATGTTATTAGTAAGCAGAAGTTTACATACAGACATGTTGATTCCAGGTTGAACAAAGGTGTAATCTTATTAGTAAACAGACATTTACATTCAGTTCCCCTTCTTGACTGGGGGAAAAATGCAATTAGGATCTAACCCCAGACTTTTAGACTCCAATGCCAAAAGGCTCTAAATAACATCATGCACATTCCTATCTTCAATAGCTTTGAGGGTGAGAGGATAAAATAAAGTTCACAAAATCATCACTCCACTGTATTATTTTAAAAACTCATGATTATATCACATTGATATGCCTATAAGTCAACTCAAAAACAGTAAAACATCAAATTGAAAATGTTAAATGTCTTCACGAGCCATCCTACGTCAGAGCATACATGATGTTGCAATGAAGTCCGGTCCGAGCAGTAACATCGGCAAATGTTTGTAATCCAATCGATTCCACTAATCAAATGTTTCAACGTGTACCGCTGCAAGGAGGGTTGAGCTAAATCTTCCGCATTTGTCTTCCTTACACAACATAAATCAACAAAAAAAGAACATCCAGTGTAAACACAATAGACACATAGCTGAGTCCGCTTGAAAGTTGACCCACCATGAGGGGCCGACTCCCGATCCCGTGACGTCCATGAATACTATCTATATATCAGTTCTGTGATTGACTGGTGGTCATCTTGGATAGACTTAAGCTTCCACCTAACCCTGAACGTGATCCGTGGTGTAAAAATATGGATGGTTGCATCAAACATTGTTGGTAGACGTATTCACGAGGACTGAAACCAACAGCTGCTCTGTTTTCCCGAGATGCTCCATTGAGAATCCTTGCCACACTCCCGTGGTTCTCTGGTGTTTTTAGTTGGGCGTCTTGGGAACTCCCCAGCTGCGTATTGTCGAGGATGGACAGTTGCAGCTGTGCTGTTTGTGAAGGGCAAAAGTGTGAAGGGACCGACTTAAAAATGCACTCGCTGCCTTGCTCCTAAAGGGTCGTTTGTTCCACCTCACAGACTCAACTGATTCAAAATACATGACTAATCTGAGCCTTGATAATGAGCTGATGAATCCAATCTCGTGTTAGTGCTGAACTGGGACCGGGGAAACCGCGCGTCCTTTTGAAGAGCGCCGTTTCTGATGAGTTCCCCACGGCCTTCTCCGTCATTGAACTACAGCTCCCAAAGCCCCGCACCGCTGGCCAGTCGACCGTGGCCGCAGCCCATCGAGCTCTGCATCAAATCAAAACACTATAAACTCTTTATGAGGAGATACAGTGGCGGAGAGGGGCGGAGTGTGAAAACAAAACAGGGGATTGCCGGTTGTATAATTGGATTCTTGGGTCAGCGGGAGTGACATCACGACTGGCTAATTCAAGATGGATCACCGCAGGCAGTAAATAGCAGGCACAAATGTCAATAAACCCCATCCATGGGCTTAAAACGTGATGTTTTCAAGACATTTCCATCAGTGCAACATAACTCTTGTGTGTTTTGCCTTCCTGCGGAGTTTAGATGGGGGATTACGGCAATAGGCAGATCAAGTGCCAGTGAGTAATCCATGACAATAACAACCTCTAGCCCATCCACTGAAACCCCCTCCTCAGCTCAAAGTTCCCCTTCATTTTGCCAATCATACACCTGACGCATGCTGTGTGTCGGTTTATACCCTTAGCACAAGCATTTAATCCTATTAATGAACAACTCTCTCCCCTGACAGCATCGCATGGATGTACGGATGCCGCCTGCAAATATTTCACATCATTTTTTAATGTGCTCTGATTTTAGACTGCGTTACTCATTCAGTTGCCGCAGTTGGGTCTTATAGAGATATGCATGCATGTCCCCCGTACATTTAGGCTTATTATTAATTTTGTTAGTTAGAAGGGAGTTTGAAGACATTTTAAGAAGCAAGGCTCTGATGCATTTTTTTTTTATCTTAGCAGTGCTTAATAACTTTAGCACTCAAAGAGAATATAATGAGGCTTCATTTGAGGACTCCCTGTTATGAATTATGGAACAATTTATAAATGATGGTGCAAGCAACTTAGAGCATGTTGGCTTCATTCATCTGTGTTCATGAAAAGATTTGACAATTGTCCAATATGACCCCATGAAAGGGCAACAATAGCCCAGAATGATGCTATACCTTGAGTGTATGAGAATCTTGCTACCTCTAATGATGAAATACTATAAATCAGGGGTCACTATTATGGCGACCAGGTCGCCCCAAAGGAACATGACTATCTCGTGAGCCTGTTCTATAAACAGATCAACGGTGATGGGACATTGCGATTTCCTACAAATGCTGTAGAAGTAATCACTCGAAAATGTAAACACATAGGGAGATTTAGAGAAAAAGTGTTGCATATTGATATTTATTTTTTCTTACCTTGTTAAATCCAGCCAGCCAGCAATTTTCCATCTCCGCCGCATCTTCCCTTCTCTCCTAAGATCTTGGGGCGCTTTTTTGCCACTACCGACAGTACAGTCCGTTCCGTCCTGCCTCACTCTGTTGGTCATCGTTTTTCATGTTTCTTGGACAGGTGGAGCCTGTTAAGTGAGATTTCGTTGCTCTGTACTTGTGCAAAGATAATAAAGATAATCCATCCAATGTTTTTTTTTGTACCACTTACCTTCACTAGGGGGAGCTGGAGGAGCCTTACACCCTGAACTTAATGAATATGTTGATTCCTTATCAGTGTCCCATTACTAGAGAAAGATCGATGTTTGTTTTTTTCAGGACCAATACCGACTATTAGTAATCAAGGAGGTCATTAACCAATGTGCGGAATCGGAGTTGATATTTATTTTCACTTAGACAATATTGGCAACAAAACCTTTTAAAAATACAAACACCACCTCTTAATATTTTTGAAATATTTTTTAGCATATTTACTGAACAACTTGTAAGATGAGCAAATTATTGAAGTTTTTTAAAAAAAAATCTTTATTTAAAAATTCTAACAAAAAGTTCAGGGAGTTCCAGGGTCCTCAGTTTAAATATTTTAATGAAAACTTACACAAGTAAAAAAAAATTCTACAGTAAATAAAGTTTTCCAAACTTTCAAAATATCTGAAATGTTTTTATTTTTTATTTTACTTCTCTTCATTTTAATTTCAAACAAAAAAAGAGGTTACGTGTAAATCCGAGGGTCTGCATAAAGTTAATTGAAAATGTAAATAAAGAGTTCCCAGAAATTAACATCTAAATCTATTATCGGTCGTATGATTTAAAAAAAAAAAGACTATAACAATATTCGTCAAAATGCTGAATATTGGTGCCAATAATTGGCCTGACCGATAACTATCCCTACCCAATAGCCTGCCACTGCCATTCAGAAGCCCAAATAAAAATGAGTTGTTTGGACCAGGAAGGGCATTCGACAGAAAAACTGTGCCAAACATTTCTGCGTCTTTCTTCAGTTTGAAAGAGAAGTGACGCAAAATGTCCCCAAATCTGGATGTCAGAAACTTCCAACATCTAACTAGAATAATGCATTGGAAGTTGAATATTTGTGCGGCATGGCTCATTAGTAGAGTAGTCCTCTCCCAATCCAGAGATTGTGGGTTTGATCCCCAACCCTTGTGACCATGTGGAAGGCTCCTTGAGCAAGATTCTGAACCCTCACTTGGTCCTGATGCTGCGCCATCAGGAGCTGAATGCGAAGTCAATGTGACGCCCTTTGGGTGCCTTGCCAGGTGGAAAAGCGCCATACAAGTGAAAAACCATTTGTCATATTTTGACAGCAAATCAAAGTGTGTGTCTGTGCGTCAATTAGTGCATAAGTGTGTGTCTCACAGTGCACATGTGACTAAAAATGTGCTTTATCCTTGACTAACAGCACTGATTTGTGTCTGTCTTCTCTGTTATTCCCTTTAATTTAACATGTTTTGGAGGCCAAATTACTTTCTGATCTTCCTGTAATATGTCTTCGAGGAAATGAACTTGACATGCTGGTGGCTGCTTTTCGAGCAAAGCAGAACAAATGGAGCTTGCCTGCATATTTATTTGACTGTCAATGTGTTCATGTGCGCTTGTGCTGTCCACTTGAGTTTATTTTTCTGTGTTTGTGTATATAAAACAGAAAAGGCACTGAGTGTGTCTGTATGTGAAAGAAACAAAAATGGATGGGGAAAAAAAAGCTGCTTATGCATACTGATGTGTGCCTGTTAATCTGCTTCTTATCTGCCTTATCTATCCATCCGTCTGTATTTGTGTAATGAATTGAATTTTGCGGCTCACTGTTTCTCGTCTGAGCAGACTTTGCATGCCTCTCTATTTTTCTCTTCACATGTGCGCCTTAATAAGACAGCCGGGAAACAGAGGCAGGCGACCGGATTTAAAAAAGAAGAAAAAAAAGAAAAGCAGACAGGCAAATTGACAATGAGCGAGGGGAAAGAGTTAATTAAAAGAACAGCATGTTTGCTCTCTCTTATTTGCTCTGAGAGCATGTCTGCTAAATTGAACAGGATTGGAGCTCCTCTGCTATCACATTTGTACAAACGTGCATGTGTGTGTGTGTTGAAGTTCATCCCAACTGGGCTGATTAGGTCACATGGTTAGCCTGAGTGGATGTGACTGATGGAGGGGCTGTAATTTCCAGCATGAGCTGGAATACACCTTCCCCCCCTGCACTTGTGTGGTTTAGCTGCAGCGGTCAAGAAGGATTGCATTGGGAGAAGCCTGGAAGCTGGGGAGTAGTAGCATGGGGAAGGGGGGGGGGGGGGGGTTAACCACCAGAGACATGATGTAGTGAGAACGAGATTAGAAGAATAGGCCTGCAACCAAGGAAGAAATTAGATACCTGCCTGCCTCATTTGTGTACATATCATTATTCTTACTTTAAGATTTGTTTTCTTGCCGGAAGCACAACAAGTGATATGTGAATGAGCCTGAGTAGATTGAGAGCAAAGGCAGTGTCAATAGATGCTTCTCCGGGAAGAGCGTTCGTGTGGGCGGGAATGTTTTTTTTTTTTTTTTGGGGGGGGGGGGGGGGTTGTGGCGGCGAAGGGGTAAATAAATGCATGTCATTATTTGGACGTGCACCTCTGCAGTGCTCTGGGTAACCCATCACAGTCCACACAGATTCAATTGCTTCTTTTAAATCAGTTTGAGGCTGAAGCCACATCTCATCTGTCTCAATAGGAGAGCACTGGGGCCACTCTGCACACAGCAACAGCACCCCCTGGTGGCCGAGGGAGGGGTTTTATATGCAGACTGGTGAGTCCAGCTGTTGAGCCAGAATTAGTGGAAGCTTTATCTCTGAATTAAACAACTCCCTCTTCATTCCTGCCCGACTGTCTCTCTTACACAGACTGCCCTTTCACTTGATCTCACTGGAATGAAACCCTTGCTTAATAATAGCAACAGTACTTTTTCAGACTCCTCAGCGGCATAGTAGACAATCAGCTTTCAGTATGAGCTTGATAAAGCTGAGACTCATGAAAAAAAAAAAAAAAAGTGATTCAATGCAAAATAATTAAATGTCCCAGTGTTAAAATCATTGTTTTGCTTTCCTCCTGGAATGACTATTTACGGTCAGATTAAAGGACTGTAGAGTACAGCAATAGAGAAGTGAAGAGCGCTTTGATCAGTCTAGAAAGCACATATTTAGCTTGGGGGCGATCTGAGAAGTGTTTGGTGTTTGCCATGATGGATTAGCATTGGATTGGTTTCATCACTATTTCATCTTTTGTGTTCTCTTCTTGTTCGCAATTTGTATTCTAACTCGAGCAGAATGTAAATCTCACAAGAGTAATTCACTTAAGCCCAGTTAAGACGGTTTTGTATGACAAGTAATGCACTGTAGTACATATTCTGGGGGTTAGCCTTGTAAGTTGTGATCAATAGATTCCATCCATCCATTTTCTATAGTGCATGTCTTCATTACTGTTTGTGCTTAGGTGAGTTGGAGCATTTTCCAGCTGACTTTAAAACTGGTTGCCAGCCAATCACAGTGATCAATAGATGACTGTATAATATGAATACATTATGGGCCGTTTCGAGGCTATAGCAAAAAGAATAGGGATTTTTGATTCCACTTTTTTCAGATCGATACCAGTAGTCAACTCGAGTAGTCACTGATACCATACCAGTACTACTTTTGATAAATACTATCATTCTCATTAATTAGGAAAAGGATAAGCGGAACAGAGGATGGATGATGGACAGATGGATTTTATTATAATTATTGTAATCCCACAAGCGGAAATTGAACTCACCATCAGTATATTTGTAGGTAAAATGTTGACTGTTTCTTTGATATGACTTAATTCTTATAATCTTATGAATATAGTAGGATGTATTTGTATGAAAAGGCAGATAAGGAAAAGCCTTTTCATTCAATTCATGTATTAATCGTTTGCTTTTAGTATGTTTTATATTATTTTATTATTATACATTTTATATGATTTTATTATGTTATATTTTGTATGTATTTTTCCCACTAAAATGTACACACAACACCACATAATAACACAAACAATTTTTTGCAAATATATTAAAGATTTTAAAAAACGAAGAAATCACATGTACACTAGAATTCAATGACTGCTCAATATGGTTTCTGCGCCTTTTACGACCAATAACACACACCTATCCTGGGCAGTTTTCCATTTTCAGAGCTCTCCAGTGATGTTTAGAAAAATTAAATTCAATCCATTTTGGAATAAGGCTGTCACATAACAAAATGTGAAGTGTTGTGAATACTTCCCGGATGCTCTGCAGATAATATATAGCGGACATGTTTACGTCATGCAGTTCCTACATCCCGAGCCTTACTTTGAAGCGGTCATGGTGACGCCGTGGGTGGCAAGAAAGAAATATATCGCCACCTGTGTTGCTATTGATGCAACGGCGGTGGCAGAAATGACACTTTGCAAAGGCCTTTCAATAGCTTTAAAGGTAACAGACATGGTCAGCCAGACACCTTGAATAGTCTGCCCAATAATTCAATTTTGACTCCTCTTTGGGTTAGAACCTGATTATTTTAGCATAGAAACACTTCAAGGAGGATGAAATAAATGCATGTTCAGAAACGATTTTTTATTTCACTTTTTTTTTTTATCAAAGAATTGAAAAGGAACAGACTCTGCGTGGGAGGTAATAACCTTGAATTTCCAATTTTCACTAACTTTACACTGCATGTACAGTGGATGGAACGCAAGTTCCAAGTTGTTTACAAAGCCGCCCTGCAGCATACCCATTCTCAATTTTGCCCTTACCCTCCCCTCGTCACACCTATAACACTGACAGTGTGTTGTTTTCTGGTGCCTGATATAGAATTGTATTACACGTCTCAAAAACTCACTCGCAGGTGTCCGTCCCACACCCCTTTGCACAACACGGGGATTGGTTACTGGCAACATCACGCAATCTCAGCTGGAACACTTTCAGTTTAGTTTAAAGCCCTACATTGGCCCCCAAGCATCCGGCATCTTCAAAGGTTTCTGGTAGTAAGCCTAAGCGCCCGAGGAAGCTCCTGACCGTTCATGAGAAAATAAAACTCCTGGATATGCTCCGAGAATGATGGATTTATGCAGCCATTGTATTGAGAACGCTTTTCCATTCCCCCTCAAAATAACAAACGGGTATAAAAACTCCATGCCATAGGCATTACTGCCATTTAAGGTCATTCACAGCACACAGCACTTATCAATATTTTAAAGTCTTTTAAAAACAATTTATGCTTGCAATTTTTTTGTGTGGCCAAATACGTTTTGAATATGTTTTGAAAATGTGTATTCACTTTTTTTTTGTCTCACTATATTGCAGATTTTTACCTGGGGCCCTATATATATATATATATATATATATATATATATATATATATATATATATATATATATATATATATATATATATATATATATATACACACACACTTTCAAGGTGTGCAAAGGAGTTTTCATGAGATGTGACTGATCAATTAGTAAAATGTTTCTCACTTTAAGTTTGAAATTAACTTGCGTAGTAGATCTGGAAGTGATCGCCAGCAATGTGTGCACTGCTCATCTAAATTCTACTTTGACTATGTTGTTGTGATGTGTTCTTGCATTCTGATTTTAATCAATGCAATAAAAATATTTCCATCAGAATAATTTGTGAGTGTTGACCAGGTTACCCGGCAACGATGTTTCCAAGCGACGCACCAAATGCGATCAATAACAAATAATTATGAATCTATAATTTACGATAGTGTGGGTCTGCTAATGTTGAGTAAACATTTTTGACTGGAAAATACATTTAACTCAGGTGTGTCAAACGTACGTCACGCGGGCCGCATCAGGCCCAGAAAGGGGTTTAATCTAGCCCGCGAGATGATTTTAGATATGATTTGTAAAGCTAAAAAAAAAAAAATTGTAGTTGGGCCAATAAATCAGCTGGCCACAATCAAAACATTATAAATTCATAATTCCACAAGCAATCCTCAGATGAGCAATGCAACTTATACATGGAATTGCCCTGGATGTCATTATTTTACACACCACCTAAAGTTACGGTTTGTTTAAAAAAAAAAAAAATCATAGTGGTAACATAAACACATATAACAAGGATTAACGTCCTTATAACTTCATTAACTGTGCCACACAATGCATTCTGGGAACAATATATACACAAAACGGGTATCTACAATACGTCCGGAACTCATACAGGCAAAGTGTTGCTGCGCTCCATTTGCATTGGTGTTATTTTTTGGAACAATATATATATATATATATATATATAAAAACGGCATTTTCTGACCTAAGCACACGGGAGAATGTGTCCCTTTTTGCAGTTGGGTCTGGAGTCAGTAAGCATAATCTGCACATGAATGGAGTGCCGTATGGCAGACTGAGGTGCGGTGTTGTTTTAAATCCTGTTACAGTTTGCCACTTGAACACGCACCACCATGTAAACGCGTGTATACACGATTTGTGTATCTACGCTCCATTGTGGTCTTTTAGATGGAGTGGAGCTGACAGGTGCACGGTTTTCCTCCATATCTGGCTCAAAGGATAAGCTCGAGAACACGCGCGCTGAAGTAACGTATGTGTTCATCCGCCTGCCAGACTCATTCTCCTCACCAGCCTCTCCGCTCCAAGTCTATCTTTGTCTCTTGTTTCCCTTCTTTTCCACCCGGCTCCTATTTTCACATTCGCTTATAGTGAGCACAATGAATTTGGGCGCGCGGCGCACTGTTACTTGGCACTGTGCGATTGAATTAGCTGCTGTCAAAGGCGCAAAATTACATTCCAGTGGGGAGACAAATCCGATCCTCGCCCGTTCGCCAGGTGCCTTTACATTAAACAGGGCCAGAGATTGCTTTAATCCTGCTTGTCTCCTCTGTGTCGAAGATAATAACTCGGTGTCATATCCTGAGATAACACTGGTCCCGAGGATGTGCAACATTGTTCAGCGCTGTTGCAGCCAAAGTCTTAAGCAATATTGATTCTCCTTCTTCTTCATATTCACTCGGCGCGTACACAGCAGTGGGTAATGTGTGATGGCTGTGCTTGGCAATGAGGTGCAATTTCAAACAGAAGGTACGAAGTGAAAAAGTACACGAGGCCCAGAATAAAAATGATCCACTATATGCCTTGAAGGCATTAGCTTCCTCCCTATAGCTTTAAAACATGTTTTGCTCGATTAATGAAAACTCTCTGCATGACCCTCGTGTCTTATGCACTTCTTCAAACTTTCTTCAGTCCAATCTGCCAAATATGAGAAACTGCTGCAGTGGACACTAGCACGTTTTGGTAAATTGAGCGCAAAGAAGGAAATACTTTACAAAGAAGTGAAGAAGCAACACATATGGACATAAATGTTTGATTAGACAAAATATTGCAATGTGAATGAATTAGTTTAGAGATGCTAGCCCAAATTCCATGCTAGTTTTTGCATAGTAACCCACAAAAACTTGAAATTGAATACAAAAGGATATCAGACAGACATACAAGATATGAAAGACCGATGGCTGGATGGATTGCAGGTCTTGTCAGTCACTCAGCTTGTGACATGATACGTTTAAAACACATTTTATTTGCTCAAAAGAAACAGTGAATCTTTCTTGCCCAAAGGGTAATCTCAGCTCTGACAATGGGTGACAGATGCTATATCGCATCAAGAATCCAGTTGTTTTTCCTGGCCTGTGCAGAGTACCATGACAATCAATATGTATTGTGAGTGGGTCTGTTTGTAAACGGATAGTCTACCACAACATAGCAGTCCCCCTACACCCGAGGTTGCCTTGCAGTCTGCTGGAGAATGTGAGGAAACATTCAACTAGAAAGCAAACTCTCACCTGCTGACTGGGGAGTAATACTGTATGTGCAAAGAATGACACAGTTTATGCCCCCCAAAAATTGTCTATGTTGTGGGTCAAGGCTCTCATGTTCTTTATGCTTTGTTGCTCTTGTTTTGAATACTGGGGCACATTAATTTTGGAAAACAAAAATGCCTTCCCCGGGCTGTTCCCACAAAGTTGAAAGGATAAAATAGTTCAAAATGTTTAATGTCTACATTTAACCCTGGAGAACCCAAGAACCCTTTTCTTCTTTGGAAAATTATGAATTATACATAAAATGACTGCTATAAGTTTACTGAACACCAAAATATATGTTTTTTAAATTTGAACCCTTGTTTTTTGAACTAGGTCAGAGTTGCTAATTTATCAAAAAATAAATAAATAAAACATACTCCTAGGCATTCTGCAACATGATATGAAAGAGATTAACAAAAATTTGTAAAAAAAAAAAAAAGGTCTTGTTATTTGAGTAGCAGAATTTATAGGGGCCAAATTTGACCCCATGGGTTTCTCCAGTTAAGAAGAAAAATAACATTCAGAGAGAACTAAAGAGTCTAGATCACAGGATTGACAACTGGTAAATAATGGATTACAATTTTTGTGCATATAGGGGGTCCTTGGTCTACGATGGTTCCGACAGTTGTTAGGAACATCACAGTGAAATAATTTGATGGTCCAGAAGTGTATTCATACAAATATATACTGTAATTGTGATTTAATTTCATTAACAAACTATGCATGCATAAATACAGGTTACATCACCGGTTTAGGAAAATAATTCAGTCATAAACCAACGACCTTGTATAATTTTTAATATATGTAACAAATCTATATGTTACATAGATTTATACAGTGCATTACCGTTTGAACAACATCATAGAATAGAGTACACCAATTGGAATAACTGACAATGTAAGTGGTTCACTTGCCTGAGCTTAGGCAACGTAAATTCGGTGATGGTGGCAATATGAGTGTGAATTGTTTGTCTCCACATCCCATATGTGCTTGTGATTGACTGGCCTCCAATCCATGGTGTAGTCTGCTATTTAGTCTGCTGGGGTAGACTCAAACTCCCTGCGACAATGTAGAGCATAATTGCACATTTGGACACAGGGGTGTTGGAGCCAGCCAGCAGCTGCCCCTCATCCAACAAATTAGCAGCAGCCTTTTTCCAAGGCTGTCTACTACGCTGCCAAATGACTTATCAAGTTTACTTTGAAAATTCTATTGTGTAGTCTGAGTACTTCCACCTGCATAGCGTAATCATCGTATCACATGCACTCCTGCTTCGGATCTTGTTCCCCGTCTGCCCCACCCAGATCTCTCTGATGTCTGATCCTACCAAACCAAAGGCTTTTTCTTCCAACCACAATTTTTAATACATATCCCTGCTGTGATGCAAAATGGCTTTTAGTGTCTTCTATTCTGTTGATTGTTTGAAGCAGGGGTGTCAAACTCATATTAGCTCAAGGGCCACATAGAGGAAAATATATTACCAAGCGGGCCGGATCGGTAAAATCATGGTATATAACTTAAAAACAATTGCCGTCAATTATACGTAGATTTTCGCTATTTGAGGGTTAGCTCTACATAACGGGGCTCAACTGTAATGATATTGTTCCAAAAAATAACACTTGCAAATATAACGCAGCAACACGTTGCCTGTATGACTTCCGGACGTGTTGTAGCTACCTGTTTGGCATCTATATTGTTACCAGAATGGAATGTGTGGCACGGTTACTGAAGTTACAAGGACGTTAATCCTTGTCATATCTGTTTATGTTATGTTGAATTTGTGTCGTATTTAACACGTTTTTGTGTGTCCATGATTTTTTATTTTTTTTAAACAAACCGTAATTTTAGGTGGTGTGTACAATAATGACATCCAGGGCAATTCCATGTACAAGTTGCATTGCTCATCTGAGGATTGTCTGTGAAATTACAAATTCATATGTTTTGATTGTGGACAGCTGATTAATTGGTCCGACTACAATTTTTTTTTAAATTTACAAAATCATCTCGCGGGCCGGTTTAAACCTCTTTGCGGGCCTGATCCGGTCCACAGGCCCAATATGTGACACCACTGATTTGCGGTAACCTATTGTTTACTTTTTACACTCAGCCCACCTGCTTCTCCATGAGCTAAATCACTCTGATGATTACAGTGGAACCCACCTTTTAGCACTGTCCTCCATCTTTGCATCCCTCTTATTGTTGCTAACATCCGTGCTTCATCCATTCCCACTAACTGTGGGAAATGTTCCCTCCCTCTCCATATTGTTCCTCGCTTTCCTCCGAAAAATGGCTTTGTGCTAAGTGCTAATTTTGCCGAGCTGGCTGGGCCGCAGGTGCATTCAGAATGCCAGCCCATCATGGCAAGAGTGCTGGCCATTTGAGGCCGCCCTGATTGTTAGCAATGTGCAATTTGTCTTGTTGGTACAGTCTGCACTCTGAAACTGATTACAGCGATAATAAATGGTTGCCCTCTCATTTATTTGACTGCATATATTTTATTCAAGGAGGCGTGTAATCTATTTGTACTTTCTGTCGTCTTATAACTATTTGAACATTTGTTATGTTGCTTCATGGGCTGGATCCATCTCACTGCTCGTTTAATTCTTTCATCAGATCTGGACCTCTTATCCACACTCATGCTGAATGTGTTCAATTTATTGGCGAATTGTACTCAGTAGCAGAAAGAGCTCCCATCGCATTCTCTTCTTTTATGTCCATTGATGGGCACTCCTCACACATCTCTCAGTACTCCTGCTCTTCCTTATTTCCCTTACCTTATTTCTGCTTCAGTTCTCTTTTAACCTCATTTACACTAAATTTTCATCTTGGTTTCTTTGCGGACGCCCCTCAGAATCAAGTCATTTTGGGTCTAGATAAAGGTGAAGTGAAAGCAGATTCTGGATTCAGAATTCTTTGTTTGCTGGAAACCCTCTCACCGCTTTCCAGTGGACCAAGGTAAAGCGTCAGCGCCATCTGTTAATAACTCCATGAACACATTGCCGTGCTGATAAAATGAGTCATTTTACTTTATGGACTTAGATTGCAAGTGCATCAAATTGTCAGCAAATTCTGCACCACACCATCCGGGACTGTGGTCTTATCACACTGATGTTTATCTATTTTTGTTTCACATTTGGGAGGTCTGACCAAGATATGGGAATAGGCCACATTCCCACACAAGGACAACAGACCAGTAGTACCCTCTACCAGAGTATTAGGCCTGCAGACAGCAAGCAGTGCTGTCTTGTGAAGACTTCAAAATAAAGTGAACCAGTCTCCGTTAAATAACTTGATAATTTAAAAAAAAGAAATATATATATATATATGCTAATTGGCTTAAGTGTTAATTAAAAATGACAGTTTTTATTCCTAAAAAGTATTTTTAATATTATAAACCACTGTAATATTATGTTGCTTGCGCACTAACAATGTAAATAAAGAAATCCGTTCAATTTATTTTATTTTTTTTTAACATGTTTTCTAAAATGATTTCTCTATATCGTGGCTTTTCACTTACTGTGGGTGGGCCCCCGCAATAAACAGGGGCTCACTGTATCTAAAGTACGATGTTCACACGAATAGCTTAGAGGAGTGTTACAATTAGTTTTAACTCCAAAACAAAGTCTTCTGCAGCCCCAGCATAAATTCTTTTATTAACATCATTATTGAAACTAATGATTATTCGACATTTTTCACAATTGCCTGCAGATTAGTGTCATTACATACACTTTCATAGCAGCTATGCTAATTTAGCTGAATTGCTTCAGTGTACAGTCCCGAGGCGATAAAGCCCACACTTTGTGCGACTGCAACTCCTATGGTTAATAGATAATGCTTTTCTCTCTGAATAGAAAATGTTTGTTTCAGCTATAATAGAACAAACACAGAATTAATATTCAGCAGTCTTGGCGCACACCTATTTCCACTACAGAGCCGTGGAGTCCAAGTCACAGCCTCAATTCCAGTTTCAGTGATGTACCCATTTTATGTAGCCTATATACTTTGATTTGAGATGTTGTGTTCATGCTTTGCAATGATGTCGGGAATTTTCAACTTTGCTCCAGGGCACAGACTGTCTTACTTGTGAACCACGTAATAAACTTTGCGCACTTTTTATGTGTGGCATGCGGAATTGCATCACATTTGGTATCACTTGATGTAGACAAAGATTTACATACATGACCCAGTCTCCCACAATCTTCATATTCCTCTGGGGGCTACGTACAGGTGCAGCACATTGCCTGCAGCCATTGCACACTATCTCCTGCTGTGGTTGAAATGAGCAGACTTTTACAAACCACACTGAAAACCTCCGGAGAAAACTTGCTGCCTCTCTGAGTTATTGTCACACTCATTGTACTGCCATTGTAATGATGTTTTTTATTCTCTTTCCTGACCTGTTGTGATGTCTGACACTGGTGGGTTTCTCCACAATCATCGAGGGCCAAGATTTGACTTTGAACATTTCAATTGGGATGGATCACTTACTTTCTCTTAAAGATATTTGGGACATAACTCTTCTTGCTACTTTGTGGGGAAAAGTTTTGGGTAGATCATTTTTTTATTCCAGCATGACTGTGCCCCAATGCACAAATCAAGATCCATGAACAAATGCTTGGATGAGTTTCGTGTGGAAGAACTTGCTCCAAACGACCTCAAGGCAATCAAGCACCTTTGGTATGAACTGCAACAGCAAGTGAGTCAGTGACCACCAAAAAAGTATTCAATGGAAACGTTTCCACAAAACGTAGTTGGATATTTTCTTCCATTTATACTTACCAAGACGAAGGATTGCTTTTGTAGCAGGCCCCCCCGAACAAGGATGAAACTTTACTGATGATTTGACATTTTATTTTTATCACCATGAATCACCGTGCATCACCAAATCATCATAAGAGCTGAAAGATATTTCAAAGAAATGCAAACAATAATGAAAAAAACGTGTACATGTACAAACACAAGTACTAATAAACAATTCAATAAAATGTACCTTTTGCCTCTTTGGAGGGGCTACCAATACTGTACAAACAGGACATACCTCAATGCTTTTCCAGCTTACAAGTAGTGCTCAACTTACAAACACAATGGGTTCCGCGCGGTTGTTTTGAATTGAATCACATTAAATTTAGTTTCAAAATTTTATTTTATCAAATTATATTTTTAAATAAAATATTAAAATATGTTTTAAAAAAATATATAAAATATATATATATATATACAAATTAAATTATTTACCTTATAGCATATATACTTTCTATACAGTACATGAATTAAATTTAAAACAACATACATTATATTACATTATCCATTATCTGAACCACTTTTCCTTACAGTACATACATTTTTACACAGTACAATGCAATAAAAACAAAATTAATATGCTTACTGTACATAGATGGTGGAGGAGTTATTGAGTTGAGTTCATGTGAGGCTGAAGTAGAATGCATTTCGTCTTGGGTGTAACGGTCTCATCATAAATTTTGATTGGTGCATATGACGAGTCAAGATAGCAACAAGTCAAATTCAATTAATTTTGAAGCTGAAGAGATATTGTTCGTTTTGCTACTACGCAAATAAAGAAGACGACTGAGGGCTGCTTTTCATGAATATCCTCTACAAGAGCCTCTGAAATGTATTCACAGTGTGGCGCCAATATCGCGTGCGTGCACCGGCGACGGCCACTGGCCGTGGCTCCAGGCAGTACCGTTCATCGCCGGACAGAGAGGTAGTTGAAATGCGCAAATGGTGCGGGGCTGCTCGGCTGGGGTTGTGGCAGAGAAGGGAACTACAGTAACGTACCATAATGTATGATGTGGCAGCTTTTTATGGACAGTCAGCCTTCGTTCGTATCTGCAAATGTTCGTAACTCGGATTTTCGTAACTACAGGACTACCTGTACTTATGCTATTAAGCTACCTTAAGTACAAAAAGCACTAAACCACTAAGGGCCTCTTCAAAATAAAAGTGTTGGCCCAAAAACAAAAGTGACGATTTACAATGCAAATTTCAAAATAAAATACAATCAAAACTCCGGTGAGAAAAAATAACTATGGTTTTCAATGACAATTGAGCTTGTCAATTTGAGCAAGGACATGTTTTTATTCTATTTATGAGCACAAAGCGTGACGTGAAAAGTAAAAGTATTAGTTTTCAGTCAAACCAACTTTTTTGGAACCAACGACATTGTGAAAATGACCTGTCTTGTAAGACGCCACAGTTAAAAGAAATGGTTGCGACCATGAGCAGTGCACCTTCACACTGAATCAGCAGCTGATTCCAAAAAGGCAAGTGTGTCTCTCCTCACCTCGTCTTTTGCAAATGTTAATAAGATCAAAGTGAATAAAAGCTGACACAGACGATGAGCATTATTAACCGGGCTCTTATTTGTCTGGCAGCCGCATCCTCGTTTGATCTTACACAAGGTACTCGGTGTTCTGCCGTGCGAGCGCTAATGCATCTGAAACAGTGTGAGGTTAATTAAGACTGACGCTTCTTCACACTGTCTGGATTAGTCTTTCTTTCCTGTGACTTTCTCTGTAATCAACCAAATAAGACCCTTAATATCTAGATGTGCTGCACTGGCATGGCCGCTAACAGAGAGGAGCAAAATGATGCTTTGCACAATATATTCAAGTGTACAAAGGAGGAGAGTTTAATATTCTGATTTGCAAGAGCTCATGCACAGCATTTGTGATCATACCTTCGTTAATTTGCCATTTGTATTCAACGAGACGATCTAAGAGCGGGATGTGTTGTTGTTGTGTCTCGCTTCCGGGGAGAAAAAGAAAAACAGTCTGCCTGCTGACCTGCCATGTATTTGGTCTTGTAGGGGGACAATGGTAGGATGTCCAGCATGACCCATCAGGCCTCCCGGGAGGAGGACAGGCTAATATAGACATGGAGGGCATTGACATCGCCAAGACATAAGCCACCGAACACAATGGAGTCCGTCCACTGTTGGACTCTGAATAAAACAAAATAGTACATCTGAACGCAAGTACAACAAATGTCCATTCTCTTATCATACAGTTGTAAAAGGTGTGTATAGGCAGTCTGTCACAAGTTGTACCATTCCCCTCCAACCAAGGTTTGCTTTTTCTTGGGGGGGTCCTTTAGAGACCTCTGGACCCTCGACCTTTAAGGTTACATCATCTACACACAACAACCCCTGTATATGTCCATGCTAATTTGTATGAAATCCTTCTTGTTTACAGAATGGAAAGCTTGTTACAGATGCAGACATCCTTTGTTGGAGTTGTAAGCAGAGAGCTGGTGTTGATCCTGATTCCTGAGTGCAAGTGACAATTAGTGATGCCACAAATGGAAGCAAAGAAGCCTCTCAGCCTACACAAAGCTCACATTGTGATTGACACTTAAGCTTAATTTCACTGACTTAATCTTTATTTCTGATTTATATTTATTTCAAGATCCCAATGTTTCACAGCGAGTGTGAGAATCACGGCAAGGCAGCCAGTGGTGTGTTGGCCATCGGGAAATTTGCGAAAACTCCTGTACGACTGGTCCATTCCAGGCTAAAATGGCCGTGCATTAGCCGTGCCAGCCAATAGAATACACTGTATTAGAAAAATATAATACAGGTAAGGTGTTAATAAAGATAAATAAAGATCAAATCAAATAGTATAGTATCAAACAAAGGTTAGAAGTTTCAAGTTGGGTTTGAAGGCTTATGGTTTCATGGACGGTTTAAGGTTTTAAAGTAGAGTTTCATGGTGTTAGGTTTCAACGCAGGTGAAGTCAGCCGCAAATGCTTTTGAATCCAGGTTATAATAAATGATTTTACCCCCTTGTATATGATGTAAATTGCACACTAATTAAATTCCACCCTTTAGTAAATGTAGTGAATTCTGTATTTGCTTTATTATCTTTATTCTGACACGAGATGTCATTAGATGTAGCCTTGTATAACAGAATTTTCGTTGTATAGAAAAACACATTTTTAAATGAATAGCCGCACTAACTTGCTGTGCAGCAACTATTTCGCTGCTTTATAAACCCACCAGGCATTCATATACCTAATGAGTAAATGGCTAATTAGATAGCAGTTGCTGTCCTTGACTGGATTAACTCCAGTTAACCTTGGTTTGGGATTTTATCACATGAAGGAGCAATGCAAACAAACAGAGAAAAATCAATTTTGGGGAAAAAAATAAACTTAAGACAGCTACTTAGCATTCTTTGGAAACATACTAGAATAGCTTTTTTCTCTCTCAAGCTCAATATACAGTAATTTACATTATCTCACGTGTTTATTTATTGCCTTCCTGTATGACATCATTTTTTTCATCAGTGGCATGCTTATATATATATATATATATATATATATATATATATATATATATATACACACACACACACACACACACACACACACACACACACACACACACACACTTTAGGAATAGTCTGTATAATGAACAGAAAGCGGTTTAACTCCTGTCGATTGAACACAAAACAAATCTGTATTTGGGAAATATGTACCAACAAATATAATACAGCACAATAACTTGGGCATGTGATCACCCCAAAAAATACTTGCCACCATGACAATCATTGTGTACTACAATCAATTATCGAAATTATCTACATGTAGAGACTGAGTCAATGATTTGTTTAATTGCTGTTTGAAAATTACTGTTTGGATATGTAGCATTTTGTGGTAAATGTCATTTTAGTTCTCTCAGAATTATCCAAATGTATTTATTAATCAATTTATTTATTTATTTATTTTTTTGGGGGGGGGGGTATTATTTTTGATGAGTCAGATTTCTGAGGGGTTATTTTGTGCACTCAGGTAGCTGCATACAGTATGTATAGTGAAAAGTATATCTGTTAACCATGAAAATGTGCAGGATTGATTGGTTAATTTCTCTGATGGTGATCAATTTTTTGGGACCTTAGTTGTAAGGGATGCAGTGGCCCCCAGAAAGGCTCAGTATGGTGGTGTATAAATGCACTTTTCTACCTCCAAATCTCAGCTCACTGCATTTGCCAGACCTCCACTCGTCAGCTAAATGAATACATTCTTCCAGCTCATCGGGCTTTGTAAGGGAAGAACGAGCACTTCTATTTTTCTCTCCTTGGTTTGTTTTGCCTTGTGACCAATAGTTGAAGTTTGCACGCTTCTCAAACGATGCATAATGATGTAAACTGCTTTGCTGGTGTTCTTTTTTCTGTGCATTTGGCTTGCTTTAAAACCTTTGTTGTGATTCGTGGGTCTGCTATGCGCTGCTGCAATGTGTCCTAATTGTGCATTTGCTTTGCCGCATGGCTGTCTTTGTGTTTGATGCCATTTCACAGGCAGCAGTCCGCCACAGCTTCAAAGCTCGGCACTGTGCATGAGCATGAACGAGTGTCACTGTGTGTTTGTGGGGAACAGCATTCGGACAACAGCACTGTCACTAGTCGTTGTAATGCCTGTCCTTCTACCGCCCACGTTCTTCACATGCACGTAGTTGGATCTGGAATTATTAGTTGGATGTTTGGATGTCTTTCTACTGATTGACTCATTAGTTACTTTCTCAGCCGCTTTAATTCAGGAATACTTTGTCATGTCATTTGGTGGCCCTATGTAGTCCATCTATCCATGCCTTTGCTCGCGTGAAATTGGTTGCGGTCCAAATGTGCACTATGTGTGTCAGATCCACCAGAGTTCAGCCCACACAGGTCCAGGTGGTGGAGGATGACATGGCAACCATCCCACTGCTCATCTCTGCCAACCCAGAGGAGGCCTCCTGCGTTTGGCTGCAGAGCAGGGAGAAGCGGGTCAAAGGTGACGGCTCTATAAAACCAGGTCCTAGTTGAGCTGAGCTAGCAAGTAAGCACTCAGCGCTGCCATTTAGGGTCTGAATAAAACATGGCAGGTTCGTCAGCATGGGACCCTGCCAAATGTGATTCTCATTAAAGCCCTAATGTATGCAGTCTAAACGAGGATTGCTATCTCCGTGAATACAAGAGGGAAGGTTTTAAAACAGTTTTTGTCCTCCGGGCTTGTGTCATCCAGCTGTACTTACTCCTTTTCTCTGTTAGCTCCGTCATACTAACCATAAAATAACAGTTTCCTGAATGCAGGATCTCACAAACTATCTTGTGAGTGCTGTGGTAATTAAAGTATCTCTCACAAAGACCATTGTTGGCTTGTCGTGGGATTCCAGTCTACCCAATCAATAATGCAAGATTAGATGTCACATAGCCACCAACCAGTGGGCAAAGGGCATGTGTTTGATGAGTGTGGAATGAATACTTAATTTAAAATAGTGTATCTGTGTGTGTCCATGTTATAGGGACAAGAGGAATCCACACATTTTCTGATCTGGCCACTCTTCTTTGGACATAAAGAACATGGCGAGACAGCATGTAGGAGTTTAAGTGTACAAATGAGAGTGTCAGCCAGAAATTCATCATTCTGAAAGTCCTCTGTAAGAAGAACTTGTATTTTTTTTTAAAGAGGTTAACACACATCTCTTAACCGCCTTATTTGGATATTGTTTGTGGTGTCCCCCAAGGTTCAGTGTTGGGCCCAAAATTGTTTATTTTGTACATCAATAACATTTGTAAGATATCGGCTTTACTGAAAATGGTGTTGTTTGCTGATGACGCTTACCGGTAGATACACAACACTATATAATCATATTATATTATAAATAATATATGCATTTTATACAATATCTGTTATGTGGAGAATTTAAATGATCTCCTGGATGAAATCAATGAAGGAATGTAAAAAATTTGGGGCAATAGCTACATGAGTTCAGTCGGTTCACTAATAACTTAAAAACTACACCCCCCCAAAAAATGCACGGTTAACCGGTACTAATTTGGTATCTGGGTACTGCTTCATTTAAAACTATACTATACTGCGTTTTGTATGGTACCAGTACTTGTAGCACCGCCGCTCGCCAAGTGACCTTACAGAGACTCGTAACTAGTGTGTGTGTGTGTGTGTTTGAGTGAGTGGAGGGTGGGGGAAAACAAAACAAGTAGCAGCGTGGTTTTTGACCCACGCGTGCGCAGCAAGGGAAGGAGCCCATGAAGCAGGAATTAGCATATTACAAATAAAAGTGTATTTGACTCACACGAGCGGAGGTAGACAAAAAGAAGGAGACCATGAAACGAATGATGGCTGTAGACGCCCCGGTCTGTAAACGATGTTATAAAACCTGCCAGGCGAAAAGCAGAAACACCTCCAACATCACAATACATTTAAAAGACAAGCACCCTGACCTGCATAAGGAGCTCAAAGATCAACAGGTAGCCACGGGTACCAATACATTTGTTCTTATGGTGGACCTTCAACTAAAATACAAATTTACAGAAACTATAAAATCCAAAGATACTCTTGATAAATTTGCACGTTGGTTGCTTCTGTTATCATCGCAATGTTTGTAGTTCTCATAAACATATGAAAGGACCAGCAATGTGCATTGACATTTTAGGAAGCGGGAGCTTAAGTAAAGAAAAGGGCACTTTCTTGCTATTTATTTATGAATAAATAAAAAAAAAACATCTGATTTACTTACCTCTTTATTTCATTCACCATCATTTTTGAATGCTCAGCAAATTCGTACAAAAAAACTGGCCACACATTACGTTTTTTTGGGTTTTTTTTACAAGAGGAAGCAAGAAGTCTCGAGTAAATGCTCATTATATTCCATTATTACCACTACAATTCACTCTCCATACCAGGACATAGTCATTGACATGAACTCATTCAGTGTCACATTTGTATCAGTTAATGATAAAGCAAAAAATTTTTTAAAAAAATGCCCCAGAAAAATAATTTCTATGTATGCACAATGCCTGCCCAGGACACACAAGCAGAGTAAATAACACATTGGCTCAAATATAGCAAATTTGTAGCATACTTGTACCATTCATCCAGTACTGTAGTGAAAGATGATTTGAGATTTTGTTTCTGCACTGCACTTTTGAAGGCAACTGATGCCATGTTATTTAAGTGGGTGACCCATCATTGCGTACCCACCCAAACAACTTTGACTTTTCAGACACTCTCAAGCAAACATTCCCTCATTAGGGCTCCGTACGAGGCCGAACTACTCCACTGAAGCCCCAGGTCCCGCCTCGGGCTTCGGGCCCTCTGCCCCGGTAGTGATGATTAAATAATGCACGTGTTGAAAATGTAGGGCTGCCTAATTCACCAAAGCCCACGGTACAAGCCTAATGGATTCTGCCATCCTTATCTGATGGGCTTGACAGTTGTAGATATTCATTATGTATGGAAAATTGTAGTAGCTTTTATGGCTGGCGATGTAGTCCACTTAACAATGTCGGTCTTTGTTAGCAGACCAACGCGGGAAGATGTAACCATCCCAGAGGTTTGTGTCTCTCAAGCTTTTTCTCGGCACTGTTCTTCAAGTGTGAACATAGGTTGAGACAAGTAGGCGCTAATGGCCTTATTGTTTCAAGTGCATGGCACCCCCGGGAAGCATAAAGTGCTTCTCGGGTAGAGGCAAATAAAGACAAGAACTGAGCAGGCGAGGATCGTGCAGGATTCGAGCAGTGAGAATTATTTAGATAGATGGATGGATGAAAGACGGGAATGGGCCACAGTTTGAATGCGAGTGTACTGTCTGTGCTGGGCCTCCTGCGTCACAGGACCAATTCTCAGCTGAGCTGCAGAAGCATCTGCGGTGCTCCAACATATAAAGAGGTTAATGGCGTGATAACGAAAGCACGGACGCCAATTAGGGCAGGGTTATGAACACATTCAGACGGAAATGAGTGCAAGAGTAATTACAGCAATGCAGCATACCTGTTTAATGGGTTGGCAAATGACGTGTCCCAAGTTGGCATGTTAACCTTTGATTGTGCTTTTGCTTTGTACCCCTTGTCTTAACCCCAGATGCTCCCACTGTTGAAGCGTAGCATGACCCATTGTTACTAAATGTGAGGGACACAGCTGACCTAATATCTGCGACAGACTGCCAACCCCATCGCAGCTGACTTTGCATGGAAATCCACCTACACATTCAATACACTACCTGTAATTTATTTATTATCTGATTTAGTCTCAGCATTTCATAATAATAATAATGCATTGGATTTATATAGACACTCCACAGTGGTTGCATTATTCGTGCACTCACACAGTGGTGGCGGTAAGCTACTTAAGTAGCCACAACTGTCCTGGGGCATGCTGACAGAAGCGTGGCTGCCAGTGTGTGCCTACAGCCCCTCCGACCACCACCAAACATTCACACTTTCCATACACCAGTGTGAGTAGCACTGGAGGGAATGTGTGTGAAGTGCCTTGCCCAAGGACACAACGACACATGACTTGGGGAGAGCGGGAATCAAACAGCCGACCTTCGGGTTACTGAACAACCGTCTCTACACCCTGAACCACGGCCGCCACAAATTTATCACTGACCTTTCTCAACATACAAATGCAACATATTTTACTGGCTTTAACTCTCCCTCTACACCACCTCTCTCAGTACCATCCTCAGCCCAAATCCAGAAAAATGGCTTTCATTACCGCCGCGTGACGAAAGGCCACATTTGTCAATGTGGCAAGGGCTCTCTATCTACTGATTGCCTTTTCCAGTCGAAACCTCCTCACACCCCGGCAGTTTTGATTTTCCTGTATACTACCTGTAAAGACTGGCCCCCTCTTTCCTACCTATAAACCCTCCCCCCCCTTATCCTTCTTTGTTCACTGAGCTTTTTGATACCCCTCCTATGTCCACCTCCAATCTAATGCCCCCCCACCCCCCACCAAATGTCCTTTGACCAAAGGAGGAAATATGTTTTATATCTCAAGAGGAAGATTGCCGTCCTCCACTTATTCCCTCTCACTCTGTCTTTCACAGTGAGACAATGGGATGCAGATGGGAGAGAAGGCCCAGGATGGTGAATCAGGCCTTCTCACCATCTGTAATGTGACTCGGGCTCATGCTGGAATTTACCACGGCACAGCCAGTAATGTCATTGGACCCTCTGGCAGTGACAATGTGCATCTTGCGCAGTGAGAGTGCAGATCATGTACCAGTGACTTGGTTCGATATCTGCAGTCGTGCCTCAGCCTCCTTAGGAATGTCTATTCCAGCACTCTGGAGATTATTCAGATTCAGATTTAGATTCAGATTACTTTATTGATCCCTAAAAGGGCAATTGCCCCAGTTGCAACGTGGAGACAAAATGGGAAGCCTGGCGCCGCTGGAGAGACACCGTTTTGACGCCCCGAGTTTCTTAGATGGAAGAAATTTGATAAAAAATGAGGAGGGGGGGTGCTCAAGCTCTGCTCTCTTAAACAGTATGAATCTGGGAAAAAAGAGCCCATCGGTCTGTTGGACTGGATTCAGGGCAACCCCTCCCTCAGTTATTAAAATCTGGATCAGTTCTTTACCTTCACCAGGTGTCTGGAAAGTGCATGGGAGTCCAACCATTCCATGTGTGCTTTGTGGACTTGGAAATTGCATTTTACTTCTTTACCCCAATGAGCCAACCTGAAGTGATCACTGTGGTTCCACTGGTTCAATCCATCATTTTAAACCATTAAGGGCTGTTGCATTTTTCACTCAAGATTGGTAACGTAGAATTGATCCAATCAAGTCCTAGTTGGTGTGTGTAACAAGCCACTTTAGGATTCTTTGACGGAAAGGAAAACATCAGTCTAGGAATGAGAAACGTTTCCGCAAATGTTGCAACTCTGAAAACGGTACTACTGCTCTTACTGCTACTATAACAACTAAGGGCCTTATTTACTAAAATTCTAAAAAGCAGCCACTGAATTCACTCACAGCAACAGATTAGGTGAGGAGCTCAGCCATCTGGGTTTGGTGCCACTGCCCCTCCATGCTCAAATGTCCTACGGATCGCACCCTAATAATGTGTGTGTGTGTGTGTTGTGTATCTTTCTAAATGACATGTTTTCTGGCCTGTGCAATTAAACATTCTGAAAGGAGCACAGTAAAGGAAGGTTGCCAGTCAAGGGGACAGAACCTTCGCACAAAGCCATAGAAAACAAAGTCTGGGCACTCTTTAAAGCGGAAATCACCCGTAAACATTTATTGACAATAATATGTTATATGTGACCTCGCTAGTCTAAACATGACATTCTGATTAATATTACATTTGTGGAATTGTAAAATTGCAAAATCCATCCGTTTTCGTGCATCTCAGGGGGCGGACATTTTGCCACTGGCTGTTGACTGAAGATGACATCACAGTTGCTCAGGGCTAAGGCAACGACCAATCACAGCTCACCTGTTTTCTGAAGCTGAGCTGTGATTGGTTGTTACCTGAGACCTGAGCAACTGTGATGTCATTTTCACTTGACAGAAAAGTGGCAAAATGGCCACTGCTGGATTTTGCTGCTTAACTCATATTCCACTAACACAATATTAACCAGAATACCGTATTTGGACTAGTGGGGCTGCATAGAACATATTATTGTCAAGAATTATTATTTTTTGACTTTCCCTTCAAACTCAATGTTCTGGTCAAACGTAAGTCCCTATTTATTTGTGCTGGCCTTGGTCAGTTTTAGGTGGATTTTTAGGTATTTTTGGTGAAATGGATTGTTCCACTCGTCCCGGTCAAGGTGTGTGGATGCATCGTTTCCCAAAATACCCAGAAAGACAATATTATTTTAACAAAATCTAGCTTTATTGCTTTAAACAGATGAATAATGGATTTGTTTTTTGTCAAAAAATATGTTTGTTTGTTTTTTAAGTGGGGTATGATTGTCAATGCACCACATTGCGCTTGTGTTAAAGTGAGGCCACCCCTTTATTTAGGATATGTACCAGGACTTGAATATAAATGCACTGTGTTGAAAACATTAACCTTGGAGAAGCTAATTATAGCAGTTTGAATTTAAAATGGTCTATTAAAAAGGAAGTCAAGCAACTAGTAAACAAATGATAACGTCAGTCTGAAGTGGTGCTTAAATGAGCTTGCCAACAGGTGATTGTTTATTCAAACAAGCAAGAACCAGTGTGAATGGGCCCATTGTGTTGGAGTCTTTCTGCCCCCTAGTGGTCATAAATCACTTGATGCAGTCTTAAATGCATATATGAAATGATCAAAGTCAATGGTCAGCGTGTAAAAAAACATGAATGGATTATGCATATCACGTATTTGACAGCCGAGGTTACATTTTTCCTTTGGTTCCCATTCGGCAGCATCTGAGAAAAAAATGGTCTGTGCAGCATTGTCCGAGCTTTATCTGTCTTTTGCAGCAACATTACAATAGTGTGGGAGGGCCACTAAGGCTACACAAGTGTGAAGTGAAGAGAATTGCTACTTCTGAGCATCGACGCTTTCAGGAACTTATTCCACACCTCTATCTCTACCTTATCACTTAGCTCACAGCACTACTTCACCCTTTCTCAGATAATGCTGCTCTGATATACTTTGCACTCCATATGTGCGTCGACTTTTATAGCCTCAAGCTGCAAGTCGTCACGGTATCCCTGCAACACCACCTTTATCAGCACACTACTGCCCGCAGCCACCATTGGACATGTTTAATGTTTACTATAAAGCCCATCCAGTATGATCCAGCGCTGCCCCCCATTCATTTTCTCCGGGATGTAAATATACATAATTAATCTCATGCGTTTATGATGCATTTTAAATGCTACCTTATCATTTGCGAAGAGGGAGAGGGATTGAAGACTGACCTCTTTGCTCTGGAATGTTATGAGTGGAGCTGATAGTGGAAATTATTTATTCAGTCAAATGGGGTGCAGCCTGCAGCAAGAGAGGAGTCGACTGAGCATCATCCTCTTGTGTTGCTCCTCCTCATCTCCTTGACTGTCTCTGCCTCTGCCCTAAAAGCACCCTTCAATTTCTTTCATGTGCCAAATGTAAAGTAATTCCCTTTTTTTCTTCACCTAGCCTGGCCTAGCTTCCTGTTATCTTTGTTAACACAGTTGATAATGATTTACAGTATGCTTCCATTGTCATCTTTGTTGCGATAAGCCGGACAAATTATCCACTTTGTTGTGAGAAATATCGACCATTGCTGCTTGTGTTTCTAAAGCATTCCATACAACAAAGCTCTACCAAAGGCAACAAACTAACAAATAAATAAAGTAAGCCGATAAGTAATGCAAAGTAGGGCTGTGCGATTAATCGAAATTCAATTACAATTTCAATTATTACTCTGCATTATTACAAAATGGGCATAAAGCTTCCAAAACGATTATTAGGGCTGCAACGAGTCCTCATCATTTCCGCCTCGGATGCCCGCTGAGATCGTCGTAGTCAAGTTAACGGCAGTTACAGTAGGCATGACAGTACACAGGACTAACGCTGAGAGAATATATATATATATATATATATATATATATATATACAGTATATATACCCGATTATTTGCCAGAATTTTTAGTAGGATATTCGAATACCAAAATATTCGAAAGCTGCAGCCCTAATAATGCTAATTTTGAGTTGTTTTGAGGCACGCCCACATGAGTTCTTTCACTACACACCCCTGAAAACTTGCACACCACAAGCCATACTGCACACGCTGCACCCCAAAATCAAATTTTTGCTAACATAAATAACATATATTATCATAAATTCAGTTTAGTCCAAAGGGAACATACATAATTATAGGGTTTCAAATTGTATTTGTCTTAATATTTTCAAATGTTTAAACATTTTGTTTTGAAAAAAAATAAAATAATAATAATCGTTTTTGAATAATCGTGATTTCAATTATTACCAAAAATAATCGTGCTTATTATTTTTTCCATAATTGAGGAGCCCTAATGCAAAGTACTTGCTGTCAAAAATATGCTCTTACCAAGCTATTGCAATGAACTGTGAGAAAAACACATGAGAAGCTTTAAATGCTCACTGACGAGTTTTGACCTTGATGATGTTGATATCGCCTGGCTGATATCATTCCACCATTTATTCATCACATCTTTCACCATTAAAGTGCAGCACCACTTGAGAGAATTTGATAAACTCCCTCTTGTCAACAATGCTTCACCCTCAACTCAAACATGTTCGCCTGAGAAGAAAAAAATACAAGCATACCACATGAGCTGCCAAGACAATATTACCCTTATTAAATTATTTTACTTTTATTTTGAATTAGAATCTAAAAAAATATATCATGACATGCTTACTGTACTGATTTACACCAGTCGCTTTAGGTGGCGAATGCAAATTGTGGAGTGTATTTTACTTATTATGCTATTTTCATATATGGATGGCAAAGTAATGCTTCACTGTGTAAAACGTGAGGTCGAAAACACACAACAAAGGGAATTTTAGAGTTCGCTCCCATTGATGACTATACTTGTCAAATCCGTTTTTTCATCAGGGATGGGTGGGGTGAGTCTGATTCTGCACCAATGTAAATTTCAATAATAATCGATGAAAAACCTGCAAAATAGCGAGGTACAACCCAAGATAAACCCCACAATGTACAAATTTTGGACCCAAATACAAATTTGCGATATAGTGGCGAACCGCGGAAGAGCAAGGGACCACTGTATACAGTATATACGCTTCTCCAGCGTTGAAGGTAGAAATATGCAACAGCGCTCCCGGCTCTAGTGGTAAAAACACAGTAATGCACTCTTAAATGGGTTAAACTTATTAACACCATTGCAAGAATGTAGCAAAAATATTTTGAACCTCTATTTCCATGCAGAACCAAAGGGCAATATCTTGTTCCAACACCCCAAAAAATATACAACGCTTTATATCAATCTGCACCAAAACTGAATCCTATTTGGTCTGTGTGAAAAGTATTTTTTGCTTAATCCAGCATGCAAAACCAAATCTTTCCTCATACTTTGTTCTTGATGAAGTTGAAAATGGCCAGAATACATTGCCAACCCGGCACATAAAATCGAAAATAATAACAGGATCTGGTGGGGTATTTGGTAGAAGAAAAGAAGGAAAAAGAAAATACCTCATAACTTTCTTCCCCCCTTCTATTTCTATTAGAGAGTGTCAGTTGCTGTCTCCACATAACAGCTCTAGGGGGGGATGGAGGGCCAGTGGGAAGGTACAAGCTTATATAGTGGAAATGTGTTGATCCAGAGATGACAAATGTAATTATTGGACTATTTTGGGCCACACAAGTCAGTTTCGACACCATCATAGTCATATTATTAGAGTCATATTGAGGGAAAGATCTTTCATCAAAAACAATTCCCTTCTCACATCCTCCATCTTTCTTGCCCACCATTCGGTCACTCCGTGGCTCCCCTGACTTCAACAGTGGTTTGCGTCAAATATTCCGCTTAAGATGAACCATGAAAATGAAAACAGGATGTGTGCTTGATTATGGATCCCACTCATAATTAAAAACAGGATTGTGTTTTTGGCTCACCGAAACCATTGGGACCAGTCGGGCAGTTTCCTGTACGTGGACGCGTTTCCTCCCTGGGCGACAATCTTCACTGTGACCAGCCTGTAACCAGCGAGAACCTTTGTCAGTGCACTCAATGAAAATGGGAAAGAGGGGCTACACTGATTACAATGCAGTGTTGACAGTCACCGTTATGGGTCAGTTTGGTGTGACTCTAAGTCAGCTGTGCTGTATACCGGGAAGTTATAAAATCCACAGTGAATTAATACCTAAACTATTATGCAGAAAGTGACCTCTTGTTTTTCTGTAGAGACCATAAGCTTACAAAGACAGACTTGGTAATGAGTAGGCCGCTAAAAGTAAGTAAACACAACAAAAGAAGATGCTATTATAAATATATACATCAAAGTAACTATAGCTCACAAATTTGTATGACGCTATAGTGGCCTTCTTTGTTGCCAAGGCAACCCTGCATCACTGATCGTACATTAGCGGGCATGATGCTGTGACGCAGCCAATTTTTTTTAAGCTTTTCATGCTCATTCATTGGCTAATTAGCTATGACAACTGTGTGATTGACATACACATGGCATTAAAAAAAAGAAAAAAAAAGGAAGCGACCTACGTGATGACACAACCAAGGGGTGGGCAAAATCCGCCGGGACCCAAGGTTAAAAAAAAACTAGACTGCCCCCCCTTATTATTAAACATTAACACATAAATAGTGTTGTTGTTTTTAAACACTTAGCCAAACTTAAACATAGTCTGCTACTTTGCTACATGTTTAGACGATAACAATGGCGTCCACTACGCAACTCACGCACGGCTATCTCCTTCATGGTGTTTAACCTCACCAAAGAGACAAACCAGCCCATTGACAACATTTCAGTAACTCAAAATGCATGTTAAATACACTGCTTAAGATAATTGGAGTTGTTTCAGAACATTACTAACCTGCAAATACAAGACAAATGATAAAAACAGGAGGTGTTGTTCAACAGATCTTGACGAAATGAGGACCTCACAGCAGCTCCGATTTGACACCACTTTACCGAGGAAGAAAAAAACAAAAAAAACATTGAGCCCTCTTCCTTTTATTTTTTTATTCTTTTGTTTGGTTTCATGCCTTGTGTGGGTACACGGTGCACCCATTTATTTTGTATTGTATCTCTGTTTATATTGTTCGATGTACATTGTTATACAGTAATCGTACTGTTCACGTACACTATTGTAAATAAAGCATGAAAACAAAAAAAACAAAAAACACCACTTTACGGCAGCCTGTCGTAAAAACAACCCCGCTTTCCTGGCGTTACACTGTTCCTATACTGCACCCTGCTGTGTACGTACGTACATATACAGTACCTACTTTCAATAGGCTAAACATACTGTATATATTTATTTGTTTACATATGACATTGTTTTAAAAAAAATAAAAAATATATATATATATTTTAAAAAGGTCACACTTCACAACTCAATGAAGTCCTTACCACTGCTTTAAAGGCAGCTGGAAATTGATATTTGTGCAGCAGCTAGCGTAATTGTCATAAAAATCATGCTAATGTATGCAACTTCAAGGCTGTTAGTTTTTTTTTCCCCATGCGTCAGACTACAGGTTGTCATCGTGACCACCCTTTATTTGCCCCTCTTTTATTAATCAAGGTAAATTGAGACAGTGGTTGATATGCTCTTACATCCCTCTGAATACACTGATGTCCTTGCGAATCCCTCGTTTGCTTTTATTTCCTGGAGTTGATTGCTAATATTTGCATTCATAATCATGGAAAGCTATTTGAGCATTATTACCATATCCTTGATATTCAGCTTAAAGTACATGTACTGCTCTGCTCTTTGTGCTACTAGTAAAAAAGTTAAGTGCACTTGTAGAATGAATACCTTAGTATTTTTTTCCCCACAACTTGTGCCACTCAAAATTCATTTGAACTATTTATATTTGTTTAACATTTTTTTCCTCTTTTGTTAACAAGAGTATGAAAAGCTAGAATTTTTTATTGTACATTTAGAACAGATATGAAATTTGTGATTAATCGTGAGTTAACTAGTGAAGTTATGCGATTAATTACGATTTCAATTTTAATCACCTGATGCGCCAAATTTTTAATAATCTTTTCTTTTCTTTTTATTCATTCACTGCCATTGACGGTTATAAACGTCGAAAATTAATTTTAACTATTTCTATTAATTAAATTTATTTTTCTATTTTTGTTAACAAGAGTATGAAAACCTAGAATTTGTTTTCATTGTATTAACAACAGATATCAAATTTGCGATTAATCTTGAGTTAACTAGTAAAGTCATACAATTAATTACAATAAAAAAAAATTAATTGCCTGTCGCTCGTGATGGCAAAATTAAGCTTCATGAAGCATTTGCGATACTTTTTGACTCCTCTAGATGGTGCTCTTGGTTTAAAAATAAAGGCAAGTGCAATAAAAATTGATTACATTTGCATTGCAACTTTGAATCATGAGTGCCATCTTGAGGAGTCAAAAAGTATCACAAGTGCTTCATGAAGCTTCATTTTCCCATCACTACCTGTCGCCCCTAATTTTTAATAGTCTTTTTTTTTTTTATGAATTTATGGCAGTGAATTAGTTAATAATCACAAATTATTTATTGTATTTATTTTTTATTTATTTTCCCGATTGCTGTTTATTAACTGATTATTGTATTTTATTTTGGTAATGTTTACTTATTCAACAAAACCAAATAAATAAATAAAAACTATTAAGGATTTTCAGCCTCTCAGTCATCTTCGGACCAAACGAAGCGACGAAAGAAAAAAGGTGATCTTTGTTGCTATGGATCTGTGGAGCTTTTCGTCCAATTACCTTCCTTCATGACTAAGCCCCAACGCTTTAACTTTAAGCGGTGAGTCAGAAGCATGATGCAATTGTCACAACACAACCTCACGGGCCTCTCATCTCTGTCGCCTCTCCTCCGGCTCTCTCGCCAGCCTCCTCGGGACACATTCATCCCTCAAAGCTGTCACTTCTTTCTTGCTTACGTATCTTTTATCTTATATTAGAGCTTTATGCCCTTTCTTTCTCTCCCATCAATTTCTGCTCATCCCCCTCTTAGCTTTTATTTTTCTTTGCTCTTACCTCACTCTGACCTTGCTGTTACACCGATCACGCTCAAGGCTTGTGAGATGATGCTGGTCTTTTCAAGCTGTAATTTCCCAAACACTAAGCCTTTCCCCACCTGTGTTCGTCCAGCCTCTCTCCTTTTGCAGGGTGTTGAAAAGTCAGCATACTGGATGGAAAGAAGCATGAAGATGAGGGGTGGGTAGAGGAGCTGCACTGACGCAAATATCTAGTCTAGAGTGGAACCTGTAATGTAATGTGCCTCTGAGGTTATAATTTTAGGGGAAAAGTCTGACTCTGAAGTCACAAAAATCTAAATCTTTTTCACACTGC
This sequence comes from Vanacampus margaritifer, assembly GCF_051991255.1. NCBI lineage: Eukaryota > Metazoa > Chordata > Actinopteri > Syngnathiformes > Syngnathidae > Vanacampus > Vanacampus margaritifer. The sequence continues at coordinate 14,743,130 of NC_135440.1, read as the reverse complement.
AGTTAGCAGTCATCAAATCCATTCATTGTGTATGTGATGAGGGGCAGGCAGCACAGAATTGATTTAGTGTCGTCAGATAATTGGGGAGGAGCTGGCAGAGTTATATCAGTGTTTCCCACACCATGTAAATACTTAGGCGGGCCACCCAGGTAAACTGGCCTCCACCAGAGTAGAGTTCAAGAAAATGTAATATAAATATATATATATTTAAAAAAAAAAAAGAAGCAAATAAACCATGTCGTTACCAAATATACCACATGCAACATTAGTTCGCCATCACTCACTTGTTGATCATGAGGTTAGAGGAGACACAAATAGCAGGACTAAGAACACCCTATCAACGGTTGTCCTATCCTAACATTTTAATAGGCTGTAAATATTAATCTATCGTCACTTCAAGACACAACTGCGAAGGGACTCGAACCCTCAATCTTCTGATTCGAAGTCAGACGCCTTGTCCATTAGGCCACGCAGTCATGTGACAGTTTATATTGCTGGAAAAGCATACAAACAAACAATTGTTTTAATTTAAAAAAAAATTGGACTAAAGCCTTTTTTTTCTTTTTCAACTTTGGCTCCTGAAAATTTCAGGGCCCATCGATTATTGCCCGTGTTTGCCTATTGGTAAGGCCGATGATGCACATGAGCAACGATTATACAGCAATAATCCGCAATACTGACAGACAAAACTATGTTTAAGATTAGCCAGCCGAGCGACCGACGCAAGTTAGATGCACTAGGTCACTAAACTTGTTGACAAAAATGCTAACAGTATGCTAACGTGAGCCCTACTTGTTATCTGGTTAGCTCGCTAAGATAACGAGGCCAACAATGCACTGCTGGTGCAAACATTATTGTAAAATGATAGCAAAGTGGGCAAATTAGCCAGATTAGCGAACGGGGGTTGTGCCCGCTAAACTAATGAGGCTAGCTATGCACTGCTAGTGCCAATATTTTGGTAAAATTATGTTATGGTGGGCAATCTTAGCCAGTATAGCTAACGAGGGTTGTTCTGTCCTATTTCCTAAATTTTTTTGACAAAAGCCATTTTTTCTTTTTCTCTTATTTTTTATATTAGTGGCTCAACTACGAAGGGACTCAAACCCTGAATCTTCTGATTCGAAGTCAGACGCCTTGTCCATTAGGCCACGCAGTCATCTGATTATTGATTTTGCTGGAACGCAAACAAACAAAGAATTGATTTCATAAGCAAACATTTTTTTGACAAGAGCCAATTTTTCTTTTTATATTTATAATAGTGGCTCAACTACAAAGGGACTCGAACCCTTAATCTTCTGATTCGAAGTCAGACGCCTTGTCCATTAGGCCACGCAGTCATCTGATTATTTATTTTGCTGGAAAGCAAACAAACAAACAATTGATTTCATAAGCAAATATTTTTGACTAAAGCCAATTTTTCTTTTTCTTTTTATATTAGTGGCTCAACTACGAAGAGACTCGAACCCTTAAACTTCTGATTCGAAGTCAGACGCCTTGTCCATTAGGCCACGCAGTCATCTGATTATTTATTTTGCTGGAAAGCAAACAAACAAACAATTGATTTCATAAGCAAAATTTTTTGGACAAAAGCCAATTTTTCTTTTTCATTTTATATTTATATTAGTGGCTCAACTACGAAGGGACTCGAACCCTTAATCTTCTGATTCGAAGTCAGACACCTTGTCCATTAGGCCACGCAGTCATCTGATTGTTTATTTTGCTGGAACGCAAACAAACAAAGAATTGATTTCATAAGCAAACATTTTTTTGACAAAAGCCAATTTTTCTTTTTATATTTATAATAGTGGCTCAACTACGAAGGGACTCGAACCCTTAATCTTCTGATTCGAAGTCAGACGCCTTGTCCATTAGGCCACGCAGTCATCTGATTATTTCTTTTGCTGGAAAGCAAACAAACAATTGATTTCATAAGGAAACATGTTTTGACTAAAGCCAATTTCTATTTTTATATTAGTGGCTCTTCAAGTGGCTCAACTACGAAGGGACTCGAACCCTCAATCTTCTGATTCGAAGTCAGACGCCTTGTCCATTAGGCCACGCAGTCATGTGACAGTTTATATTGCTGGAAAAGCAGACAAACAAACAATTGTTTTAATTTAAAAAAAAATTGGACTAAAGCCTTTTTTTTCTTTTTCAACTTTGGCTCCTGAAAATTTCAGGGCCCATCGATTATTGCCCGTGTTTGCCTATTGGTAAGGCCGATGATGCACATGAGCAACGATTATACAGCAATAATCCGCAATACTGACAGACAAAACTATGTTTAAGATTAGCCAGCCGAGCGACCGACGCAAGTTAGATGCACTAGGCCACTAAACTTGTTGACAAAAATGCTAACAGTATGCTAACGTGAGCCCTACTTGTTATCTGGTTAGCTCGCTAAGATAACGAGGCCAACAATGCACTGCTGGTGCAAACATTATTGTAAAATGATAGCAAAGTGGGCAAATTAGCCAGATTAGCGAACGGGGGTTGTGCCCGCTAAACTAATGAGGCTAGTTATGCACTGCTAGTGCCAATATTTTGGTAAAATTATGTTATGGTGGGCAATCTTAGCCAGTGTAGCTAACGAGGGTTGTCCTGTCCTATTTCCTAAATTTTTTTGACAAAAGACATTTTTTCTTTTTCTCTTAGTGGCTGAACTACGAAGGGACTCAAACCCTGAATCTTCTGATTTGAAGTCAGACGCCTTGTCCATTAGGCCATGCAGTCATCTGATTAACTATTTTGCTGGAAAGCAAACAAACAAACAATTGATTTCATAAGCAAATTTTTTTGGACAAAATCCTATTTTTCTTTTTCATTTTATATTCATATTAGTGGCTCAACTACGAAGGGACTCGAACCCTCAATCTTCTGATTCGAAGTCAGACGCCTTGTCCATTAGGCCACGCAGTCATCTTGTTATTTATTTTGCTGGAAAGCAAACAAACAAACAATTGATTTCATAAGCAAATATTTTTTGACTAAAGCCAATTTTTCTTTTTCTTTTTATATTAGTGGCTCAACTACGAAGGGACTCGAACCCTTAATCTTCTGATTCGAAGTCAGACGCCTTGTCCATTAGGCCACGCAGTCATCTGATTATTTCTTTTGCTGGAACGCAAACAAACAAACAATTGATTTCATAAGCAAACATTTTTTTGACAAAAGCCAATTTTTCTTTTTCATATTTATAATAGTGGCTTAACTATGAAGGGACTCGAACCCTTAATCTTCTGATTCGAAGTCAGACGCCTTGTCCATTAGGCCACGCAGTCATCTGATTATTTATTTTGCTGGAAAGCAAACAAACAAACAATTGATTTCATAAGCAAAATTTTTTGGACAAAAGCCGATTTTTCTTTTTCATTTTATATTTATATTAGTGGCTCAACTACGAAGGGACTCGAACCCTTAATCTTCTGATTCGAAGTCAGACGCCTTGTCCATTAGGCCACGCAGTCATCTGATTATTTATTTTGCTGGAAAGCAAACAAACAAACAATTGATTTCATAAGCAAAATTTTTTGGACAAAAGCCGATTTTTCTTTTTCATTTTATATTTATATTAGTGGCTCAACTACGAAGGGACTCGAACCCTTAATCTTCTGATTCGAAGTCAGACGCCTTGTCCATTAGGCCACGCAGTCATCTGATTATTTATTTTGCTGGAAAGCAAACAAACAAACAATTGATTTCAGAAGCAAATATTTTTTGACTAAAGCCAACTTTTCTTTTTCTTTTTATATTAGTGGCTCAACTACGAAGGGACTCGAACCCTTAATCTTCTGATTCGAAGTCAGACACCTTGTCCATTAGGCCACGCAGTCATCTGATTATTTGTTTTGCTGGAAAGCAAACAAACAAACAATTGATTTCATAAGCAAACATTTTTTGACTAAAGCCAATTTCTCTTTTTATATTAGTGGCTCAACTACGAAGGGACTCGTACCCTTAATCTTCTGATTCGAAGTCAGACGCCTTGTCCATTAGGCCAAGCAGTCATCTGATTATTTATTTTGCTGGAAAGCAAACAAACAAACAATTGATTTCATAAGCAAACATTTTTTTGACAAAAGCCAATTTTTCTTTTTATATTAGTGGCTCTTCAAGTGGCTCAACTACGAAGGGACTCGAACCCTCAATCTGCTGATTCGAAGTCAGACGCCTTGTCCATTAGGCCACGCAGTCATTTGATTATTTTTTTTGCTGGAAAGCAAACAAACAAACAATTGATTTCATAAGCAAACATTTTTTGACAAAAGCTATTTTTTCTTTTTCTTTCTATCTTAGTGGCACGATGACAAAGGGACTCGAACCCTCAATCTTCTGATTCGAAGTCAGACGCCTTGTCCATCAGGCCACGCAGTCATCTGATTATTTATTTTGCTGGAAAGCAAACAAACAAATAATTGATTTCATAAGCAAACATTTTTTTGACAAAAGCCAATTTTTCTTTTTCTATTAGTGGCTCAACTACGAAGGGACTCGAACCATCAAGCTTCTGATTCGAAGTCAGACGCCTTGTCCATTAGGCCACGCAGTCATCTGATTATTTATTTTGCTGGAAAGCAAACAAACAAACAGTTGATTTCATAAGCAAATATTTTTTGACTAAAGCCAATTTTTCTTTTTATATTAGTGGCTCAACTACAAAGGGACTCGAACCCTTAATCTTCTGATTCGAAGTCAGACACCTTGTCCATTAGGCCACGCAGTCATCTGATTATATATTTTGCTGGAACGCAAACAAACAGAATTGATTTCATAAGCAAACATTTTTTTTGACAAAAGCCAATTTTTCTTTTTATATTTATAATAGTGGCTCAACTACGAAGGGACTCGAACCCTTAATCTTCTGATTCGAAGTCAGACGCCTTGTCCATTAGGCCACGCAGTCATCTGATTATTTATTTTGCTGGAAAGCAAACAAACAAACAATTGATTTCATAAGCAAATATTTTTTGACTAAAGCCAATTTTTCTTTTGATATTAGTGGCTCAACTACGAAGGGACTCGAACCCTTAATCTTCTGATTCGAAGTCAGACACCTTGTCCATTAGGCCACGCAGTCATCTGATTATATATTTTGCTGGAACGCAAACAAACAGAATTGATTTCATAAGCAAACATTTTTTTTGACAAAAGCCAATTTTTCTTTTTATATTTATAATAGTGGCTCAACTACGAAGGGACTCGAACCCTTAATCTTCTGATTCGAAGTCAGACGCCTTGTCCATTAGGCCACGCAGTCATCTGATTATTTATTTTGCTGGAAAGCAAACAAACAAACAATTGATTTCATAAGCAAATATTTTTTGACTAAAGCCAATTTTTCTTTTGATATTAGTGGCTCAACTACGAAGGGACTCGAACCCTTAATCTTCTGATTCGAAGTCAGACACCTTGTCCATTAGGCCACGCAGTCATCTGATTATTTATTTTGCTGGAACGCAAACAAACAAAGAATTGATTTCATAAGCAAACTTTTTTGACAAAAGACAATTTTTATTTTTATAATAGTGGCTCAACTACGAAGGGACTCGAACCCTTAATCTTCTGATTCGAAGTCAGACGCCTTGTCCATTAGGCCACGCAGTCATCTGATTATTTATTTTGCTGGAAAGCAAACAAACAAACAATTGATTTCAGAAGCAAATATTTTTTGACTAAAGCCAATTTTTCTTTTTCTTTTTATATTAGTGGCTCAACTACGAAGGGACTCGAACCCTTAATCTTCTGATTCGAAGTCAGACGCCTTGTCCATTAGGCCACGCAGTCATCTGATTATTTATTTTGCTGGAAAGCAAACAAACAAACAATTGATTTCATAAGCAAAATTTTTTGGACAAAAGCCGATTTTTCTTTTTCATTTTATATTTATATTAGTGGCTCAACTACGAAGGGACTCGAACCCTTAATCTTCTGATTCGAAGTCAGACGCCTTGTCCATTAGGCCACGCAGTCATCTGATTATTTATTTTGCTGGAAAGCAAACAAACAAACAATTGATTTCAGAAGCAAATATTTTTTGACTAAAGCCAACTTTTCTTTTTCTTTTTATATTAGTGGCTCAACTACGAAGGGACTCGAACCCTTAATCTTCTGATTCGAAGTCAGACACCTTGTCCATTAGGCCGCGCAGTCATCTGATTATTTGTTTTGCTGGAAAGCAAACAAACAAACAATTGATTTCATAAGCAAACATTTTTTGACTAAAGCCAATTTCTCTTTTTATATTAGTGGCTCAACTACGAAGGGACTCGTACCCTTAATCTTCTGATTCGAAGTCAGACGCCTTGTCCATTAGGCCAAGCAGTCATCTGATTATTTATTTTGCTGGAAAGCAAACAAACAAACAATTGATTTCATAAGCAAATATTTTTTTGACAAAAGCAAATTTTTCTTTTTATATTAGTGGCTCTTCAAGTGGCTCAACTACGTAGGGACTCGAACCCTCAATCTGCTGATTCGAAGTCAGACGCCTTGTCCATTAGGCCACGCAGTCATTTGATTATTTTTTTTGCTGGAAAGCAAACAAACAAACAATTGATTTCATAAGCAAACATTTTTTGACAAAAGCTATTTTTTCTTTTTCTTTCTATCTTAGTGGCACGATGACAAAGGGACTCGAACCCTCAATCTTCTGATTCGAAGTCAGACGCCTTGTCCATCAGGCCACGCAGTCATCTGATTATTTATTTTGCTGGAAAGCAAACAAACAAATAATTGATTTCATAAGCAAACATTTTTTTGACAAAAGCCAATTTTTCTTTTTCTATTAGTGGCTCAACTACGAAGGGACTCGAACCATCAAGCTTCTGATTCGAAGTCAGACGCCTTGTCCATTAGGCCACGCAGTCATCTGATTATTTATTTTGCTGGAAAGCAAACAAACAAACAGTTGATTTCATAAGCAAATATTTTTTGACTAAAGCCAATTTTTCTTTTTATATTAGTGGCTCAACTATAAAGGGACTCGAACCCTTAATCTTCTGATTCGAAGTCAGACACCTTGTCCATTAGGCCACGCAGTCATCTGATTATATATTTTGCTGGAACGCAAACAAACAGAATTGATTTCATAAGCAAACATTTTTTTTGACAAAAGCCAATTTTTCTTTTTATATTTATAATAGTGGCTCAACTACGAAGGGACTCGAACCCTTAATCTTCTGATTCGAAGTCAGACGCCTTGTCCATTAGGCCACGCAGTCATCTGATTATTTATTTTGCTGGAAAGCAAACAAACAAACAATTGATTTCATAAGCAAATATTTTTTGACTAAAGCCAATTTTTCTTTTGATATTAGTGGCTCAACTACGAAGGGACTCGAACCCTTAATCTTCTGATTCGAAGTCAGACACCTTGTCCATTAGGCCACGCAGTCATCTGATTATATATTTTGCTGGAACGCAAACAAACAGAATTGATTTCATAAGCAAACATTTTTTTTGACAAAAGCCAATTTTTCTTTTTATATTTATAATAGTGGCTCAACTACGAAGGGACTCGAACCCTTAATCTTCTGATTCGAAGTCAGACGCCTTGTCCATTAGGCCACGCAGTCATCTGATTATTTATTTTGCTGGAACGCAAACAAACAAAGAATTGATTTCATAAGCAAACTTTTTTGACAAAAGACAATTTTTATTTTTATAATAGTGGCTCAACTACGAAGGGACTCGAACCCTTAATCTTCTGATTCGAAGTCAGACGCCTTGTCCATTAGGCCACGCAGTCATCTGATTATTTTGTTTGCTGGAAAGCAAACAAACAAACAATTGATTTCATAAGCAAACATTTTTTTGACAAAAGCCAATTTTTCTTTTTATATTAGTGGCTCTTCAAGTGGCTCAACTACGAAGGGACTCGAACCCTCAATCTTCTGATTCGAAGTCAGACGCCTTGTCCATTGGGCCACGCAGTCATTTGATTTTTTTTTTTTTGCTGGAAAGCAAACAAACAAACAATTGATTTCATAAGCAAACATTTTTTGACAAAAGCTATTTTTTCTTTTTCTTTCTATCTTAGTGGCACGATGACAATGGGACTCGAACCCTCAATCTTCTGATTCGAAGTCAGACGCCTTGTCCATTAGGCCACGCTGTCATCTGATTATTTGTTTTGCTGGAAAGCAAACAAACAAATAATTGATTTCATAAGCAAACATTTTTTTGACAAAAGCCAATTTTTCTTTTTCTATTAGTGGCTCAACTACGAAGGGACTCGAACCCTCAATCTTCTGATTCAAAGTCAGACGCCTTGTCCATTAGGCCTTGTAGTAATCTGATTAGTTATTTTGCTGGAAAGCAAACAAACAAACAATTAATTGATTTCATAAGCAAAAAATTTTTGACAAAAGCCATTTTTTCTTTTTATATTAGTGGCTCTACAAGTGTCTCAACTACGAAGGGACTCGAACCCTCAATCTACTGATTCGAAGTCAGACACCTTGTCCATTAGGCCACGCAGTCATCTGATTATTTATTTTGCTGGAACGCAAACAAACAAAGAATTGATTTCATAAGCAAACTTTTTTTGACAAAAGACAATTTTTATTTTTATAATAGTGGCTCAACTACGAAGGGACTCGAACCCTTAATCTTCTGATCCAAAGTCAGACGCCTTGTCCATTAGGCCACGCAGTCATCTGATTATTTATTTTGCTGGAACGCAAACAAACAAACAATTGATTTCATAAGCAAACATTTTTTGACTAAAGCCAATTTCTCTTTTTATATTAGTGGCTCTTCAAGTGGCTCAACTACGAAGGGACTCAAACCCTCAATCTTCTGATTCGAAGTCAGACGCCTTGTCCATTAGGCCACGCAGTCATCTTGTTATTTATTTTGCTGGAAAGCAAACAAACAAACAATTGATTTCATAAGCAAATATTTTTTGACTAAAGCCAATTTTTCTTTTTCTTTTTATATTAGTGGCTCAACTACGAAGGGACTCGAACCCTTAAACTTCTGATTCGAAGTCAGACGCCTTGTCCATTAGGCCACGCAGTCATCTGATTATTTGTTTTGCTGGAAAGCAAACAAACAAACAATTGATTTCATACGCAAACATTTTTTTGACAAAAGCCAATTTTTCTTTTTATATTAGTGGCTCTTCAAGTGGCTCAACTACGAAGGGACTCGAACCCTCAATCTGCTGATTCGAAGTCAGACGCCTTGTCCATTAGGCCACGCAGTCATTTAATTATTTTTTTTGCTGGAAAGCAAACAAACAAACAATTGATTTCATAAGCAAACATTTTTTGACAAAAGCTATTTTTTCTTTCTATCTTAGTGGCACGATGACAAAGGGACTCGAACCCTCAATCTTCTGATTCGAAGTCAGACGCCTTGTCCATCAGGCCACGCAGTCATCTGATTATTTCTTTTGCTGGAAAGCAAACAAACAATTGATTTCATAAGGAAACATGTTTTGACTAAAGCCAATTTCTATTTTTATATTAGTGGCTCTTCAAGTGGCTCAACTACGAAGGGACTCGAACCCTCAATCTTCTGATTCGAAGTCAGACGCCTTGTCCATTAGGCCACACAGTCATGTGACAATTTATATTGCTGGAAAAGCAGACAAACAAACAATTGTTTTAATTTAAAAAAAAATTGGACTAAAGCCTTTTTTTTCTTTTTCAACTTTGGCTCCTGAAAATTTCAGGGCCCATCGATTATTGCCCGTGTTTGCCTATTGGTAAGGCCGATGATGCACATGAGCAACGATTATACAGCAATAATCCGCAATACTGACAGACAAAACTATGTTTAAGATTAGCCAGCCGAGCGACCGACGCAAGTTAGATGCACTAGGCCACTAAACTTGTTGACAAAAATGCTAACAGTATGCTAACGTGAGCCCTACTTGTTATCTGGTTAGCTCGCTAAGATAACGAGGCCAACAATGCACTGCTGGTGCAAACATTATTGTAAAATGATAGCAAAGTGGGCAAATTAGCCAGATTAGCGAACGGGGGTTGTGCCCGCTAAACTAATGAGGCTAGTTATGCACTGCTAGTGCCAATATTTTGGTAAAATTATGTTATGGTGGGCAATCTTAGCCAGTGTAGCTAACGAGGGTTGTCCTGTCCTATTTCCTAAATTTTTTTGACAAAAGACATTTTTTCTTTTTCTCTTAGTGGCTGAACTACGAAGGGACTCAAACCCTGAATCTTCTGATTTGAAGTCAGACGCCTTGTCCATTAGGCCATGCAGTCATCTGATTAATTATTTTGCTGGAAAGCAAACAAACAAACAATTGATTTCATAAGCAAATTTTTTTGGACAAAATCCGATTTTTCTTTTTCATTTTATATTCATATTAGTGGCTCAACTACGAAGGGACTCGAACCCTCAATCTTCTGATTCGAAGTCAGACGCCTTGTCCATTAGGCCACGCAGTCATCTTGTTATTTATTTTGCTGGAAAGCAAACAAACAAACAATTGATTTCATAAGCAAATATTTTTTGACTAAAGCCAATTTTTCTTTTTCTTTTTATATTAGTGGCTCAACTACGAAGGGACTCGAACCCTTAATCTTCTGATTCGAAGTCAGACGCCTTGTCCATTAGGCCACGCTGTCATCTGATTATTTGTTTTGCTGGAAAGCAAACAAACAAATAATTGATTTCATAAGCAAACATTTTTTTGACAAAAGCCAATTTTTCTTTTTCTATTAGTGGCTCAACTACGAAGGGACTCGAACCCTCAATCTTCTGATTCAAAGTCAGACGCCTTGTCCATTAGGCCTCGTAGTAATCTGATTAGTTATTTTGCTGGAAAGCAAACAAACAAACAATTAATTGATTTCATAAGCAAAAAATTTTTGACAAAAGCCATTTTTTCTTTTTATATTAGTGGCTCTACAAGTGTCTCAACTACGAAGGGACTCGAACCCTCAATCTTCTGATTCGAAGTCAGACACCTTGTCCATTAGGCCACGCAGTCATCTGATTATTTATTTTGCTGGAATGCAAACAAACAAAGAATTGATTTCATAAGCAAACTTTTTTTGACAAAAGACAATTTTTATTTTTATAATAGTGGCTCAACTACGAAGGGACTCGAACCCTTAATCTTCTGATTCGAAGTCAGACACCTTGTCCATTAGGCCACGCAGTCATCTGATAATTTATTTTGCTGGAACGCAAACGAACAAAGAATTGATTTCATAAGCAAACATTTTTTTCAATAAAGCCAATTTTTCTTTTTCTTTTTCTATTAGTGGCTCAACTACGAAGGGACTCGAACCCTTAATCTTCTGATTCGAAGTCAGACGCCTTGTCCATTAGGCCACGCAGTCATCTGATTATTTTGTTTGCTGGAAAGCAAACAAACAAACAATTGATTTCATAAGCAAACATTTTTTGACAAAAGCTATTTTTTCTTTTTCTTTCTATCTTAGTGGCACGATGACAATGGGACTCGAACCCTCAATCTTCTGATTGGAAGTCAGACGCCTTGTCCATTAGGCCACGCTGTCATCTGATTATTTATTTTGCTGGAAAGCAAACAAACAAATAATTGATTTCATAAGCAAACATTTTTTTGACAAAAGCCAATTTTTCTTTTTCTATTAGTGGCTCAACTACGAAGGGACTCGAACCCTCAATCTTCTGATTCAAAGTCAGACGCCTTGTTCATTAGGCCTCGTAGTAATCTGATTAGTTATTTTGCTGGAAAGCAAACAAACAAACAATTAATTGATTTCATAAGCAAAAAATTTTTGACAAAAGCCATTTTTTCTTTTTATATTAGTGGCTCTACAAGTGTCTCAACTACGAAGGGACTCGAACCCTCAATCTTCTGATTCGAAGTCAGACGCCTTGTCCATTAGGCCACGCAGTCATGTGACTGTTTATTTTGCTGGAAAAACAAACAAACAATCAAACAAACAAACGAACAATTGTTTCCATAGGCAATTTTTTGGGGGACAAGAGCCATTTTTTCTTTTTCTTTTTCGACCTTAGGACATATTGCCCGTGTTTGCCTATTCGTAAGTCAGTTCGAGGAGACGCAAGTAGCAGGACTGAGAACACCCCATCCCCCCGGAGTCCACCCACCCAAGTAGATTTCAAATCTGTGGGAAACACCGGATAAAGTGTTATTTTGCCTGATTTATTGACAAGGAACAGCATGATTTAACTATCCAAGTCCCCGCTGAGCAATTTTTTTTTGCTGCTCGTGTCTTCCTCCTCTTTCTTAAAATAAGCAAAGTCAGGGCTTTCTTTTTGAAAGATACCTCTTGTTGTCTTTTACTTTTTGACAGGCTGCTATGTCAGGATTTCCAAATGTGGGCACGCTGACAGCTGGTAATTTTGGATGCAACTCTTTTACTCTAAGTGCAGTGTGAAAAGGGCCTACCTGCTGGGTTTTTTTTTTTTACTTTTTGCTACATCTACAATATTTCAAAAGGAGTCGCCTTTATGAGGGGTTTTAAGAGAATAAAGATGTGAGGAAAGAAGAAGTAGAATACCGTGGAGAACCCTTGAAAGTCAAACAAAGCCGTTTCAACACAAACATCCAAATAATTCCACACAATGCTTTTCTGTTAAGAATTGTATTCGTGCAGGAGACAAATGTCGTCTTTGGTGTCTCTTTTAATTAAAATGTTTAGGGTCAAGACTTAGATGTGAGGATCTCCTGCAGGTCCAGTCATTCCGCTGCCAGCCTAATAAGTGTGAAAGCAGACACAGCCCAGTGCACCCTCCTTGTGGACTCTGCGTCAGACAAGCAGAAACGTCAATGAGAGCTACGCTGCGGTAAGAGCAGGAGAAGAGAGGAATGGAGAGGAAGCGAAAGGATGACGGGAGCAGGAGGCAATTTAGAAAATATGAGGAGGTGCAGAAAGGGCTGAGTAAACAGATGAGTGGAGGAAGAAAGGTGTAGCTGAGGGGTGACGCTATCCTGCAGAGGACAATCCATCTATTCCGGGGGAAATGGATAGATAAACTAATGAAACCTTTAACTGTTCACGCTGATGGAACACAGATCAATAACTTGCAGTTAGTATTCAAAACATGCATTGATTTCGGAGGATTTATCATTTTCTACTTCCAATAAGACCACATGAATGTTTTCATAGCTCTGGGAATATATAATATTAATAGCATCATTCTTTGAGTACATTTTTTTGTGTGCTTTATTGATCAAAGTTTATATTGTTTATGTAGCTATATTATACTATTTCAATTGTCATAAGTGATCTTTATGGACCTAAGAAGAAGAAGTGGAACCTCTATTTAACAGACTAATTGGGCGAAGGGCTTGTCCTTTAGAACTGGTTAAATTGTTTTTTTTTCATGGCTTAAAAACAGCCAATGTTGTTTATTATATGTTTGACAAATTTTAGAGTTTATTTAACTCCTTACAACATGGCAAATGATGGCATACAAATGCTCTGTGTAGACAAATTCAAACAGATATACAGTAGACTCCCAATGATTCACTTATTTGCTGATTTTTTTCCCCGCCAATCTTTCTTATTTATATACAACCCTTTTTTCTTGTTCATGAAAAGCGCAAACTGACGTTATTTTTATTTTTCACACACAAAAAAAGGATTTTGTTGCTGTCCTGAGAAAAAAACATATGCCCATTTTTTTTTCTATTAACGTTTTTGGGATGTCTGTGTGCTATGCATAAAACATAAAAGTGTAAAAATAAACAATACAAAAATAGATATACAGTGTTCCCTCACTATATGTGACACTTTTTGCAGCCTCGTTTCGCAGATTTTTTTAAGTGCAATTTGACATGTTTTTTTTTTTTTTCATAAAAAAGTAATGTACCTATTTTATAAAACTTATGAAGGTTTGAACGTTCAGAATCTTTAAACGAGAGAAATGTGAGACACGTGCCCTAGTAAAGTTGTTCTACTGATGCCTGTGGTAGTAAGGAAAAAGTGTGTTAAAAAATAAATAGATGGATATATGCTAAACTTCATTGGAATAGAGTATAAATTATGCACTACAGTGTACTGTACAGTATAGTTTGTTTTTTAAAGCTACACATTAAGAAAATAGTTCTGAAATGTCTCAACCTGATGTCACAATATAATGATGTGTTGTGACACATTTTGAATCTTTACAATCCCCCCAACTATTTAGTCTTATATTCTAAAAACAGACAAACGTGCCATATTCAAAAATTTAATAAAAAATCTTAAGGCACTCTTAAAAAACAGTTTTCTATAAACTATAGCGCAGTCATTGTGATATACTTTATGTCCTTCTTGTACTTGATTAGTGTCATGTTTATTTCCAGTCATGTTTTGTTCCTGTCACGTTTAGCTTCTGTTTTCCTTGTGTGTTCCCCTTGTCTTGTCATTTCCTGTTTTAGTTTGAAAATTGACTCCTCTCGTTTCTGGTCACTTGCCCTTCCTCGTGTGGTGTGTGTGTCAACCTTGATTCCTGATTGTTTCCACCTGTTTCCTCATTACCCTCATGTGTCATCCAATCAGTGCCCTCAGCCACTTGTGTCTGCTCCAGGTGTGTCATTAGTGTTAGTGTATTTAGTCTGCTGTCTCCCCTCTGTCTGTGTCGGTTCATTGTTGTTGTAAGTCTTTCTCCACGTCACGCTGCCCCTTTTTTGCCTTGTCATGCTGTTAGTTTTGCCTAAGTTGTTTTGCCATGTTTAGCTTCAAGTTTTGTTAGTTCAGTTTATTTTGTACTTTGAAGATAGCTTTTTGATTAGAAATTAAAAACCCTTTTTGTTGGACTACACCTCTGCCTCCTGGCTCTGCCTTCCCGCATCTGGGTCCTAAAGCCCCCCTCTTGACAATTACATCCTGTTGAAATTACTTTCAGGGTGTGCAAAAGGGGAATCAATAAAAACAAAGGACCCCAGAAACGCAAAATAAAAGCATCTCTGTATTTGTGTGTTTCTTGGGAGCAATCTGTAAGAAAGACACCTGGAATGGTGATTCTTGCAGGGTCACTTTGGGTCAGAGACATTGTGATGCTATCTCTATCTTTTGTTTCCCTAATTTCAGGAAAGTTCTCTTTATTATTACCCCACCGGAGACTACATGGTACCACTGAGTTCACATCCTGAGGAAACCGGTAAGCATTGAATGATTCAACCAATAAAATAGAAACCAATTATGTACACCAGTGTTTAATGAGATCAAAATATGAGTGTCTGTATCAGACATTCTGCCTTTACAAAGAAAATTTTGCTCAGGTTTTTTCTTTATTTGATGCTGTCAATAAGCTGTAACATGAACTTTATTTTTCCAAAAAAAGAGAGAGCGCAATGATGATGACATGTCGAATCGTTAAGATTACCGAATGAACAATACTGAGCTCTCTCAATCAAATTATTTTTTTCTTACTTTACAAAATCGTCTCGCAGGCCAGATTAAACCCCTTTTTGTGGGCCTGATCCGGCCCGCGGGCGGTATGTTTAACACCCATGTTCTATAGCATTCACTTGGCTGTGTAGGATCTCAGCTTGCTCCTCAATGAACCAGTGGAGTTCAAAGAGATTCAAGACGTGCAGCAACGTCTTCCTTTCGAGCTTCGAGGCGAGTTGGTCTTAAATGAGAAGGTCAGACCAAACAAATAAAACACCTTATTCTTGGAGGTTGTGTACAAAAATGTTATTTCTCCTCCGAATGCCCCTGCCAAAAGAGTAAAGTGCGAAATAATATACAGTAATTCAATAATATTTCACCGGCAGGTAGAACATTTGATTATCAACATTTTATTGGCATAACTGTATGAATGTATTCCTTAACAGTCTCTGTCGCTTCAATACAAAATACAAATGCCAAAGTGGGAGTTATTATGTGTTGAAGTTCATAGGCCAACTATTGAAAGTCTAAATTATTTTAGAAGTATATTGCTTTTGTTTGTTTTTTTACTTAACCAACCTTTTGATACGTCAATTTATCTATGTTTTCTATACAGCGCTTTATTTGATTAGGATCATGTGCTCATTTTAGGCGAGACTTGGCGTACAATCAGGACCAATGTTTTTAAGCCTTGTTATTATAGTCATAGAAATAGAAACCATACAAGGATGGATGGATGGTGCTTTGATGGCCAGGCTGTAGTGTGCCAATCTCGTCGCACCCCTGACCAAAATAAGCATTTTGACATGTTTCAAATATGGTACCTTGTAGCTTGCACTATAAAAAGCTGCAATGATTGATGTCTTCAGGATCATGCAAATTCTTGTTGTCCTACCCAAGAAACACGCCTGTTTGAAGTGAATGCATTCAAAAAGAAAAACTTTCGGCTTCCAAGCTTTGGCGCAATACATATACATGTGCGCCTTGCTTCACCTTACACTGTCCAACATTTCATATTAAAATCATCATCTTTTATTCATTGACAGTATAACGAGGGAAAGGCAGGGAGAGGGCCAATTTTATGTTGGGATAACAGAAGTGTCATGTCGGATCAGTACATAGAAATGGTGGTTTTCTTCAAGGTTAAGAGAAACCTTCCAACCACAGTAATAATCAGAGCAACTCATACACATCCCACACAGATTCATCCACACTGAATAAAGAAGTAGGAGAAGGTCGCGAAACACAAAAACCCCTCCCTTTCCTAGCTAAAGTGTAATTCAAAGTGTTTCTTAATCAAACAAATGCAAAGTGCCCGTGTGGCTATTGGCACCAGACAAACTCTGTTGTCTTAATTTTGTTAAAACACAGCCAATTCTGAGAGGTGCACTTAAGAATACTTTTGTTTTCAAAGGTATGTTTTTCCAAGCATTTTCCACATGTCAATTCTTCTGTGGATTTGGACTTTGTTCAGATCACATTTTCTTTTGCGATTAACGTAATGGCTTTTAGGCTGAAAGTCTACTGGGTTGTGTGATGAGCACCTTCACATTTCGAGAGGGAAAGTTATTTTGATAATGTGCTTTTGTTTCTGTCTGCTTCACTCGGTGTCCTTGGTAACCGCACACATGCACCATGAAAGCCCACAGCTTTTATGGCTTACTTAAACTTAGTACATGCTGAGATGAAGTACTGTACTTGATATGAAAAGTGAACTGGAATGTTCGGTTTTTAAATATAAAATATATTTCTGACTTATTTATCAGAAATGTTAATCCACCATCTGGCATTCTCAAGTGGGCTTGGGCCCACATTCAATCATTAAATATGGTTCTTCTGAGAACCATTTTCATAGAAGTCAATGCAACTTAACTCTAAGTAGTAAAAAGGCCAATTATAGTACATATTTTGCTCAAATCTTTACCTTTACTTCAAACTGAGGTGCAAAGTTATTTAAGTTAAAATAAAAAAATTAAAATTAAAAAAATAAAAACATTTATTTATTTATTAACTTTACCCAAATAAAACAAAAATGAAAATACTTAAAAAAAAAATTAAAACTACATTTTATGTTTACAAAACTAACTATAACGAAAATGTCCTTCGTTTTAGTCTTTGGTAATTAATGTGGTACATGATGATTTTAAATCAATATTAACCGGAGTAAGGATGTTTTTTTTTTTCGGTGCACCCACACACTACGGCAACCTGCACCGAAGGCAAGTGACAGTAACCACTCGTAGCCACCCGGACGTAAGGACGTTTGAAAGTGTGTCACACAGAAGTGACGTCATCTAGCAGCAGCCAATTGAAAAACTCAACCCTAGGCGATAATATTGCGTGCTTGACTTTTGTCAGCTCGCCTGCTTTTTCATTTAACTTAAATGCAAGGCTAGGTAAAAAAATGTGTTACTTTTTTTCATGTTACCGTGGTGTTTATTAAATATTGCACATAAGTAATACACTTTTAAAATAAAAAAGAAAATTAATACTCAAATTAAGCATTTAAAAAAAAAAAAAACCTAACAGAACCACTCTGAAAACTAATTAAAACGTACTAAGTTTAAAACCAAAACTCAAAACAAAATAAAAACTAGCTAAAATGCTAATTCTAGGAAGTGTATAAAAGGCCCTCATTCATGCTTTTTTTTCTTTTCCTATTTTTATTTATTCTCAGTGTGCTATCAGTGTACCGAATCAAAAGCACCCGACGACATGCATAGGGTTGGGAGACAAAAGAGTGTGTCCAAACGTTGGGGAATTCACAATCCTGAGCCTTCCTAGGACAGTTTGTTCACAGGTGGAGGAGAGGAAAGGGAAAGTCCGGCCATTAGCAGAAGCCAAGAATACAGTACGTGGTCCGAGATCTATGACACACTGGATTTGTTGCTTGACTGAGATGGACTTGAAGAGGTGGCTGGAGCCTCGTTCACGCAGTTGCTATATAAAAAAAAAAATGGCATTAGAGCTGCATAAATAGACTTTATCAGCCTTCCTTTCACACAGCTCACCACTCAAATATTCTTCCTTAAATGGTCAAACCTGACATGTCAGTAAATACCGTTACATTTGGAACACACTCAAATGAGCAAACGGTCGACGTGTGTCACTTTGTATTTGCGTCGCTTTTTGAGTTCCTCATGGCTTGTTTGGGTCCCTTCTTCTTTCCACAATACACAGACAAGAGTGTTCAGGCTCACATTTGTCTGCACGGGGCCATTATATTTTAGCCTCTAGCTTGTGCTCTTCCCTCTAGCACGATTCGTCACATCAGTCACATGAGCAAACACACGCAGCCGAAACAGAATGCTGGATTGGGAAATATGTGGTATTTTTCCCATCCTTTCATATCATTCCATTTGCTTCTTCTGAGCAGCTCAGTCTGTTTATTGCCATAAGTGTTAAACTAACACAAGTCCTCTTGATTTTTTTTCTTATAATGTGGGGCCATCCTAGTTTTTCCACGTCATTTCTGACAGGATCCTGCATGCCAGCTTAAAGATAAATCTCCCTGTTTCCCTCAGATACATTTCCTCAATTAGGCCAACTGCTCTCCACCATCAACTGTCAACACACGTTTGGCTCGTTACTGAACGTTTGTTTAAGTTCAAGCCGCCTTTGCCGCAAAGCGCATTGCGAAATCTAGATGCATCATCAACAACAATTATGTGCTAAACTGAAGGCTTGTCAGCTCAATACTATGTCGACGTTTATTTTTCATCTCTGCCATGTGCACATTTTTTATATGTTGCCTTGTGAAGAATCTCCAGGGAGCTTGAACATACACGAGCACACAATTAAGAAGAAAAAAAAGGGGAACAAATACTTAGCTTGGCTTCCAGCCTGTTTTCACATCCTTCCTAATGCTTTCCTGACTGCCATTCTGAACAAACAAATGTAAGCCAAGAGTGAAAATTGACGATGACTTTAACAGGCGGTGCCTCAAATTTCCGGCATGTATTGAGAAAAGTCTCAAGGAACACCCCAAAAAATTCTCAACCAAAATTTTACATACAGTAGAGCACTCGGTTATTAATACGGCAGCTGCTATCTTGAGTAACTAGTAATCTAACTCTTTACTGTATCTAATATGTTACTTTGTAGCAACACAAAGTTGGCATGTTGTACAAAAACTAATAGTAAACAAATAATAAACTAAATGAGGTAGAAAATGTCCTTTTAGTAATAGGCACACAACAAACAACTGTACATTATGGAACGTAAAAGATATAAACGGAAACTATTTACATCTTCATCCATGAATCATGTGTTATCTAGCTTTCAGCTTAAAAACAAAAACAAAAAACACAGAAACACGCAGAGGGACAACTATCCATCAATTTTGTATATTTCCTGTTCTCATTCACTCAGGTGAGCTGGAGCTTGTGGGTGATAGATGGGGTACAACCTTGACTGGTTGTTAGTCAAAAACAGGCCACATATAGACAAACATTCACATTCAGGTCTAAGGACAATTTCGAATATTCCATTCAACTAGCATACAGGGGCCTACCAATCGTACATCAAACCACAGAATTGTAAGGCAGACGCTCTAAACACAAATTCACAGTGCTGCTCTAGGGGCAACCTATTTAAACAAAAATATACACAGAGTGAAAATGTCACATATATTTTATATACGGTATATATTACAGCACTTCCTGTGAAGCTACTTTTGCCAAAAATGGAGGATGAAATAAAAACCATCATAAAGTCAGTCAGGCAGTAAAGTATTTACAGCAGATACAAACAATCTGCAAAGGATGGAATGTTAGAAGGATAAAGTTGATTGAATGAAAAACTTCTCACACAAATGTAAAGACAGCAGTCTGAGTGCAGCAGCTGCTGCCGCTTTAGAGACCTGCCATATATTGATTGGGTAATATCATAATATAGATAATGTGTTTAAAAAAAAAAAAAAACACTTGGTGGAACATAGCCAGGAAAAGAGGCGACTTTGTTGTGTGAAGTTCTTTCTCGGGGATTTTTTTTTTTTTTTTTTGAGAATTGTGTAAACAGTTTATTTTTTAGAAATCATTTGTATCACGATTGAAACACATCCAGTTGATTAGAAAGAAAAGAAACGTACGTGTATGCAGGCTACAAAAGCAGTCATTTACATTTCATTGGAGCAAAATGTACTCCTGAGTTAAGCTCACAATTTAGAGCAACCAACTGGTGTGTGCATGAGTTTAAATAAGAGAACAGTCTTCAAGCACTAAAATGTTTGTTTTTTTAATATGAATTTTATTTATTAAAATTTAGTATCCCTCCACGAGAAAATCCACATTCATGCTATCTAGTAAAGTGTGGTTGGGTCAATGACATAAAAACGCAATCCCACAGTTGACTATGTTCACAGGATGTTCATCATTATCTTCACTTAAATAACACAAAAAAAGAGCACAAGGATGATTTCATCAAGTCACGCAAAACATTTGTCACATTTATATTTCACATCCAACATGCAGCAATCATGGTTCATTTAGAAATGAAATATAACGCCCAGGAAAAAGACTTTAAAAAAATGTAATGGTAAATGTCAAATTACAATAATATCATTGTAGTGACATAGTATATATGAAAATACATAGCAGCAAGTCATTTATTATTTTACACAAAATAGTGATGCATTAATGGGTAATGCAGTCTGCTTTCAATCGTTTCAATTCTTACTTTTTCAAAATTCTTGCTTTTCCCATGACAAACATACATAAAGTTTTCCACAAGACACTCACCAATTCACTCCCACACTCTCATGACGTCATCAGCAGATTTGAATGCTTTTAAAAATGCCTCAGGGATGAATGCAACAAATTGTGGTATCCATCCATCATTATTCAGTCTAACTCTAACAAGAAAGGCCAGCCTCATTTGCGGAATGCCAAGATATGTTGCGCCATATGCCGGTAACCTCCATGCACTTGTGTCAGGTGCAACACGGACCAACATGACTCTTCCTGAACTTATTACAATGAAGGTGATGCTGATGATGATGATAATGATGAATACAGTATATGTAAAAGTAATGTAGAACAACTTTGGAAACCTAACGACCTTGAAAGATAGTCAGTAAAATAACAAGATGTGCTTTGCATATTTACCACTGCAATAACAGCACATTCATATCCATATTCTGCCTCGGGCCATAAGGTTAACAGTTGTTGCCAAATCCAGACTTGATTTGTTTTGGTTGTTGTATGAATGCACCTGTATGTCTACCCGTCTTACTAATGAGACATAACATAAAGATAATTTATACTTGTATATAAAACAAATCTACCACTCTAGAGTAAAACAAAGTGTTATACACTTACACGTCATCAGTAAAAAAAAAAATAATGATGACTTTATCTTTTGTCTTTGTGACTGCAGGAGGTGGGCGTTGACAAAAGTGAAACAGTCACCATCGATGATTAAACTGACATATGTTATTCTCAGCAGCAGGAGGAAGTCAAGCGAACAGCAGAAATTAATTCTGACGCAAAGTTTTGGTAATATTAGATGAAGTGATAAGTTCAAATCACTGACCTGACATATGCTAAGCATGAATTGTTAATTTATGCAAAAGAACAAGTTTAGTTACAAGCAGAAGGACAAACTCCTCTGCACATGCGGATGAATCGCAGGCTTTGTCTAATCTTGCGTAACATGCACAACACAAACACACACTGCATGATTGCTGAAATATTTGTACAATATAGGGGGAGGGTATGATTTGAATGGAAGGCGCTGGCAACAAAATCCTATGCAATGCTATCATGCTAAAATAAATGTAAATGATAAATGCTACAAAATGCAAATGCCCTGCCCTGCCTTTCTTTCCAAGATGTTTATATATAATACAGAGCAGTGGTCAATTCTCTCGTTGTATATCTGACTTCATGTTCCCACCAATTCTCTCTGTCCAAAACTACAGTATCCTTATCCTCTAATTGATACTGCAAACAATCCACTTAGTGAGGTTAGCAATGATTGGTCAATTGACATATATGATGATGATGATGATAATATTATTTTCACTATTTTCCATATTTCTCTCACTTTATACAGTACAGTACAAACTCAAAATTTGAAAACTTATCAGGATAAAAACATCTAAATTAAACAAGCTTCTCTTTTTCTATGGGTTTTTGTATGCTTTTTTTCATGCTACCATAGAAGGATAGCAGTGGTGAATGACCAGTAAATCTGCCTATGACATGATCAGCTGGGCTGGGTGAGGATCCATAGCCACTTTCAAGTGATGAAAACACTATAATGCAGAGGCACCAAACAAACTGTGCTATCATGTCAAAGCTGAAAGGTAAGCAGAGCTGCAGTTAGTTTTGTTGGACGCACATAGGCTTCTGATATCCGGCCCATTGAAGTTGTATGGTGGCAGTGGGTATGTCCCCAAAATACGGTTCTTCTCCTGGGATCTGAAAGAGGGTAAACCCCTAGCTCAACCCATTGTTGTCATGGTAACGGAATCCATACTCCCCATTGGCCCAGCTTTATAAGGGACAGGCTGCCCAGTTTACATTGTCAAACGGGTTAATTTCAAAACATTTGCAAGACAAATCTGGTGTGTAAAGTTTGCTATTATTCTTGTTTATTATTTTTTATGAAATTGTATTACCGTCATGTTATTTAAAACATTCAAAAAATGCGTAAATGTCTTCGAAGGAGCTTGAAGAAACAATCCTCAGTGTTGCTGAGACCGCTGGCGTGAAAGCCGAAGAGTGAGCGAGAATGGAAGACAAAGGATGTGTAGTTTGGAGGAGTGAACGAATGAGACAGAGTTGACATGTCTGGATGAGGAAGTAGAGACGGTAAACACGTGGGTGTGGCTGCCGGGCCGTTACCTCATCAGCCTCTCTGAATGAGGAAGAAAAAGCCTGGCGGATGATGAGGGTGACGAGGATGAAGCTTGGGCGCGGGCTGCCTCGCACAATGGACGCAAAGGTAGGCACGACAGCCTCCGATGGATGGTTTAAAAGGCCTGTTTGGGTGAAGGGCAATTGATGGCGGATGACAGACTGAGAGACATGAGCAGACAGACCGAGATGTGACAAAACAGGCGGGTCATGAGGGGGTAGAAGCCTTTAGGGCCCCGAGGCGAACAGGCCTCAGCTTTGACATATGCTATGCAGTGAGATGAAGATTGGCATGACCTGCTAATGTGAGCTGTCACTGCTCATGGCAGCCTGGATGCTCACCTGTCACACTCTTCCAAGCCTGGAGGACGAGCTGCCACCAGGATAGGTCAGAGATTCATTTTCTCTAGGGGGTGGGCAAATGGGGATTTAAAGCGACAATAAGGAATAAACTTCTGGCTATCCCTATTTTTACCTCCTTCTGAGTCTACACGCACACACTGGAAAAAACAAAACCTGCTCTAGTGGTTTTGGTTCATTTACAGGGGAGGAATCCATACAGTCAACAAGTAAGGATTTCCATTACCTTACAAGAACAATGTTGACATGTTGTCCAATTCCACATTTTAATTGGCGACAGGTCCACACTTGAAACACGTGTTGAAGTTTGATCGATACAAAGTTTGTCTCAGACTAGTGTGGGAGGATTGTGAACACAATTCACAGCCTCCGTGCTTGTCTTTTTTTTTTCGGAGAGAAACAGAAAAGTGTTTGCCGTGATGTGATCATCTTTAGAAACAATGACATTTAAAGTAAAGAGCAGTTGCGTGTCACGTAGCGACAGAAGTGTGGGGGATGTTGCTTCAAAGAGGAAGGAGTGGTACCAAACATGGTGTTGACCGCAATGCAAGCTTCCTGTTTGCACAAATAACCCTCCGTGGAGTAACTGCTCCCATTTTAATTGTCCAAGCCCTCTTTTACCTCTTTGTTTACATATACGCAATACCTTTGTGAGTCGGATTCATGCATTTGGATTGTTTGTCCTCCTAATGTTGTAACCATAGCAACCATAAATGATTACTTACTTGAGTACTCATCACGGGGCTTAAGTATTTTAAGAATATGCCAGAATTAGATGATGCAATGGTCTTGTGGAAGTCAACCCAAAAATGTCCTTGAGAACAATATGTTATATGTGAACCCACTACTCTAAACACGGCATTCTGATTACTATTGGATTTGTGCAATATGAATTAAGCAGCAAAATTATTATCCATTTCAGGGGGCGGCCATTTGAAAAGGGAAATCACAGTTGCTCGGGTAACGACCAATCATGGCTCAACTTGAAAATGCCACATGACCAAACTGAGGAACAAGCTGCGCCGTGATTGATCATTATCTGAGCCCTGAGCAACTGCGATGTAATTTTCCAATCGACAGCAAGTGGCAAAATGGCCGCCCCAGAGATGAATACTAAAAATGTATAATAAAGTGCCACTTTGTATACAATGTGACAGCTTGTTTTTTTTGTTGAGCTAATTTTCTTTTATTTTCGTTTTCTTATTTTGGTTGGCTCATTGTAAACTATTCGTACAATCTTTAAAAAATCTGATTGTGTTAACTTGTACTGTTTTCTATTAAATTCTTAGCTGTTGTTTTACATTATTTAAAAATATGTTGTTTTATTTTAGATTTCCTTGGCTTCTCTGGTCTTTCTACTGTCAGCATTCTTTAATGGTAAGTGACACAATTTTCTAAATTTGAAATGTTATTTAGATGTGATTCACCGGTTGTCCTTTTCTGAGCTGTGATTGACCAGTCAGCGTTTTGGAGATGTGGCTTACCGAAACATTTAACTAAGATGGTCGCAGCAGATCATTCAAAGTAGGTGAAACCAAACCACAACTTTAGCCCAAGAAAGTGGAGGTTTTTGAAAGAAGGGTTGGTGTTAATTGGAAGGTGCTGACAGTGTGTGCAAACAAGGGCCTTCCTGTGCTTTGAGTAGTCCACAACAATCCTGCTCTGTGGTCACTGGAGCTTTCATGAGAACCACGTCTGTGTACTGTTAACTACACCCCACTCACAAGACTCTTACTTTGACATACTGTGATGCCTCTCCTAGCCAGACTCATTGTCACGTGAGTGCCGGGACAACAGATCACAACATTGTGTCAGGCTGTCACAGCATTGTGCTTTGTTCTTGTAAAGTCCACTACTGGAGCTTGTTATCTAACATCTACCACCATTACTGCTATTGCATGTCTTCTCTACGCAGTGTCAAAGGCTATCACAGCTGAACCTTTCACTCCAACACCCGGTATGTTGATTTATACCTCCCATCATTTAATCCGTCAGTGGCGTTGTGATTTATTGTAACAAACTTGGTGTAATAGAAAAAGGACCGGAGCTCATGAGTACTGCTCAACCTTTAGTGATCACCTTCAACCAGAGCGTCATCACCATCAATTCTGTGAACGGTAGCACCACCAAACCAGAAGCTAGCACCTTGACAGGTATTTTTTTTAACCTTATTATTATATTACATGTTTCTATCTATCTATCTATCTATCTATCTATCTATCTATCTATCTATCTATCTATCTATCTATCTATCTATCTATCTATCTATCTATCTATCTATCTATCTATCTATCTATCTATCTATCTATCTATCTAGTTAATGAAGAGGAATACTTTTAATTTGTCCTCTTTGCGTGTTCCAAAAATATGAAGACAGATTTAATGTAAGAAAAAACACCTTTGCAAAAATGATTTAATAAAAAACAGAGATCTCTGGACATCGTGACAGACTCCAAACATCACGTAACAGGTGGAATTTCAGAGTGCCGAATGTGTCTCTTTCGCGGGGAAAATGGCTTCTTATAGTTAAACAGACCGCCTCTCTTTCATTTGTAGACAAAACATACTCTCTGGGTACTTTTCCGTGAGCGATGGCGCAAACAGAGTCAGGGGTGTGTGTGTTCGAAGCAGATTCTGTTCTCAAGGACCAAATGTGTTTTCGCACAGAACACTGAGAAGGAATTTTTTTAGACCAAACAATATGTTCCAGTTTAAGGTCAAATTATAGTTCAACACTACCTCCCATCTACAAAACATTTCGACATGGTTAATATAAAGAATTAAAATGTTAATAATGTATAACAATGGTTAATATATGAAATAAAGAATTTAAATGTTAATAATATCTAACATTAACTAGCTAGCTAACTAGCTACCCAGCTACCTAGCTACGTAGCTAGCTATGGGTACGTTAGGGAAATTAATTCTGGCACCCTAACATCACTCTGAGAACGGTCAGAGTGAAGCAGTCAGGAATCTAATCTAATCTAATCTAATCTGATGAATTGTGAATCTTTGTGCTCCTGTAGTTTCCAGTGAGGGGACAACAGAGTTCTCAAGAGTGCTAACACCCACACCAGGTAATAGTCTCCCCTCCTTGTAGGTTGCTAATTTGTTTGGAGCACCCAGATGGTGGAGCCATTGAGTTTGTCTTGAAAAATAGTAGATCATAGTAATCATGAGGTCATTTGGTTCAAGGGAACAACAATGAAACTGTACAAGTGTCATTCATTTTGCCCAAACGTGGATACATCTCCACAATGTTTTGCAAGCTCACTGGTATTTTTATTGTTATTATTATTATTATTGATTTGGTAACATTAAGTTAAAAATGACTAAGGACATTATACCTTTATGGTAGCACATTAAACAGAGTGCATGAAATTGCACTTAGTTTATTATAACAAGTGCACATACAATATTTGGTCTAGCATATACTGACCAATAATAACAGAAAAAAAGCTATTTGGCATACATTGGGAAGCTTTAGATTGAGATTTTAAAATTCCATATTTACTAAGATTAAGTATTAAACCAGTTTACTTGCAAGTATAGCATACACTCATATATTAGTATACTCACAACAAAAAATACATTTAGGATAGAGATTTTAACTTTTAATTCTAGCATAGACTTTTTGTAAGGGGATGCATCAAATGGCAAACATAGCCATTCTTAAACATGTTATAGATCCTATTTTTAAACACATTAATCATAATGGAGCAAGAAACCATCAAAAATGTATACTGTATTGTGTTTCCCCCTCGGCAGTTACAGTAACATCCTCCCCAGCCACCACGAAGAAAACCAGCAAAAACGAAACCCGTCAAGAAAGTGCCTGGGGTAACCAAACATTTTCCTACTCCGTTGTCACATTAACTGCCCCGGGCGTGTACGTTTTTATTGGTATCTCATGACAGGCTGACAATCTCACTATTCCGAGCCTTACAAACAAAACTAACGGCAGACTGGAGAAACAGAGCACCTCACTTTCTTTCTTGCCGGCAGATTCATGTTCGATGATGCCTTTTTGCGAGAGGAGATACGATTTTTGTGATACCCTGTCATCAATGTGTCAGCCGGGCTACGAAATGTGTCACCTTCAGTTGGCACTCCAGATTGTGTTTTTCCCAATCCATGCCTTCTAACTTATTTTTATATTTCTGTTGTAGATCCATCTTGGGATGAAGCTTTCACATATGGTAAGAAGTGTTCACATATGGTGGACATGGACATGTTCTTCCCATGCTTGCGTGGGTTTTGTCCAAGTTCCTCCCACATTATGCAGCTTTAGTTCATTGAAGACCTCAGGTGTGGATGTGAACTTATTGGTGTATATGTGTCATGTGATTGCCCGAGGTGTACGCCCACAAACACGACCACAAACTCTAAAGCTAAACGCTCCTCAGGTCATACAATTTTGAGTATAACCAAAATTTAAAAAGAAATGTCTGACTCTATGGGCTCTTGAAACTTTGGCTTTCAAACAGCCGCCAGATCTTCATTTTTGTGCTGGGGCATAGTTTTTCGTATTTGTAAATTCAGTAGACCTAAAAACAGGTCTAACTTGTGGCACAGAAATGAATGTAAAGTGAATGAATTATTTCTGGCAGGCAGTCCACGGTGAATCCCACCTGTCACCCAGAGTTATATGGGATTGGCTCCAACTCACCTGTTACAGTTTGTAATAGTAAAAGAGTGTTGTGATAATATAACAACAAAACCGGGAAACAAAAAAATGTAGTAGTACATGCAAGGTAAAACTAAAAAGTAAACAAAAGCACCACAACAAAAAAGTAAAGGCTAGGAAGAAACATGGCTTACACAGATGGGAAGAGAGCGCAAAAGAGATTTGCTAGAAAGACGCCATAACTCACAGGAATAAAGATGAAAAAATGAAGAGTATAACTTACAAGGCGAAGCACAAATGTTATTACTGGAGCGAGACGGAATGCAAAGACGACAATCAGCTCCGAACACGGCAGGATCTGGTGTCTTCTTGTGTGCATACAGCGTTTAAGACTGGGAGCAGATTACCAATTTGTTTCCCCTCAGTACACAAGACATAACACAGGTAAGAGCCAGAGGACAGCCAATTAAAAACACTAGTCGAAAAAAACGTGACACCAAAACCACAATGACATGGCAGCTTTATAGAAAATTAATGGATTACAATGTACCAAACACAAATTTCAGAACTTGCTGTTTCATGTTGAGTCTCACTTTGATCATTTTGTTATTTTTAGATTATTGGTCCCTGCAAGTGACTGGACTGTCCGTGGCTGCAGTTCTTTTCCTGATCGGCCTCATGGTCTTCGGCTGTAAGACAATATTGATGGGATTTCTTGAAATTGCCATCATTAAGTTTAACTTTTTCCTTGTTCTCTTGTGTAGGTGGTAAGGCCTGCCGGCTTCCGAAGTGTCGCAAGAGGACATCAAAGTAAGAAATCCATTAAATATTATTTCTATAGTGAGAAAAGAATGCACCGAAAGACTGTGATTTCTGATTGGCTTAAAAAAGATGTGTTTTTTTTTTTTTTTTTAATACAGTTCCAATACGCATGAAGGCTAGCTGCTTATATAATAGCCGGGCTGAGTAATTCATTTTACACCAGTGGATGACATATGACCCACAATCAATCACTTGCCTCAACAGTGCAACAGAATGCTGACTAAGATGTTTGCGATGATTAAATGATCCAAATCATATGAGTCTTGACTACTACAAAAAAAAATGGCGTGGGTTGTTTTGCTTTCAGAGGTATAGTTATAATGATTGCTAAGATAATCAGGGTGTTTTGTGTTTTTCAGGTCCTATAGAGTGGAGCAAAGAAAAGGAGAGATATTGTCCTAAGAGCCTATGACCAACAGACCACTGGAACTTAGTCTTACATGTCAAATTGACATAGTAAATGTGTTGAATATTTCTTTATTAACCTACAATAAAAACTGAATTATTTCCATTTACTCAATTTTGTACAGCATGTAAAACGGGAGCCCGTTTGACCTGACAGCCTTATGGTGGTTGGTAAAGGGCTAATGTATGACTTAATGGCACATTACCTCTGCATTGCTATGACAACAAATACGATACAAACGGGTGGAGGAGAAAAACAACAACAGTACATTTTAAAACATATTTAATAACACAACCGGTTCTGTGCTTGACTATACAGATGCATTCCAACTGATATCAGATATAAACAAATTCTCGATGAGGAAATGATATAACCTTTCCAATTAAATGTTTACAGGATTGTTACGGAAGCGTGGAACTGTCAATGTGGAGGAAACATTTTTGAACGTATTTGCAAATGCATACAAACATATTTAATTATATTATTATATTGACCAGCTCAGTGGGCTTGTGGTAGAGTGTCCGCCCTGAGACTGGGAGGTTGTGAGTTCAATCCCCTGCTGGGTCATATCAATGACTATTATAAAACCCTTTTGGGAAAATATGCCCAACAGAAATCATGCACTGCAGAAATTATAACAAATCACAGAAATTATATGAATAAAAAAAAAACTTTCAAACTTGTTGGTATAATGTCGACTAAATGGTAAGAAACAACTTTCTTTTCTTTTCTTTTTTTACTTGTGCATGGGCAAGTCAATAGTCTGAAATGTTTTAGCATTTAACCTACAAGTATGTTTGAACGTACTTACAGATACGATAAACGTACTTTATTTGCAAGTATGTGTAGTTGTATTTGACAGTCAAAAATATTTGGGGCAATTCCTCGCTTCCGTAGATTGTGTACTGAAATTACTTGTTGAAAAACAAACATGGAAATGTTGACACAAATTGATTCATACATCAGTAGATATAAAAATGGGCATTTACCCATTACAGTAGTCCCAATTTCAACTTTTAAAAAAACAAAACATTTTACAATCAATTGGTAAATATTTCACACCAACCAAACACTTTCAACAAAGTGTGCTGCATAGATTTAAGCCATAATGCAAATATTATACTCTGTTAATTTGTACATGAGACATTCAAAGCTACAATATTGGACCAAGCTCAGGTAATGGCAGTTACAAATCTTAAAAAAAAAAAGATGTATGCTGAATGACGGGAGTTTAGCCAAATGACTTCTTGTTTTATGGAGTTCTGTACAAGCAATCAAAAAAGCTTTCGAAGGTAACATAAGTATTTATATGTTAAATAAACTGAAATGTTTTGTATAGCAATTAGTCCTATTGTCCCTTTTGAAATGCTGGCACTGCTACAAAAAGCTGCAAGGGGTAAAAGGGAGACTGCATCGTATTTGTTTCAAAATGCACAATTGAATTCCGTGTTACCTTTCTCAGAGAACCCCTCACTACACGACAAGTTATAAGTGAAAAGTAGCCAATTCAACCTTTGCTACAAAAAGCCCCCCCCCCCAAAAAAAAACAACGCTCCTTTTTGTTGAAATGAAAGCTTTGCTTCGCAGAGAATGATTGATTTCCGCAAAAACGACAGCAGGGAAACATCTTGCCCTGTGTGGATGGAATGGAGGTATTGTTGCTATGTTCCCCAATCGTCCATTAGGCTTTATTTGATTCATGAGATTTTCACACCCGGCATCTCCTCCCGACGACTGTGAGCCATTAACCTGCCTCCTCGGCAGTCGCGCGGCTATTTACAAGCTGTACAACAGTGGATTTTGAAGGGAGAAGTTTCCAAAACAAAAAGAGAAAATGAAACATCCCCATTCACAGCCCAGTGTTTATTTATCCTGACAGTTTCTATCTCCTTTTGGTGTGTCTGAAGCTAATAAGAGGATGGCTGAGCACTTTTTATCTTCTATTCCACAACCTGCTGTCAGCCTTAATGGGACAGGCACAGAAATTGTCAAACAAGCGACCCAGAGATGCAAGTGCGGACCTTTTTGCTGGCTTAGTTTGGATTAGCAAATTTAGTCAACGACCATTTCACATGGATAGGTTTACTCCACGTGTACCAAATTAAATATTCTTTCACTGTGCAGCTTATTTCTGTTAATAAAAACACCAGGGGAGCTCAAAAAGCATTAAGCCATATTTATTTCCTTTTGATTTAGATTCCCAAAATAGAATCCAATTAGAAGGTTTGAATGTGTTCCAAACGTCCCTAAATTAGGTATTTGTTGGGTACAAACAGCAGGGACCCCAAAAAAAAAAAAAAGTCTAAAACGGCATTACTTATGGATTGATAGGTTTTGGTTTGTAGGCGCAATACACAGCGCTATTAAAGAAGCATAATCCTCATAATGAGATGATATTGCCTGGTGAGTCGCTCTTGCATGTGTGTGTGTGTGATCCACATGGTTCTTTTCCAGGAACTAGACTGCCGCTTTCTGGTCCTGCTCTGTAGGTACAGAGTAAATTCTGTTGACACACAGAGAGGGAACAAAGTTGGGGGGGTGAGACAGATGAGGTGAGACGGAGCAAAAGCAAACATGTCATCTTGTAGATATTTTTAGGCTACTTCTACGTTTAGCAGCAGAGGAACATCCGAGTGTCGGAACTCAGGAAATGCATGGCTGTCTCAAACAGCACAATTCTGACAGGTGCACAGAGGCTGCATCGCCTCAAAACACAGATCACCCCGGGTGGGTCTGTTGATCCAACAAGCCAGAGGTTGCTGTGTGATTAAGCGTCTTTTCAGCAGTGCGATCAGTCAGCAGCAAACACGGCTAACACGCGCGTGCACACAAACACACATTGCAGCCCCCGGGAGGCCGTCAGTAATCCTGCAGAGGAATTTAACCCTTCAAGCTTGACTTGAATGTCGGCTCAACAAATGCTCCAAGACTGCAGGCATCAAGTTTGAACTTTGTAAGCACATATTGACCCAAACTGTGGATCAAGTGTTTACAACTATCCGAAACTAAAGAAACCCATTGCTCTGTAGACTGTTACCACAGGATTGCATTAAATTATGAAAATAAGAATAAGCGGCACAGCACAAAAGATTTATAGAAATAACGTGTAACAGTATTATAGATACTGTAATTCCTCTGAAACTCACAAACATGATCAGAGTCTTGATGAATATCATTAATCACTAGTGAAACAATATAATTAAAGCTACTGAATGCAGAAAATAGAATTTCAAATCGCTACTGCCACCTGTGGCCTAAAAATGAAACTGCATTTTCCCTTCTTCACATACACAACACCAACATGACATCACATCCACAGATGGTGGGAAATTCAAACCCGAATCCTAATAAAAAGGCTATTGTAAAGATATTTTTGGACAAATTGTAACAAAATGCAGCTTTAAATGTAATTTGGACCCCCCCTCCCAAAAAAAAGTATTAAATTAGGGGTATCCAAATTAGTGTGTTAATTTTGAGTTAAAGTGCCTGCCACTATTTTTTTTTTAACGCTCAATTAACTTGGAAAGCCTGTACTGGGAAAATTCCAGCTGCAGCAGGCACGTCCACATCAACATTTTGCAGTAGTAAATTTCATAATAATGCATCTTTGCCTTTGTGAAGATTGGGGTCAAGTTGTATTTTACAATCTTTTAAATGTGCAAAATTTCCCAAGTTACTTCATGTTAAAGATTAGATTAGCTCTTAATATGAAAAGAAAAATGCACCGAACTGTCACCAATGTCTTACAAATGCAATTATGCCACCTAGTGGCTGAAAAAATGAACACAAATCAATATCACACTTGGTTTTTACAGTACATCTTTTTAATTTTAACTAAATTTGATGAATTATTATGAAATTACTGAAAAAATATGAAAAAAAGATGCAGCCATATTTCTTTGAGTTCAGCACCCCCCACACACACACACTTTTATGCTAACAAGAGTATGAAAACCTAGGAAAAAATATCTTATTGTACATTTAGAATCGTTGTAAAATTTGCCATTAATCATGAGTTAAGTACTGTAGTCACAAGATTAATTACGTTAAAAAAAATTTAATTGCCTGACATGTCTAGTATTAATATTGTATGTTCCATATGTTACATATTAGCCTACAAATGGCACAAATCGTAAACAAAGCAACTAATGAAGCCCCCAAATTGGGATACTAAGATTCTACCAAATCTACCGCAACTATTTTTTGGCACAAAAATACATTTTCCGTTTTTCTCAGGATACCGTCCTCCGGTCTGTTGCAGTTCAATCCAAGTACTTCACAGCGGGTGGTATTACTTTGGCTTAATTCCCGAATGTTTCACGCCCGGCTTTTGAAGGGATCCGTGCATGTGACTGTAGCTGGGCCAAAATCTAAACAGCTTGCTTCAAGACACAGTTTCTGACAATCAGCTCACAATTATTATTTTTTTTTACTTGGTGTTGTTGCTTCACACTTGGTAGGCAGGCATGCTAGAAACCCAAATACATGTATACAAGCAATTAAGAAGTCAGATTACAATATAATAAGATACAGTATAGGTAGGCTAATGATGTCTGTTTTTCCACACACTGCTTAAGGCTGTTGTGCTGCTTCAATGCCGCACTTTTGTCATAAGGCCATGGATGCTATACCAAAACACTCTATTTTTGAAGGTCATCTAACACCAGGTTAGAAGTAGTGCAGGTTAGGTCTTGTTCGATTAGGCCACACCAGCAGCCCAGTAGTGCTCACCACCTTGAGGCTATTGTTTGATGGCTAAGATGGAGAAGCGAAACGTTGGGGAGTGTTCAAATGGTGACGCATGACAACCTCAGGCTGCGCTGGTAATTGCTTAGCAAGCCCAAACAGGCTCGGATGGGAGGAAGCCGGTTCCATTTTGCCGCCTAAGTGTTTTTCTCTGGTTTTGATGCTGCCAGGTTGGACAGCGTGAGGCAATTTGGAAAAGGCAGCAGGGAAACTGTTAGCCACCAGACTGGTTCTGTCACCTGCAGGTTGACTTAGAGTAAAAGTGGAGCATGGAGTTCTCCATCCATCACTAATGTAGTCTGCACCTCCTCTCTATAACAGAACTTTAACAGCAGAAAAAGAGCAATAAAATGAAACTTATGACCTTACCCTTGCTGTTGTTTGTGCATGCGGCGTCTTACTAATATTACAGCTGCAAGAGAGAAATGGAAAATGTCAGCGCCGCAGAAGCTTGTTTGTTTAGGTGTTCACAGTTTTAAATGGCACACAAGATTGCAGCCAAGCGTTGTAAGGGCTTCCTAGCAGCGCATTTGTCATCTGTGGACTGGAAACTTGAAACAGCCACTGCTTCTCATTACACTCAGCGAAACACACAATACAAACTTACCAACTATTGCTGCAACTGAGAGAGTCACCACACTCACGGCTCCAATGATGACAATCAGAGTGAATTGATCTAAAAGAAGAAATATCAATTCATGATTGACTACTAGCAAGTTGTGACAGCTAAAACGTTAGCCAATGCTAGGGGTGACCAGATTTTCAAAATTAAAGACTGGGACAAAACAATTAAGCTGAAAATCAAATATACAATCAATTCTCAACAGAAGCTATTTATAACAATGCTAGTCAATCTTTTGACCGGTGTTTGTGTTATTGCTTTCGCGAAAGCTTAAAGCTATCTTGGTTGACAGCTCAACAGCGCTGGAAGCTAGCTGTACTGTATACCTTGTGTCGGCCCCGCATTGTAACACTGGAAATATGCCAGCAGAAAAGCTCATCTTGCGTTGGGTTTGGGTTTGACCGGCTACCACGGCTTTAGGCTAGTTTCCCATAATTATTAGACACAGAAGCGGGAAGTAG
The DNA here is from genome assembly GCF_051991255.1 of Vanacampus margaritifer. Lineage (NCBI taxonomy): Eukaryota > Metazoa > Chordata > Actinopteri > Syngnathiformes > Syngnathidae > Vanacampus > Vanacampus margaritifer. The sequence goes on along the minus strand of NC_135440.1, from coordinate 14,707,913 downwards.
TTCTAGTTACGATTAAAACACGCCTGTTAGCGATTAGATGTAGTTAGATTAGTCATATGAATTGCTTTGACAACTGTGTGATTGACATACAACATGGGCCAAACAATTGGCTTGCTGACTGCACTTAAGAAAAAGAAAAAAAAAAGAGGTCAGCAGGACAGGACCTTAATGTGGCTGGCGAAATCCGCCGGGACTTGGGATAGAAGGCTCAAAGTGAAATGCAAATGGTGACTGTCCCGATTAAAGCCAATGCTTACGTACATCTTGACAATTAGAAACATTCCGTTTTTCTGCTGATAGTTTACTCACCGGTTGCTTCCTCTGTGCCTTTTGTTTTATCAATAAACGTGCCTGAATCATTTCTGTCCAGGACCCCTATAATCTCTGAAAGAGAAGAAATGACTCAATGTCACCTCAGCAGCACATAAACAGAACAACCTAGCTTCTGATAACGACATTAAAGTGGTGATAAACGCAATGTATCAACATGTTGCTAAGAAAGTTGTTTATGTCCCTGTAGGCTGCAACAGGGCGCTTGTTACTGAAGATTATAACAAACACACTAAGTGAGAACACGCAAAATGTTCTTACAGTTGTTGAAGAGATCCATAAACCCAGACTGAATAAATAAACGAATAAAGCTTTTAAAATCTGACATATGAATACACCCTTTTTTTGATGACTTTACTGTGGTTGGAAAAAAGTGTCTTTGCAAAAACAGACAACCTATAATCAGCAGACACTATTTACGGCAGTACACTGACCAAATGAATTTATGGTGTGAGGTTTATTTAAGACAGTACAGTTATTTTGTCATTTGTGTTTGGGTTTTTAGTAGCCGATAGAGGTGAAGCAGGTTATCATTTATGATGTTACAAATTAAACTCACATTACATCCACCACCAACCACACTTATTATGCTTTCCAAACGCTCTACAGAGAAATAAGAATGTGGGAGCACGACAGTGGTAGGCTCAGCAAGAGTAAACATAGAAATAGTCCCGATTTCCAAGTAGGCTGCTTTGAAAGGATGTGTAATTCCATCATATGTCTATCACACACAAAATGAGGAATGACACGGAGAGGCGCACTGAGGGGAATGAGAACGCCAGTGTTGATTAGCTGACCCGCGGGCAGGATGGCTGAGATGTCGAAATGTTCATTGGCCTTTTGGAACAATAGTCAGGGCCCCTGTAGGGAGCTAATTGATTCTATTCAGGACTTAATGGATGATGGGGTGGGGGGCGGGGGGGACAGGAGCTGAAACCGTTCACACGTCCCATAGGTCTAGTACAACCTGTACACAAAGCTTGATGAGAATAACTGCCGAGGGCACAACCTTCCTGTACTCTCCCTTGGACGTCTGCCATTACGCTGTTTGCATTAATGACGCAAACCAGGCAAAGTCCTGCTTCCACTATTTACTCTTGGGAACTCAAAATCAACTCACCATATTCCTCAAATGAATCCTCGTCATCATGTCCTGTAGATGGAGGAGAAAACAGATTCAGATGCTACACTTACATCACAATGGGTATCACAATTGCAGGTCACATAGTGATTGACGGGCTACAGAAGCAGTGTAGAGTCTGCCTTTCGCAGTAGAAAAAGTAATGGATAAATTGGATCACAAATGTTTATTTATCAAAAAATGTCTGAATTTAGAAAGTCATCAACAATGCTGTTTTTACATTGATAATAATAACGCTTAGCTCCACTAACTACTGTACTGCCAGAGCTTGTACTGTACTGAGTCAGAGCTTGCTCCACAGCAGGCCCATCATAATAAAGTTTGTAGATAATATAATAAGTATGAGCAATATTATATGGGCTGCTTAGCTTCGCTCACTCAGCAGCAGGTCTATGATGATAATAATAATAATAATCCCCAAAAAATGTTAATAAATTAAATTTCGTCAATTAAGTCACAGAGACAGAGAAGTTTTGTTTATGTTGTCTTATTGTATATTTAGCAGTGCACTGCATCATAAATGCACAGTATTCCTGCTTAGGTAAACAGGTGGCCTCCTATTTTTTTTTTTATACGAATGCAAACTACATCTGCAGTAAGAAGTACTGCATGTTGTATGTTTAATGTGTATGTATTGTGTTACAGTATATTCAAATGAATACCTTTCTAAAAGTGTTTATGTAGCCAGATTGTATTTAGCCAGATTATCTAATGAGTGGGTGGGACGTGTGCAGTGAAACACGATGTTATTTCCAGCAAAAAGGATAAGTTTGAGTATGTACTGAAAAATCACATTGCCAAGTGTAAATTAGGAAAGGGTATTTGTGAACTTTTCAACCACATCATGTGTTGTTGGGAAGGTGCGGATTCAAACTGGATTATTTTTTATAACCCTTCATCATGCTACATTTCAAATATTCAACAATAACTGCACAAGTTAATAGCTGGACAAAGGACGAAAATCTTCACACACAAAAAAAACACTGATAAACATTTAATATGCATTTTCGCGAAAAACTGGGGGACCTTCCTCCCACCCCAATTTTTTTTTTATGTTTAAAAATATTGGGGGGGAAACTGAAAATAAATCTAGTTGCAAAAGTGCTCCCCCCTATGTATTTCTTCCCCAGTAAATATGTATATTGTGTACTGTAATGTATAACATACCGTCAACAGCTGATCCTTCAATCTCATCAGAAAAAACTGTGGAGTAGAAGGCAATAATTCACCACACATGGTTTCTAATCACGGTTAGCTCATGAATAATAAATCATTGACATGACGTGCAATACATATTTACAGTGGATATAAAAAGTCTACACACCCCTGCTCAGACGCCAGGTTTTTGTGATATACAGAAAATGAGCCAGCGATAAACCATTTTAATGTTTTTTCGAAAATTAATGCGACCTATAACCTGTGCAACTAAATTGACTTTTTTAATATTTTAGAAAGGGGAAGTAAAAATAAACCGTTAACATAATGTGGTTACACAACTGTGCGAACCTGTTTATAACTGGGATGCGACCGCGTTACGATTTAACTAATCACATTCAACTCGATTTAAAGTTGCCTCTGATGAACCCCAAACAATTTTTACGTTTTAGCAGAAGCTTGAGGGTTTTGTGCTAAAATTGCCTGGTATTTGGATGTGTTCATATGGCCTCATATAGTTGAAGAAAAACAGCCCCAGCATTTCATATCACAAAAACACAGTAATTGAGCAAGGGCGCGTTGACTTTTTACATTCACTGTCTATGGACTTCAGTTAGAATGTGTTAAGTGAGACTTCCTTGAGACCAATTAATTTGTGCATAATAGGCTTTAGATGTTATTCATGCATTGTTTCAGCTTGGTGTAAACGCAGCATGCAGTACTATACGTAGATAGATGAGGAAGACATGCCGGCACACGGGTGCGGATGAGATGTTTATCAGCTACAAGCGGCACAGAGATGAGAACTCACCAGTAGTTGTTGGCAGCAGCAGACACAGGAGCAACAATCGCAACATCTTCAAATGCTGCCGGGGAGAGCGAGAGGAACCAAGTTAAAAATACCTGCTATCATATTCAGTCATTGACGTGCATAAAAAACAACAACAAAAAAACGTGTGTTTTTGGCTCAGTATGGTGGAAAGCTTCAACAATGCCTATTATTGGTCTTGTTTGGCACTCCGAGAGTCAGCATCACGTAAGCAAGCATTCAGTGGAAAATTAAAAAGTCCTGCTTGTGTTGTCTATGCTGGTCGCAGGGTATGCACGAAAGACTACATTGCAACTTGAGGTGCGTGCGAGGAGCAGCGGAGAGCCTTATTTCCCACACTGCTCAGCAAAAATAAAGAATTCCGTCACAGTCAGCTGCCAGCAAGAGGCTATTTGACATTGTCCTGTCCTTCGTGTCCAATGGGCAACATATAAATGATTTCCTAACAAAAAGGAATGAAATGGTGTATTGTTTTTTTTATGCAATTTGGAGAAGACAACGTGCCTTTCAGAAGAACAAATCTTTATCAATCAACTGACACGCAAGCAATGGAAGCAAATTCCTAATGGCAAAAGGCCCAAAAGTAACCGTAAATCTGCAACACAAAGATGTAAAACACAGCTGTTCCACGTGCTGCTAAACAAAGCTCCAGCTGCATCCAACACAATACAGCGGCTGATATTTTTAAAATAGGAAAACATGGGAACGACCTCTCTTCCAGTGGAAGTCCAAGACGAAGCCTCTCCGGACCAAGTCATTGAGATTTGCATGGGATCAGGAACCAATACTCGCTCCTGTAAGTAATACAGAAGGAGCTCTCTCGCTGACCTTTGTGGCCACTTGTCATTGTTAGTCATACCCATTGTGTTTGGTTTCCTCCGCTGTTAATGACTATATGAAAAGAACCAATGTAACACATGTACACCCATCATACATGATCACTGGTGGATAATAATACTCCTTTTACAGAAATCTCATTTTAATTATTTACAAATTACTTGGTGAACCAAAGTAAAAATGGACAGAAAACAAAAGAGGCAAATGTTCTTCATTCTACTTTGGGTCTGCCATGGCTGCAGAATTCTATTTAGCTCCTCTGTGGGGCTGCCCTCTAATGAGCACGGAGCAGTTCACATCAAGATTATGAGCTAAATTAGAACAGTATCGCAAACTATTAGATTGGACATACTGGAAAATAAAGATGTTAATCACACAACATTTGCTGATTGGGGAGGGTGTAGTGAAGTGGGGGCTGTTCCAGCTTCTGGAATAGCTGCAGGAGCTCTCCAAAAGGAAACAACCTAAGAAGCTACAAATAAAAACTGCCTCCAAATTGCTTTTCTGAGTTGCTTTGCCTGAAATAATAAGCGGATCCAATTTAGGGAGTATTTATCAAACCAGTCCACTGCCTCTGTATCAAAATGGCTCCCGATGCCTGCAGCATTTTCAAATTGGGTAATATATTCTTGCACAATTGAATGGCGAATGAATTTACTTTTTAATACAAGACCAAATTTACAGCAATTCCAGCTGCCTTCAGGACATACTGTAGATTTAAAGATCAAAGAAGCTAAATCTACAAATCATTAAACTAGGAGGGAAATTTTAAATTGTACCAGACTAGTGTTTTTGTAGTTTTGATTGGAGACAAAACTCTAATACACCATTTTGAAACAACGGTATCACAAAGATTCAGGTTAAGGGACACGCGTTCAGAATTCGAATGGCCAAAAGTTTACGAAGATCTGGATGTCGAATCATCCTTCATGTACCTCACTGGAGCTCAAATCAGAATCAAAACATTAACACATCAGGAGCGGACAGTGGACACCAAACCCCAACTTACACATTGTGCGTTATGTACTCGCATGCATTTTGGCCACTGAGTCTACACGCTCCACTGTTTCATCCACAGGCAGTCGTAAAAATATAATTATTAATTTCATTAAGCTTTATATCACAATATACAGGGTTCTGGAGGATATGATTTTTTTTTTTCAAGCGGCTGCCTTGATCTAATTTCATCCACAGGTAGGCCTAGTTATATAATTATGAATTTCATAAGTATGTTTTAAAATCAGGGTTAGTGTCAGTTCTGGCAGTGCCACCACAACTTGGCTCATGGTAGCCCGACACCAGCCAAAAAGGCTTAATATCGGACCCTGGTGCGTGTTAGTGACAACTGCGATGCATGAAGCCAAAGGCAATGAAACTGACACCCGCTTCGAGCACTTTGCAAGCTAACTGGCCATCGAATGTCTTATTGCAATTGTTACATGTTATTTTAAGGTATTTTTTTTTAACTTTAGCACATGCAAGGCTGTTAGTGTAACAAAAACTAAATGAAAGGCAATCACCATGACGCGTCTGCACCCTTTCTTCATTATTTCACTTTTTTTTTTTTAAATGTTGCTTAACAGATTATCAATGTATATCACCTTTTTTCCTATTACTTGTACAGTAAATGCTATATACCAGTAATACAGTACAATAAAACAATAAAATGTTTATAATAGCAACAGTCTGACTATGGAACATATTATTTCTATTTCCATTATTTCCTAACAAAGCTGAGCAAATCAGAGGTTGAAGAGGGTCGCGTGGAGACTGTAGAGGACCAACTTAAATGGGTTCCAGTGTACTTTTCCTGAATCAACAACTTTGTGCATGATAGATTTGATAGAAAATAATAATACAATCATTTTGAGTCTCAAGAGGAGGAAGCCTGGCACATCATGGAAGCTTTTAAAATCTCTCAACCCGGATGATAAAAGATTGACACACAATAGTCTTTGGGCCATGTCCAACTGCTAAAAGATTCCATAAAAATCATCTCACAATAATACATCCTGTAATCCTGCTTCCAGACAGTCAAACAAAACAGCACAAAAAAGATAACCTCCACAGCTGAGCTATAGATAACAAAAATGCGGTGAACAGAGATAAAGTGGTCTCGTCTGACCTCTGACAATAATAGTGAAGCTGCTGATAATGATTTGTAGATTTTATAGCCCAGAATAATATGCACAGGAAGTGTGCTGCGGAGTTCTAAACTGTCATTCTACCCTGAAGATGGCACATGTAGCAAGAAAAAAAATAGCAAATTAATTTGAAAGGATTAAAATTAGCATTACTTGTAGTATACATACCAATAGAGGGAGAGAAGTGAACTGGATGAAGTGCATCTTTGTTATGCCCCTGTTGCGTGTTGTGCCATTAAGAATAACACACTCCCCAAAGCTGCAGCCCACTTCCTTACAGGAATCCGATGCTTCGTGAGCCAAACCCGGGCCAAATTTTGCTGTCATCTACCAGGGTGGGGTGGGGTGGGGTGGGGTGGGGAGGGGAGGAGGGGATTTACACAACCGCCGAGCTGGGTAATGCCACTATTCGTCATTATGTTGATACCTTGGAAACTACCGCGACAGTTTACTGCCTTTTAGGCGAGACAGTCGCCTTGACTTCCGGTGGTAGTTCCACGCAGTGAAACATGATGAGTGATATTTTTAGGGGCCAAAAAAAGAAGAAGAAAAAAAAAAGGAGAAAAAAAGAAGAAAAAAAAGAAGAAAAAAAAGAAAGAAAAAAAACCTAAGATGGGGAACAACATGGCCTTAAATCGTTCTGCTGCGCACTGTATTCACTGTAATACAAGATTACCCTTACCTTTTACAGAATTATTTTTCCTTTTTTTTTTAATTTTATTTTATTATTTTTATTTTATTTATTTATTTATTTATTTATTTATTTTAAGGAACAGAGCATATAAAAACAACAACCAGAGTCTGAAAAACTAGAGGCAACGAAATATGTCACCGTTAACGTGACAGGAAAGACGGGGCCTTTAATTATCATAATGACGTGCAGCTTGTGGCTTCTCGCGATACCTGATAAGACAGGTGCGCTAATTGACGGCCATAGCTCGGAGCGCCCGTGACCAACGATGCTAGCGTAAAATTCTTCATCTGCCTTGAAAGTAAATTTGAATAGTAAATTTTGTTGTTCGAGCCCAGGAACAATGCAGCTTTTACTGCTGCTTCATGTTTGCCTGGTGTGCTTAGGTAAGTGTTGGGCAAGTTATTTGAAACATGTACTTATCTTTGCTAGGCATTCTACCTCACATTATGAAGTTTACACACCAGAGAAATGTCTCAAAATGACAGAAGTAGCAAAAATACTTTTAATTTTGTAATTGCGCTATTGTAGGCTATGAATGAAGACTTTACTTTTAATTACTATTAATATTGCAATATTATTGTCTTGAACAGGATTAATGGAATTACTATGTGTACTGAACACATTGTTGCAGGTGTGGTGTTGAGTTTAATTTTAATGTCACTAGACTACAATGATTTGGCTTTGTAGAGGAAAATGCCATAAGCACATAGAGTAATATAATCTTAAATTATTTTTTATCTTCACCTGCTTTCTCAATTTTCCTACCTGTTCCTGTCTTAATTCTGTATGAACTGGGGCTGTGTGAAACCAGAATTTCTGAATTCAACTCTATTCAATGGGTGAATGTGCAATTGATTGACACCACCCTACAGGATGTTGATTTGAATTGCAGAAAGTGGAATTGCACTTGATGCAATTAAGAGAAACTCATTCTCATCACACATCAGTTAGAATGAGACTGTATTTCACTAGTGTACTCCAAACGAAATGTCTAAAATGCTTAGTCAGCCATTTTTAAAGAATGGTGTGCTGGGAAATGAAGTGCTTTTTCACATATCAATGTTAAAGTTTGTTTAATCTGGGAAGGCTTAGTTTTTTTATGTTAAACAATTACTATTTACTATAATTGTATACATAAAGTCCTTAGAATATTTGTATTAGGGCTGTCAGGTCATTACTTTTTTAAAAATCGTTATTAATCTCATGACTTCAACAGTTGACTCTCTAAATGTACAATGAAAAAAAAATGAGGTCATTTTTCTGACACGAGATGGCATAATTGCATTTGTAAGATGTTGGCGACAGCTCTGTGTTCTTCTAAATCTTTCTTAATCATTAACATGGCGGCCATGGCTCAGGGTGTTGAGAAGGTCGTTCAGTAACCAGAAGGTCGGTTGTTCGATCTCCGCTCTCCCCAAGTTGTGTCCTTGGGCAAGGCATTTCAAACCCATTGCCTCCAGTGCTAATCACATGTATATACTGTATGTGTGTATATATACATGTCACACAAGGTGCGAATGTTTGGTGGTGGTCGGAGGGGCTGTAGGCAACTGGGGCTACTTGAGTAGCTTACTGCCACCACAGTGTGAATGTGTGGGTGCAATAGTAATAATATATGCATTATTACATTTATTACTGCCAAATTTTGATGTGCGTTGTGACTGGAATCCCCCCAGTTTCAATTCCAAGTAAGGGGCTGTCATTAATTGCGCATTGCAAAAAATGAACTTCAAATTAACTCAAAATTAGGGCACTAATTTTGACACCCTTAATTTGTATGAATTTCATGTTTTAAACAAGCATAAATGGTCATGCGCCACTGTTAAATGCACTTTAATTTTTACATTTTAATCATGAATTTAATGGAAATTCACTTCTACTTCCTCTAAATTGAATTTCAGTTGCAATTCTCCTACCTGTTTGCTATCGCAATTTAATTGGACTTTAGGGGCCATTGTCAACTCACAAATGGCAAAAAAATAAGTTGCTATGTTGGCTGTTGGCCAACTGAGTTGCAATGACTATTTTTTACTGGCCATTGTTGTTGACTTTGGGGAAATGCCCGAATCTGTGAGGACTAAATTATGAATTTAAGGTTTGGCCATGGGGATTCATAAAATGTAAACATTTGTGCACCCTCCTCTGCCACTCTCCAGATATGATTTTACCATCTTGCTCTGCTGCGTTATTAAATTGTGGGCATCTTTTTCTATGCAGTCTAGTGCAGATAGTCATGAAAAATATGCATGTAAGGTTCAGAAACTGCATGGGCAAATGTATACTACGTTGTGATTACAAAAGTGGATGCAGTCCTGAAAAGCTGAAAACGCTGATGTTTAGACTGCTTTTTCTGAGAAATGTAGGTAACTTAAACTTGACTAATGACGCCACACTGCCTGTAACTGCATTGCTGCCAAAAACCGGTTGTTTGGCTGGAATTAAACCGGACTTGTGTCATTAAAACATTGCTTTCACTGTCAGTTAAGCAGCTTGACTGATTTATAACGGTGATTCTCAACTGGTGTCTACAGTTGGTAATAAAACAATTTCAGGAGCTTTGACTCTACAGAACAGACATGATGTAGTTTTGAGGTTATGAAAAGTGGCATAATGAACAAACTAGTTTTTGCAGTGGTCTAAATATGTTTTCGAAGGCTCTTTTGTAGCCTAAAATTGTCTAAACTCTGAGCCAGTCGTGACCTGGCAACAACTGGAAAATGCAGGTTCCACAGTTTGAAAGCCTTTTATTTAAAATGTAAAATTAGCTCATTGCCTTACTGAATCATGCAACAACTGACGATCCCTACTCTGACTACATGCTGCATTTTCTTTTTTCTTTTCTTTTTTTTTTCCTTTTTTTTTCCCAGGAGATACATGCTGCATTTTCAACTTTAGGTTAGTTTTTCCCCCCCTCATTTAAAGCAGCGCTCAAGTCTGGACAATTCCTTGCCCGCCCACACAAATTATTTGTCCACTTTGAGTGATGTTTGGGCTGTGCCTGTGTTTCAGCCCTTGGAGCAACCAAAATGAATGTTGTCGTTTTTGTATGAGGCCACTTGATATTTGACAAACCTTAGTTCATCACTGAGCTTTTTCCACCAGCTGTTTAAAAGTGCACTATTAATAAATTTTGGAAAGTTTTTAATATATATACACATGTATTGTAAACTGGTTAGCATTGTTCGCAATGTTTCATGCAAGTCAGCCCTTGTCCCAACAGAGCATGCACATATAAATTTTAAACTTACATTCAAGTTTGCTTGTAGCACAGATTCTCTCTTATGCACTGCCGGTATGTTGTTACACTCCCACAGAGGTCCTTGTTATCATGGAAACAACTGGAGCCGGTCTGCGCGTTTAATACAGGTGTACCCAGTCAGGAACTAGGAACACACACTTCATTGGCTGCTCAGCTGGTTGAAATGTGACACCACACCTCTTATCTCTGATTGCATACTGGGAAACTTGTATAACTATGCACACAAGATGTTATCAGCCTTCTGCAAGTGTGTGGTTTACAGTTGTAAATTCAACTGTTGTCACAATTACCTGACCTACTTGTGTTTGCTTTTATGCAGAAACGCCTTCCTTTGAGTTATTTTTTCTATTGTGTACAGTACAATGAATTTGTTTTCTTCTTTCAGGTCTCTCTGGGGCGACTATTGGCTGGAATTTTCTGATGATGTTTCCTCCTCATAATGACCCCACAGCAAATTCTAGCCACCAAGTAACCATAACGGCGACTGGCGTTAGGACTTCAGTCACTGTGAAAGTTCTAGAAAGTGACTTCACACGCCACATTTCTCTTAATTCCGCTCAGTCACAGACTATTCACCTGCCTTCATCTGTGGGAATAGCCAGCGCTCGTTCCTCCTCCCTCCTCAGTATAGCATCTGTACAGCCTGTTACAGTCCTTGTGACATTCTGCATCGAGACTGGATGTGAGCATAACCTTCTCCATGATGTTTCTTCCTGGGGGACCCATTACTATCCAGTCACCCCAAACTCCCTAAATCAGACATCTGTCAGCGAGATGGTGGTCACCAACTACAATCGAGAGACCTCGGTGGAGATCTTCCTCTCAGGGGACGTTGTCTTTAATGGAACTTTATACTCTGAGGGAAGTTTCCTAAAGTTGCATTTAAGGTCATTTGAGAGCATCTACCTCCAAAGTAATTTCAGCCTGTCTGGCTCAGAGCTTTATGCCCAAGAATCTGTAGGGGTCATAGTTGGTTTTACTTGCGTGAACCACTTATTAGGAGACTGCCTATATGGATTTTCTGAACTTAAACCAGTCTCTCGCTGGAGTTATGAATATTTTGTCCCTCCTCTAAAAAATTCTGGCATGAGTCCAAGTCTCCTGTTGGCTATGACAAACGTCAACTCTAACCTGCATGTCACCACTAGTAATGGGCAGAAAAGCTTGTCATTAATTGGTGGAGTTATGAAGACCATCCCAGTTTTTGCCTTGGATGAAGTTCATGTCATTAGCGATGCTTTGCTTCAGCTTGTTTATTACAGGCATGACATTGAGCAGCAGGCTTCAACTCTTACAGCGCTGCTGTCTGTGGAAGATTTATGTCAGGGTGGGCCGACGTTTAATGCAGAAAATGTTACTTCGCATCTCTCTCTAAATGGCACTTTTTACTCAAACAATCTGACCAATTCTGAGTCCCTGCATGAGCCAAAAAATGAGGCCCGCTCTACCTTTGCAGATGTGGGCCACTATCTGAGCACCTTGAACAAAGAGTTGCATCCATCAATGTGTGTAAAAAGTGAGTATTGTTGTTGTTTTTTCATTGATCAATAGTGCAAATGTGCTTAACCCTTTTTCTCCCCTCTCTTGTGACAGATGTATCCTCCTGTGACGACCTGCACTGTGGTCACAAAGATCAGTGTTCCTTCAGAAATGGCCGTCAATCATGTTTCTCCAAAACAAAAATCTGCTCTGCATGGGGTGATTCTTATTATCGCACCTTTGACGGAGAGCATTTTGTCCTCCTCGGAAATTGTAATTATACCCTAGTGCAGACCACTTGTCCAGGCATAAATGCGTCCATTCCACTTCAGGTTAATATAGCCAGAGCATATTTGAATGGCGCCACAGTTTCCAGCATTCACAGTTTGGAGATAAAAATCTTCGGCTTTAATATATCCATGGTTAAAGGAGAGAGAAATCAAATCAGGGTAAGAACACTAGCCAATTTTAGAAGGAAAAATAAAAAGACTTTCTTGCATTTGTGTAGTCACTGTCTTGTGCCATTTGACATTTATAGGTTAATGGACATAGCAAGAACCTGCCTGTCATCTTGGGTAATGGGGTCCTAAGAATGTATCGAAGTGGTCCCAGCGTTGTTCTGGATACTTCGTTTGGCCTGATTCTGCATTATGACTGTGTTCATAATATCCAGGTCGAAGCGGGCCCAGAGTTGCATGGACTTCTGTGTGGTCTTTGTGGGAATGCCAATGACAGCACCTCAAATGACACAACTGCTTCTAATGTGTCCAAAACTATGGATTTCACCCTCCCCTGGATGTTGGGCAGCAACACTGCTGCATGTATAGAAGATTGTGGAGATGGACAGTGTCAAGTGTGTAGTCCCTCACAATCTGATCCTGGCATAAACAGAACATCCTATGGGAATAAGTGCACTTTACTGAAGAGGAAAGATGGACCTTTTAGTGACTGCCACTTGCATATTGATCCGGAACCTTTTGTTCGTAGTTGTGAGAACAACCTGTGTCTCAATGGAGCTGCCAGTTCAGTGTGCAAGGTGTTGACGGCTTATGCCAGCATCTGCCAGAGACTTGGAGGAAGGATCCAAAACTGGAGGGAAATCACAAAGTGCCGTAAGTAACAAACTGCTTCATGTTTATCTTGTTTTTTGAGACTGGCTAAGAGCTCAACATATTTATTTTACAGATCTTACTTGTCCTATAAATAGCCATTATGAGCTGTGTGGCTCTACTTGCCAGGCAACATGTGGTAACCCAGATCTCCACCATAACTGCTCCCACCCTTGTTTGGAATTGTGCCAGTGCAACAGGGGATATCTCCTAAGTAACGGCGAGTGTGTCTTGCCCACCATGTGCGGTTGTGTTCAAAATGGCTCCTATTATCCCCCCTCAAAGTCCTTTTGGCTGGACGAGCAGTGTCAAGAAAAATGCATCTGCCAGCCGCATTCCAAGACAGTTTTGTGCACACGGTCTCGCTGCCAGGCTGGAGAAGTCTGCAAGGTTTTAAATGGAGTCCTTGGATGCCACACTAATGAATCCAGCCTTTGTGTGGCCAAAGGGGATCCTCACGTTACCACATTTGATGGCCGAAAGCTTGAAGTACATGGAAACTGTAGTTATCTGCTGACATCGCACTGTCCCACATGGGGAGACCTTCAAGACTTCAGTGTCGAGGTTCAGAACCATGTTGAGAAGGGAGCTAATGTTTCTTTCCGACATGTTAAAGTGTCTGTTGCTGGTTATTCCACTGAGATGTCATATGAATGGCGTAGCAAGGTTATGGTAAGTTAATTTGTTGTGCACTGCATCTTGACTGTTTTTATTTTTAATTATTGAACCTGTTGCAGGTAAATGGTCAGCTGTTGAACCTTCCTTCTGTTTTGAGCCAAGGCAAAATAATGCTCTACCTGAAAGGACAGTCCAAGTGTATTGAAACAGACTTTGGTGTCGTTGTGACATACAGCCCAGACATCCTGACGGTCACAATGCCCAAGGTCTTCGCTGGTAATCTCTGTGGATTGTGCGGGAACTTCAATGATGAGCCACGGGATGACCTGGCAGCAGATGACTTTGATATTACGCAAGCCATCAGACAGTGGAGAACCAGCAGCGAACATGAATGTTGGGATGTGCCCGTGAACACTTCAGGCTGCAGTCCGCAAGAACAGGATCTTTATCAAGGAAAGGATTTCTGTGGAAGGTTGATTGATCCTGAGGGGCCATTCCAAAGCTGCCACAATGCGGTGCATCCACAAGATTTCTATGATGACTGTGTTCATGACCTCTGCAATGGTAACCAAACAACCTTGTGCCAGATTCTATCCAGCTATGTTGCAGTATGTCAAGAAATGGGCGCTCGAGTGGAAGAATGGCGAGTTTCCAGCTTCTGTTGTAAGTAATCAGTAAAATTTTACTTTTAGCACTCTAATTCAGAGTTTTAAATAATTGACTCTCCTTTGCTTCTTCAGCTCTCACATGCCCATCTAGGAGTGAATACCGCCTCTGTTCCACTCACATGTTTACCTGTGCCCCAAACCCAAGTCCTCTTTCAGAAAGATGCAAGGAAGGCTGTTTTTGCAAACCTGGGTTTTTCCACAGTGTTGGGGAATGTGTACCAAGTTCTGAATGTGGCAGCAGTTACAATGGTACTTACTACGAAGTCCATGACAACTTTTACCCTGATGAGAACTGCCTTCGGTCCTGTACGTGTGTAGGCCACAATTTAGTGCAATGTAGAAAGCACTCATGTCCAGCTGGAACAAAGTGTGCCATCAAACATGGCCACCGTGCATGCTATGCCTCACATTTGAAATGCACCATCATGGGTGGCAGACACTTTCAGACCTTTAACGGACAGCAATTTGATTTGGACATGGGGAATTTGCATTACCTCTTATTCCAGCTGTGTGATGAACCTGGGCTTTCTGTTGCTATCCACAAAGGCCAACTGCACCTCAGAATCCATGACATGAACGTAACACTGTCCATGGAGCATTTTGGAAAAGTTGAGGTAACTAGCTTCAAAATTTAGTAATTTTAAATTTACAAAGTTGATTCCATGCCGAATTGCAAAAAATAACCAAGCTGATTTTGATTGAAACTGTGTAGCCTACTTTTTGCCCCAAAAAAAAAAAACAGGCATGGGCACTTTCCTTTGAACCCTTATCACAGGAACTATCGGGTCAATCTTAACAAAATTAGTATTGTTGGAAAGGGAATTCCAAATCTGCAATTTACATTGGTGCATATTTTAGTAACATTTTTTTGTTCACTTTGAAATTGACCTTGTGAATCACATGACCTTAACAAAAATGTCATGAAATGTAATCTTTAATTTTTAAGTTTGTGTTGCACCATCTCAGTCAACAAATGGTTTAATTGAAATCAAAATCCTTTTTGCTAAACCACTGGGATTTGGCATGGAATGACCCAAAACATTTACTTGTCTGTAATAATCAATGTGCTGTTGCTTTCAGATTGACGGTGTTGTGAAGGCCCAACCTGTTGATCTGAACGGTGTATCAGTGCTGCTTTCTGGCTCGCTGACTCGTGTTATTGCTGCAGACACTGGCACTGTGGTCACATTCGGAGGACCTAATTTAATACAATTGACTATTCCGGACACACACAAAATACTTTGTGGCTTGTGTCAAAGTGCTGCCACAGATGACCAAGGAAGTCTGATGTCGGATGATCCCATGCCTAAATCTCCCTGGTGCTTTTCTCCCACTGGAACAAAGTGCTCCGCTGACTGTCATGACTGTTCTTTATGCAACTCCGCTAAGGAATTTGAATCAGATGACCTCTGTGGCATGTTACTTGCTCCTGAAGGCTCATTTGGGATTTGCCATTCGACAGTGGACCCAATGCCATTTTTCCAGAACTGTGTGAAGGACTTGTGCAGGTCAAATACCACTGACTTGTTTTGTGATAGTTTGAGGCAGTACACATTTGCCTGCCAGGATGCAGGGGCTGAGGTCAAACCATGGAGAGGGCTTAAGTGTGGTAAGCTTTTTCACGGTTTCATTCGCTCTTGTAAAACCACCCAGATCTGTAAATTCTAAATTTGCCCCAATGATGATTGCCTTTAAGATGACCTCACCATACAGTCTGTTTCCTTCCCACAGCCCTTTCGTGCCCGGCGCATTCGCACTACAATGTATGTGTTGGTGCATGTTCAGAGTCCTGCACTACATTATCTGATGTCCCCTGTCCATGGCCCTGCTTTGAGGGCTGTCAGTGTGACTCTGGGTATGTGCAGAGTGGTAATGGCTGTGTCAGACGTGAGCAATGTGGATGTTTCTACCTCGGGCAGTACTATGAGGCAAGCGATTACATTTTATACCTCGGCAGAATGTTTTTAAAATTCCATTGTATCTAAATGTCAAACATGATCTCTGATTTAGTTTGCCTGATTTTTATTTTTTATTTTTTTTTTTTCTACAGGAAAATATTCAAACATGTTGGTACAAATAACCAAAGATATATTTGCTATTGTCACATGATCAATAATTGGCTTGGTCTTACTTGTATAATGTGCTAATTAAGTCAATTTTTTTTGTTATAATTGGACTTGGAAGAATTTATTGCAACATGTACTTATTTTTCTCCACCATTCTGTCTCGTTGTATAGGTCGGGGAAATTCTGTGGAACGTCAACTGTTCTAAGCGGTGTAACTGTTGCGCCACTGCCACCCTGTGTTGTAAAACAGACTCTTGCCCCACGAGTCAGTACTGCACATTTAATGAAACCTGGCACTGCGCAAACAACAAAAGTAAGCACACCATCGTATTCTTGACATTTCACCACAACTGTTCAGTCGGGCCCTCCATGTGGGGCCTTTTTTGCACTGTAAAATCTTGTTTGTTTGAATGTCTACTCTATAATTATTATACTGTATGAACACTACATTTAATTCATCAGGATGTTATCTTGTTTAAGTGGTCCACTGTATACAAAACAGACCAGTCTGCCTTGCAGCAAAAGCTGAAGTGTTAATTAATGGAAAGGCATCTGAAATGTGTGCACATTCCACTCCCCTTTCAGCTTTCTTCTGCCCAGCAAATAGCCATTATGAATCCTGTGGGACACCTTGCCCTGCTACCTGCGAGTCCCAATTGAAATCATCCTGCGCTGCCGGATGTGTGGAAGGATGCCAGTGTGACCCAGGGTTTCTTCTTCATGGTGACACCTGTGTCGCACCATCTCACTGTGGCTGTACATACAATGGAGAACGTTACCACAGCAACGAGACATTTTGGGCTGATGAGTCCTGTACTCGACAGTGTAGATGTGACCCCGACACTCACCAGATCCATTGCTATGATGCTTATTGTGGTGATTTTGAATATTGTGGTCTTCAAAATGGAGTCAGAAGCTGCGTGCAGCATAATTACATGATGTGCCGCTACAGTGGTCAGCGTGTGCTCACTTTTGACAAGCGTGAGTATAATTTCCTTGGCACCTGCCAGTATCAGTTACTCGGCATCTGTGAACAAGGCCTTGACGTCATCAAGGTTGACGTGCAGACAGATGCATATAATCAGTCAGCACAGAAGGTCTTGGTCAGCATAAATGAACAACAAATGCAACTGGACAGCAAAAATCAAGAAAGCATCAAGGTAAGTCTTGAATATGCCTTTCCTGCCACTTGAATTCAAAGTGGAAGTCAACTTTAACCATTTGACAATGTTATGTGACCTCACTAGTCTAAACATGACATTGTGATTAATAATAAATTTGTGGAATATGAGTTGTGAAGCAAAATCCTGTCGTGTTTATCCATCTCAGGGGTGGCCATTTTGCCACTTGCTGTCGACTGAACATGAAATCAAGGGCTCAGGCAACGACCAATCACAGACCACCTGTTTTCTGAAGCTGCAATTACCTAAAACCTGAGCAACTTTAATGTCATTCAGTCAACAGCAAGTGGCAAAATGGCCGCCCCCTGAGATGGATAAAACTGGCTGGATTTTGTTGCATAACTCGTATTCCACTAACTCAATATTGGCTCAATACCATATTTAGACCCGTGGGGCTGCGTAGAACGTAAAAAAAAACTGTGGGGTTAACTTCCCCTTAAGTAAATCAGTATTTGTGTTGTACAGTACTGTAATGTCTACTTTGAAATGTTGTTCTTGGCATCCCCGCAGGTTGATGGTATCAAGAGGAACATGCCATTTTATCCCAACAGAAATACATTGGTGATTTCATTAGGGCTGCACATCTACGTCTATTCTGAATTTTTCTTTTTAAGTATTGGCAAAGAAGGAAACCTAGTTATTGGTCTCTCTAGTAAATACGCAAATGCTACTTGTGGCCTTTGTGGTGACTTCAATTCTGACCCTGCTGATGACCTAACGGCGAATGGCACACGGGAGCATCTCACTCCAGAACAATTTGGCAAAGCTTGGAGAAGTGGACAGAACCACTGGTGTGTGGAAGGCTGTCTAGGTGGAAGCTGTCCAAATTGTTCATCTGAGGCTTTGGAGCGCTTCTCTGACCCAGCGGCTTGTGGGAAGATTCTGGAAGTTAATGGACCATTCAGACACTGTCATAGCGAAGTGGACCCCTCCAGCTTTTACAAGAGCTGCATCAGTGACCTGTGTCTTTATGGAGATGTGCAGCCTGCAGTGTGCCGTTCCCTGGCAGAGTATGCTGATGTCTGCCTTCGTCACAAGGCTTTAGTTGATGCCTGGAGGAGCCCTGAATTTTGCTGTGAGTATTAAACTGCTCAACACTTGTGAATTTGGTGTTAATAGTCAAATTATCCCTGCATGGCGAATGTCAAATTGAGCATTATCAATCATTTAATAGATTATTTTCCAAATGAATCAAATGCTAATGTTTAAACTGCAGTGCAAGTTGATTAAGGCCACAACCTCCCACCCAACCACTAGATGGTACTAATGCTTCATTAGTCACTTACACCATGACCTTCTCTTGGCTTTTGTCTCCACTTTATCTCTGCAGATGAAGCATGCCCCTCGAGTACCAGTTACAACATGAGTACCTCCCCAATTGTCGTTTGCCTTGGCGTTCTTAATTTGACAATTGAGCTCGGTCCAAACAGTGGAGAGAACTGTCTTTGTGAAGCAGGTTTAGTCCACAGTGGACGGCACTGTGTCCATCCAGCAGACTGTGGCTGTTTCGACGTAAATTTCGGATACATCTTACTGGGACAGGAGAAGTCTTCATGCGAGCAAAGTTGTCTATGCCATCCTGGTGGAAACTTGACTTGTGTTATTGTGTCATGTAGTCAGGATGAAGAATGTGCCCTCATCGGGGGCATTCAACGCTGCCAGCCCAAAGCTAAACTGGCCAACTGCTACATTAACGGATCCCAGTTAAATACATTTGATGGACAGTTATTTGAATTTCATAGTTCATGCAACCACACTCTGGTTCAAACATGCAAAGACCTTAGTGTGGAGCCACTTTTGATCGCTGTGAATGGTAACGGTGAAGGCAAACAGATCTATTTAAAAGTCAATCATATGACTTTTAAGATGTCAACTGCTCATCCTGAAAAAATCCAAGTGAGTATTTGTCATAACATGTAATTACAGTATTTGATGGGTTTTATGCAATTTTCAGCAACTAAATGATTTTTGTTTTCAGGTTGATCAGGTTTACAAGAACCTCCCGTTCTCAGGGAACAATGTAACCGTGCGTCAGAAAAATGATTGGTGGACTATCAAGGCTGCACGTTTAGTCGAGATTACTTCTGACCTCCACAACTACGTAGAGGTCAGGCTACCAAATGCTTATCACCAGACATTATGTGGCCTTTGTGGGAACTACAATGATGATCCCTCAGATGACATGCAGCTACCCAATGGCACTGCAGTCTCTGATCCAGATATCTTTGGGCGATCATGGGCGTTGTCAAGCTCAGATTCGTCCTGCAACAAAACATGTGACAGCACCTGCCAACGTTGTCGCTCCTCTATGCCAGAGTACACTTCTGATCTGTACTGCGGCCTTCTCACCCGGCCAAAGGGGCCATTTTCCTCTTGTCACAACTCAACATGCCCTGAGAAATATTACAGCCTGTGCCTGAATAAGCTCTGTGTTGCAGATGGCCAAAAGCAAGCTCTATGCGACGTATTACAGGTGTATGAGGCGGCATGCAATGTGGCTGGTGTGAATGTTGACCCCTGGAGGAACATCACAGGCTGTGGTAAGCCCAAAAGATGGTGACCGTTTCTTTCAAATTAAAGATAACCACCAAAATGTCTAATACTTATTCCATATCTTATCTAGCTCTGAAATGCCCTCAGTTCAGCAATTTCAGCCAATGTGCCAACATTTGCTCCTCCCTCTGTCCTGAGATCCGCTTAGCCACACAGTGTCCCAGACACTGTGAGGAAGGATGCCAGTGTGATGCTGACCACCTCTATGATGGTCATGCATGTGTGCCACCTGAGCAATGTGGCTGCGTGCATGAAGGGAGGATGATTAAGGTTGTGATTAACCTGCACATCTGTATATGCATTTCACTACTTGGCTTAGGAATCGTGTTGTAATCTAAATATCCAACACATTTTTTTTGGTGATTTTGTAGGCCACTGAAAGCAAACTTCTACAAAACTGTACTCTGAACTGCACCTGTGGACCTCCACTTGTCTGTGTGGAACACAAGTGTCCATCACTGCACAGATGTATCGTTTTGGATGAAATGGCTGGCTGCCACAAAGATGGTGAGGTTTTTCCCCATGACTGCAAAGTGTATTATCACAGCTGTTTTGCTTATCTTCAGTGTTTGACTGTTATTGTTTTGATCGAAGATCCCTGTGAGGGTAAATGTGACAAATCTGAGCGCTGCCACCTGAGTAACGGTGTAGCGGTTTGTGAGAGCAGACCAGGTCTGTGTTGGACCTGGGGAAGCCGGCACTACCACACCTTTGATGGCTTAAACTATGACGTCCAGGGTACCTGCACCTACCTGCTTTCAGGCAGCAAAGGGGCAGCAGGTGGAGTGACACCGTTCATGGTGTCTAAGAAGAGTGACTGCAAAGAAGTGTCCTCCATGCAGCTGGTGACTGTACAAGCGTATGGGTTTGTCGTAAAGTTTATTGACAAGGACAGCGTTCATGTAAGTTCATTATGTTAAATACTTTAAGTTGCTTCCTGATTGTCATGACTAAAATACACTTTAATTTCAGGTTAATGGTAAAGTGAATTATATTCCTGTTGCGCTGCTTCGTGGCAAGATTGAGGTTTCAAACAAAGAAGGCAAAACTCTACTGGAGACAGACTTTGGGCTGCATGTTCTGTTTGACTGGAATACCACAATTCTTATAACGCTGGACCCCAACTATAAAGAGATTGTCTATGGACTGTGTGGCAATTTCAATGGTGACCCTCAAGATGACTTTGCAATACACTTGGACGGATTCCCTCCCGTTAATACAAGTGTGGAGTTGGCTCGGGCTTATCGTGTTTTTGATGGTGACAAGAACTGTTGTACTGGATGTGAAAAGAACCAGTTGGATAACACGACATTGTTGGAAGATATGCCAAAGGGAATCAATGTCAGTCACAAAAGTTACTGTGGTGATCTCATTGATCCAACTGGTCCGTTTGCTCATTGTTACAGTCATGTTAACCCAGGCTCCTTTTACCAAAGTTGTATCGCTGACCTCATGCAAGGGAAGCCTGAGGCTTCTCTTGAACAGATCACATCATCCTATTCTGTAGTTTGCGAGCAACTAAATGATTACTTTCCTCCTGAACTGATAATCGGTAAGTATTCTTATCAAGGGTCATGTTTTGACTTGAATGATGCATAACATTTTATTTTTTCCCCCCCAGATGTTAAATGTCCACCAAACAGCCACTATAAGACCTGTGGCTCAGCCTGTCCCCCAAACTGTGAAGTTGAAGACAGATTGTGTCATCAGGCTTGTGTCCAAGGCTGCTTCTGTGACCCGGGCTTCATCAGTGGTCCAGAGGGTTGCGTGCCCCCTCAGCAGTGTGGTTGCACTGACTCCAAAGGCAAATACCACCCCGTTAATTCTATTTTCTGGATCCCAGATGACTGCGGACAACTTTGCATCTGTAAACCAGGAGAAACTAGATGCCGTCCATCCCAGTGTCCTGAGGGAATGTCCTGCAAACAACTTCCTAACAAGAGAAGAGTGTGTCAAACTGACAAACCTCTGAACTGTAGTATTGTCACTGGGCTGCACTTCACATCCTTTGATGGACATCATTTTGACTTTAGGGACAGCTGTGCATATATTTTAGTTCAAACAAACGCCAATATCAATGGATTACAACCGTTCAACATCACTATTTCTGATGCAAGTTGCCACAAAAGATTGTTTTATAGCCTAACTTTAACGTTATCAATCTACAATTTGAAAATAGTTGTTGACAAAGAAGATCCTGGCAAAGTGAGTTACATTTTTTTTTCTCCCCCCCTTCGTGCAGTATTAAACCATTTTACCAATCTTCTACCCTCAGGTCAATGGACTGCATAGGATTTTGCCATCCTCGCACCATCCAGGCCATTTCAACACCTATCAAACACCTTCATCTCTAGTTATTCATGTTGATATGGGATTGCAGGTGATTGTCTATAAAACTGGCACTGTGATGGTTGTCCTCCCAAGCAGTTATGAATCGGCTGTTCGCGGTCTCTGTGGGAATGCCAACTCTGACCCTTATGACGACCGAATTATGCCTGACGGAACGATGGCTCAAAACACACTCCAGTTTGCTCACAGCTGGAGGTTGGGAGGACCAATGGCCTGTAGGTCCCGCTGCACTTCCAAACCCAAGATCTGCCCCGCAGATTTGCAGAAACGTTTTGAAGGAACTGAGTTTTGCGGCGTACTCACGGATCAACGAGGTCCTTTTGCACAGTGTGCTTTAGTTTTGAGTCCAAAGATGTACTACCACAACTGTTTAGAAGACACATGCTTTTATGGAGGCCATTATTTGGCACTTTGTAATTCCATCGCAGCCTATGCAGCTGCCTGCCAAGCAGCTCAGTTGCCCATTGGGCACTGGAGAGCCGACACCTTCTGTGGTGAGTAAATTGAGTTTTTGTTAAAAAATTTTATTCATGCAAAATCACTAGTTAAGTGGTCAGTAGGTACATTATACAGATAGGATTATTGCCTAATTTTGTTTTTATGAGCACAACTTTGTTACTAAACATGTTCCCAATGTGTTAACTTGTCCTAACCTACTATGGTACATTTTCTCAACCCCACTTCTCCATAGGTATGATTTGCCCCAAGAATAGTCACTATGAACTGTGCAGGCCTCGATGTCCTGTTGCATGTGATGGCATTTCCTCTGCAACAAAGTGCAGTGGTGGTTGTGAGGAAGGTTGCCAGTGTGGCCCTGGATACGTCCTCAGTAATGATCGTTGTGTACTGGTGGCAGACTGCGGTTGCTTCTATGAGGGAGAATACCACCCTGCTGGTTATTTTTCAGACACACGAAGATGTCTCGTTTGTTACTGCCAAAGGGGGAAAGTGTCTTGCAAGCCAACACTCTGTATGGCCCCAGGTCGAGAGGAATTCTTGCTAAGTGATGACCCTTTTGAGATAACACCCCAGCAGTATGGAGCATGTGAAGTTTTTGCTGGGTTTGGCTACGTCACTTTTGACGGCTTGGTTATACCTCACTATGGCGCTTGCACCTATTTAGTCTCTGAATGCTCCCCTAGAGAAATGCTTGGCTACAGTCTGCTAATTAGCTTCAAGAAGGACATTGACTCTGTTTTTATTGTCAGTAAGATAGCGTTTATTCTTGCTGCAGTGGAGGTAACCATCAATCCAGAAACTCCGTGGAAGATACAGGTAAATTCTGCAGCTTGAGCTACTGATGTGAAATTGAGTTGTGAAACTTTAACAGGCGTTTCATTTCAGGTAAACGGCGAAGATTTCAAGGTGCCTTACAGTAATGATATACTTAAAGCTTATGAAGATGGTGGTAGGTTGACAATTACCTCAGAGGCTGGTGTGAAACTTGAGCTGTCCTCCACAAAGTATCTCAGGCTGAGCATACCACAGGATTACAATGGCACAGCGTCAGGCCTTTGTGGGAATTTCAATGGGGACAAATCGGACCACCTTAAACTAAGAAGTGGTTATCCTGCCAAAAACATTACAGATTTTTTCCATAGCTGGTCTATTGTTTCTCCTGGGCTGAATTGCAGTGTGTCTTGTGGAGAGGACTGCGGTCAGTGCAAGCTGTCTTCCAAGGTCCGAAAAATTTGTGACATTCTCTTGATGGCAAATGTTGAATTCAGTCACTGCTGGAGCAAGGGTGTTAAACCCGAGGTCTACAGAGATGTGTGCCTTAGAGCCATTTGTGGTGGGGCAGCCTATATTGAAGCTGTATGTTTAACATTGGAAGCCTACACAGCAGCCTGCCGAGCCAAAGGAGTAACTGTAGCTTCCTGGAGAGAAAACAGCCCTTGCTGTGAGTGAGCCTTTTTGATACAATTAAAATAAAAAGCATCTACAGTGTATGACCTGCTCTAAAATGTGTTCATTTGTAACACCAGCTTTCAAGTGTCCTGACCACAGCAGCCCAAGTGGGTGTGTTGATTCCAATTCCAACTCGTGCCCTGCCCTGCTGCATCCTGGGTCCTCTGCAACTGGGTGTTCGGGAGGGTGCCAGTGCCAGAATGGAAGAGTGTTTGACGGGGGTGAATGTGTACCTGTCAGCCAGTGTGGGTGTGTTCTTCATGGCAGATATATCAAGGTAACTATAAGCTCTATACCCACAATATTTCATAACTGTTATACTGTACTAACTATACTCTTACTTCCTGTTAAAGCTGGATGAGCAGCTGTACAGTGAGAATTGCACCGAGAGATGTTGGTGCCATCCTCTAGGTGGCGCCGTGTGTGAGAAGGCAACCTGCAACCCTGGCCAGGTGTGTTCTTTGAAGAACGGCTCCTGGAGCTGTGTTGGACCGGAAGTCTGTCAACTCAAAGGCAGCTTGCAGCTCTCCACTTTGAATGGACAGCAGCTGAGCTTGGAACCGCAAACGCCTTACAAGCTGATGGGCCTTTGTGACAAGACCGCTCAAAATTGGTTCAGCCTAGTTTCTTACCATGGACACTGTGAAGGGAGCGGCACCAGGCTTGTTACAGTGATCGAAGTCCTCCTTGCGGGATTCTCTATAGTAATCCAGGATGGTATTGTGAAGGTAATGTTGCATCACAAATATTTCTTGCGCGCCTTTAAAAAAAATATATATTGGTTTTAATCAGTCAACTGTGCACACCACAGGTGAATGGACACCTTGTGCTTCTGCCTTACATTTTGTCTTCAGGGTTGTCGCTGTCATCTGTCGTGGCCCAGGACAAGTCTGAGGTGTTCGTGTTTCTGAAAAAAGATGCTGGTCTGGAATCAGAGTTGGCAATGCAGATTGGCACCACTATGGTCACAGTTAAGGCAGCTTCTTGGTACACTGGAAAATTATGTGGCCTCTGTGGGAATCTGAATGAACCCCACTCGCATACACTGGTCAAGTCATGGGCTCTCTCCGATTTTCAGAGCTGGTAGGTAGAACTCTACAATTTGTAAGGCAATGTTTTCTTATTTTTAACAAATGTTTGTTTTCCCCTCCACAGCTTCACTTTCGGGGTTGGCAGTGTTAATCCCAGTTTGTGATCTTGAATAAAATTCTTCATTAAACGTCATTTGTACTGTCTGTCATTCAATTGTGATGGCGCCCTAAGGCACTGGTTTTGCCATTTTTAGATTTTAAAGACTTGTAAATGTGTTTGCCTGTATTCAAACATTGAAAGTTAATTGATCAAACTTGGGCATTGAGCCGTGCATCGAATTATTACACACTATCTGCACTTGATCTTGGACAAAACACACCAGGCCATGTGTGGTTTAAGAAGTGGGATCAAAACTTGTATTTTGCTTCTTTTGTGAGCATACAGTGAAGGCTTCAAACATTGGCAATACTATAATTGGGATGAATGCATTCCAGTGATACAATGTACTTTATTCATGTCATTAGGGCAATTATAAATGCCAGTTGTTTATAAACACGGAAGTAACTTTTATTATTTATTTTTTACTTTTGCTTACTAAATTACTACTCAAACTTTTTTTTTTCTTTTTTTTTTTTGGAGTGCTTAGATTACTGTAGAGCCATTTGCAAATGTCACACGAATATAAAGGTAACTATCACTGATTTATTACTGGCTGAATATACAGTACATGTAGCCCAGTTAAGTAATCCCATTCAGGTGAAATATATATTTGGTTAAACAAAATAAATTCTGAAAAATGTCATGAAAGCCATCAGATCATTCCTAGCAACTTGTATTAAAAATGACAACGTGGCTACACTTTGGCAATCAATCACATCAGCTCCTGGGAATTCACCCAGCAGGGCATGTTGCTGAATAATGGTCCAGTTTGAGGTAATTCATCAGGTTGTCAGTGTTTCCTCTTCTTCTCCCATCCTCAGCGTGCAAGTGAATGAAGCCAAATGTTTAGCATGCAGAATTCAAGAGTGTGGTGCATAATGGATAGTCATCTTAATTAAACTGTTCTTATTGGAAATTCTATTTACCTTCCACTCTCATGTAGGCACTTTTTTGAATGGATGAAACTGAAGTGCAATCTTATAAACACCTTTTGAGTGAGCCCAGGAAATGTGTTTTCATGGTAGTCATTGATATCTTCATCCAGTAATTGTCTGCATATTTGACTCACTAACTTGAAGCAGCAAATGTAATGCAAATTTATTTTTGTGTATTACAAAGAGTTTGCCTCCTGCTCCTTCAAGTGGTGCTCAATAACGAAGGGGGTGTCGCTGGCAATTCATAAATCCACAAGTCTTGCTTCTGTTCCATTCAAACCAATTGAACGCTGGAGCTTAGCTGATGTTCAAAGCAAGACTATTAAAATGTCTCCAAATGTTTTAATCTGACTGTTAAACCTCTACCTAAACACACCCAGCCTATTTGATTCTAAGCCAAATTCCTCTCATGTTTACACTTCTATCGATCAAATATCTAAGCTGTCTTTCTGCGCTTCAGCTCCTCTGGCAATTCATTACAACTATCAACATCACTAACTGGGTCTGGTGATTCCGTGATCCAATAAATTGGTTCCATTCTTGTCCTGCTCCTATTTACTGAAGTTATGCAACTTCAAAGAACTGTTTAAATGAAACAAGAGTCATTTGATAGAAAGACTGCATATGAATACGGGCACTTGTTTTTGTCCCCCCCTCCTCTAATAAAAAATAAATGGGACAGCGTGGCATTTAACAGTATTAAAAATAACATGCTGTGAGCCAAAAATGAGCGGATGATAATGCCTTAAGCCCTCGTATCCCTTCTCCTTCATTTATATTTAATTGCAGACTTAATTTTCCGCCCAGTGACACTCAAATTAAGATGTAGCTGTACGTGAGGATTTGCAAGAACTGCAGAAATAAATCTATTGTAAAAATATCCTTATTCTACAATCGCCTTGTTTTTTTTCAAGCTATGGTAAGATTACTTCTTTGTCTGTGGATTTACAGTACTTTAAAGACCGGGGCGGTGTTTCTCAGTAGTTCTGTGTAATATAGTGCACCCAGCGCTGATGTCACGTTGACCTTTGTATGGTGATGCATGAGATACCGCAGTAACTTCCAGGACTCATGTGGGGAGTCTAGACCACCTATGATGAAGTCAGGATGGGGTAGAGTTGATGTGGCTTTATTATTGCTGACACACTCCTTCACTGCAAGGTGCTGTGGATGAAGAGAAAGGTACCCACTTTGGGGTGGAGCATCTGGAACATCTGTTCAGTCATAACTACAAATGCCAACCAGGGGACTGTAAGCGTTCATATCGTCTTCCTAAACTAGTGACCTTAGTGACGATGCAAACTCGCAGACAAGGCTAATGAATAGCATTGGTATCGTGATGTAAGCTTTTAACCTCATTCACTGCCATTAACGGCTAAAGACGTCAAAAATTCATTTGAACTATTTCTATTAGTTTAACATTTTTCCCACTTTTCTTAACAAGAGTATGACAACCTAGAAAAAAAATATTGTACATTTAGAACAGATATAAAATTTGGGATTAATAGTGAGTTAACTATTGAAGTCATGCAATTAATTGCAATTAATTACAATTAAAAAATGGAATCGCCTGATGCGATTTAAAAAAAGAAAAGATTATTAAAAATTAGGGGCGTCAGGCGATTAAAATGTTTTATTGTAATTAATTGCATGACTTCAATAGTTAACTCACGATTAATCACAAATTTTATATCTGTTCTAAATGTACAATTTTTTTTTCTAGGTTTACTCTTGTTAACAAAAGTGGGAGGGGGGAATGTTAAACTAATAGAAATATTTCAAATTAATTTTTGACGTCTATAGCAACAATGTCAATGGCAGCTAATGAGTTCAAGTCAACCCTCCAAAAGATTCTTGACAGTATGTCCTACGTGACCTCATTAGTCTAAACATGACATCTGATTAATATTACATTTGTGGCATATGAGTTATGAAGCAAAATCCAGCTATTTTTATCCATCTCAGGGGGCGGCCATTTTGCCACTTGCTGTCGACTGAAGATGACATAAATGTTGCTCAGGGCTCAGGCCAAACGACCAATCGCAGCTCACTTTTTTTCTGAAGCTGAGCTGGGATTGCTTGTTACTTGAGACCTGACCAACATTGATGTCATCTCTACTCGCCACCAAGTGGCAAAATGGCCGCCCCCTGCAATGGATAAAAACGGCTGGATTTTGCTTCATAACTCATATGCCACAAATGTAATATTCAGGATGTCATGTTCAGACTAGTGAGCTCACATACATTATTGTCATTTGTCAAGAAATGTTTAAGGTTGACTTCCACTTTAAGCAACATGCACAGTATTTACTGTTGATATGTATACAGATAATATAATACTTGCCATATGTAGATTCATCCTCTGTGAAGAAAGACTATTACTGTTCTCATGTATGTTGGTATTATTACACTGCCCCCTGGTGGCAAGGGGTGGACAACAGAAGAACCAGCACAATGTCCATTGAATTGAGCAAGAAATGTGGCAGAAATTGTCTTTTATTTATTACATTCTTTTTTAAAATGCTGGTAACTTTAACTGAGAGTGGGAATAAACAATTTGTTCCCGAGGATCTCTCACGATCTGCCACTGCTTAAATTTGCTTACAACTCAAGACTACTTGCACCTTGAAAAATCTGTAAATCGGGTCACATTTAAGTCAAAGTACCACTGCATACCACCACACACACCAAAAAAACAAAACTATATGATGTTACAGCCTTTTGTTTGAAATTCCTGCACTGTTGGACTGGTGGTTACTTTTTCATTGCTGATATAAATGGAGGCAAATCAGACCCCAGTGCCATTATAGGACCTGGTGGCCTGTTCACTGTCTGCCAAAGTAAATTGTGTGTTTGCTATTTGGACTACAAGTAGCAATAAACATGTCATTGCGTTTACTTCACATCCATCAGGGTCTAAAGCAGCTTGGCTCCTGTCTTCAAGTTACACAATTGCTCTATTTGTAGCCTTTATTAAGTCACTATACAATG
This sequence comes from Vanacampus margaritifer, assembly GCF_051991255.1. Lineage (NCBI taxonomy): Eukaryota > Metazoa > Chordata > Actinopteri > Syngnathiformes > Syngnathidae > Vanacampus > Vanacampus margaritifer. Next base: position 14,678,476 of record NC_135440.1, on the reverse strand, counting down.
TGTCCAAGTCCAGCGCATGGCCCTGCCTCTCGCCCAATGTCAGCTCAAAATGGCTGCTCACTAAAGGCCTTACAAATATTTTCCATCATGCAGCTGTCCGCTGCACATAGTGCAGGTCTTATTTTTACCCCTTTGTTGGTTCTGAATGATGCCACTGGCACTTTGAATCACGTCAACATGTTTCCTGATTACCATTTTGAATCCCATTGTGCTTGTATGTGTAACGGCATCGGCCCCTTATTTTCCTCCACTGCCCTAACACTCAATTGGATGTGTTTGTGGTTTATATGCATAATGAGTTTGGTTCCTGCAGAACCAGCCTATTCAACAATTCTGGCTCTGAGGCTTTTTGCAAGGAGGCAGGGAGACATAAGGATTTAATACCATGGAAATGGGCTGCATTCAAATCAAGCACCTTTTCTAGCTTTGAGATATTGTCACAATTTTGCCTTATGCAACCATTTGCACAATGAAAAGTTTCAGTCAATGGGTTAGCTTATCTTGCTCAACGACACGAGAACAAGAATAAGACATTTCTCACATTTAGAGTGCGTAGGCCTATATGCATTCAAAGTTGTTTATAATATAGTGGAAGTGTGTGGGAGTGGGAAGGGGGTAGCCATCCGTTAAAGCCATCTTGTGAGCATTTTCATTAGATTTTTTTTTTTTTAAAGGGAAGTCAACCACTATTTTTTTCCCCCACAATAATATATTGTATGCAGCCCCACTGGTCTAAATATGGTATTCTGGTTAGTATTGTGTTAGTGGATATGAGTTAAGCAGCAAAATCCTACCTTTTTTTTTTTTATCCATCTCAGGGGGCGGTCATTTTGCCACTTGCTGTCTACTGAAGATGACATCAATGTTGCTCAGGCAACGGCCAATCATAGCTTACCTGTTTTCTGAAGCTGAGCTGTGATTGGTTGTTACCTGAGACCTGCGCAACATTGATGCCATCTTCAGTCGACAGCAAGTGGCAAAATGGCCGCCCCCTGAGATGGATAAAAATGGATGGATTTTGCTTCATATGTATATCATTATTAACTAATTCACTGCCATTGACGGTTATAAACTTAAAAAAATAATTTTAACTATTTCTATTAGTTAAAAAAAAAAATCTACTTTTGTTAACAAGTGTATTAAAACCTAGATTTTTTTTATTGTGCAGTTAAACCAGACATAAAATTTGTGATTAATCGTGAGTTAACTATTGAAGTAAGAAAATAAAAAATAATTGCCTGACGCCCCTAATTTTTAATAATCATCTCGTCAGGTGATTACATTTTTTTTATTGTAATTAATCGCATGACTTCACTAGTTAACTCACGATAAATCACACATTTTACTTATTTATTAATTACTTACTTATTTATTTATTATACTCTTGTTAACAAAAGTGGGGGAAAATTTTTAACTAATAGAAATAGCTCAAATTAATTTTTGATGTTTTGATGCAAGGGCAGTGAATGAGTTAATAACGCATAATTTGAGTAGATGTGTTATTTCAGAAGTGTGTATCAATCTGATAGCTCTGTGCATCAATCAGTACCCAAGAAGTAGCTCTCGATTTCAAAAAGGTTGGTGACCCCTGATCGAAACTAACCCTACCAAAAACTTCATTTGACCACTCGCATAATCAAGTGCAGATCAGGCAGCAATGGGACAGAGCCATGACCATTCAGCCGCTTAAGCTCTTAACAGCGAGAACTAAACAAGGACTCCACAGAGCCCTTTAAAAGGAATAGGGTGTGTGGTTTTAATTGCATTTGGTCCAATTTAATTAAGAAATACCAGAGAATCCCCTATGGTAATTACTGATTAAAAAGCAGGTGAGGCTGTCATGGCATGGCCATCAAAAGCTACCAAGCTTGCAATCCAATCACTGCTTGTCATCCAAGGACATTTAAGACTCATTTGGGTGCAATATTCATTCAAGCCCTCAACCCAAAATTCTGTCTTTTTGCCCTAAGTCCATACCATAGAGAATTACCTTTTTGATGTGTGTCTGTTTCCCGAACCAAATATACTGAGACTTTGTTTTTACACAATTTTCTCTTCCTGACCGCATGAAAACGTCTCCTTGTCAAATTGGTGAACTGAATGAGGAAATGCGTAGAAAGTAGTTTGCTGGCTGTTCACACCCACAAATTCATCTTTATCATCATTTTCATGGTTTCAACTAATTCATGGCTGTTATGTTATTCACTGGTGCTGTGTTCCTTGTATTGATCCTTAATTAAGTAGCCCTTCCTTGACTAACATCTCCATCTAGTGGACAAGGATGTTACGTCATCTTTTGCACAAGCCTGATGCTGCTGTCACTCACACATCTTTTAGTGCAGTTTTTCATCAAAATGATTTGATCTCTCGGTATGAAGAATGCCAAAGTGGGGGGAAAAGAGTAACAAGCGCATATCACATAACCTTATACAATCCACATTTTGTATATGAGACCCAATACAAGATTTGTACCATATACAGCCTTTAGAAAGACAATGCTCACTCTTTATTACTAGTATGTCTTTGTAAGTCATTTGCAGTGGTGTACAATTGCACTTTATCATGTGAAACGGACTATGCCTTCCTCGTGTAACAAAAAAAAAAAATGTATTAGCTTTGTAAAGGCATGTCATGTATTGGAATTCGTTGCACCTAATGCTGACGCTGCTATGTGAATAGACAGCTGTCAAATCAAATGTTGGAAATTTGTAAGATGAAAAGCCCTAGTGTTTCTTTGAAACGCCGCTATATAGATCAACTGAACACCACTCTTCAAAAAAGAAATCCCCTGTGGAGTGAATGGCTTGTCAATCACGCCAGTCCAAAATCTGCTGTAGATGTTTCATTGGCTTAAATGCTGCTGACTGTGAAGGCCATGGGAAATCATTCCCATCCTTTTCACACCCATCAAACCATTCACAGGAAGGTTATTTCATTAGCCTCTACATCATTTAGGCTCCAAATCAATAAGCCTGACTCAACTATATACTGAGTCATATTGTACGCTGTCCAGCCAGCTCTATATTTGCTCGTCCCACAGGAGAGAATGTGTCGGGTTGGTGTGGAGGAGACCTTGAGAGCATCGCTGGGCACCAACAGACTAATAGACCGCTCAACAACACATTGGTATTATCTGCGTTTACTTTGGTGAAACACTAACACATTCCCAATGATACCACAGTGCAAATCTTATTTGGGATTTTTGTAACACATCTTCTGTTACCTTGTAACTCTAGCTCAAGGACATTTTGCCAACATGTATAAAACCTGGGCTCCAGAATAACTTTTTTTTTATTTTTTTTTTACTTGGAGCACAGTGACTCCTAACTTTAAATTTTAGGGGTGCGAGCAGGGCTGGACTAGCACAAAATAATCGGCCCTGGCATTTTGACTTAGTCCCACCGGCCCGGCATGATTCCTGCCTAACATGTAGTTCTGCCACTGATGTTTATTGATGATGTTTCAGTTTGTGATCTATATTGCAACTGGATTACAGGACTAGTCCCTCTTAATTGTGGGCCAGTCTCTTAGGGTAAAATGTAGGAAAATAAGAATATAAAAATAAAAAAAAGAGGACGGCCCACCGGGCAGCTGCCCAAAATGCCAGATGGTCAGTCCAGCCCTGGGTGCAAGTGGAACATTTTGGGCCGTGTACTGTAAGTTGATGTGGAATATTTACTTAAAACACACACATTTTCACTTTATTACTGATCAAATTGACTGAAGTGTGCAGCACAATTTTCATAGCAAAAATACAATTAAAATCAAGAACAGTTTAAAAAAAATTATAGGAACAAAATGCCACCATTTAGGGGCAGTCTGGAGTCATAATAAGACTTTAGAGCAGTAGTAGCACCATATGAAGACAACCCAAACATTTTCTTTACAATATATTTCATGCACAAGTCCAAATAGCTTTCTGATTAATATTGTGTTTGTGGAATAAGAATTAAGCAGCAAAATCCACCCGTTTTTATTCTTCTCAGGGGGCAACCATATTGCCATTATTTGTTGACTAAAGATGACATCACTGTTAATCAAGGCTCCGGTAACGACCAATCACGGCTCCGCTGTTTTCTGAGTTTAGTCACGTTGTGCTTGCAAGCTGAGCCGTCATTGGTTATTACCTGAGCCTGGTTCTCCATGGCTTTCTCCAACATTCTAAAAACATACATTCTAGGTTTGTTGAAGACTTGAATTGCTCATAGGCAGGGTTGGGGAATTCACGTCCTGAAAGTAAAAACCCTGAAACAGTTTGGCATTAGCTATAGGTGCTTTCACTCAATAGGTGGAGACAACCTCGTTTAGTTAATTGGAAACACCAGTGGCTAAAGCCAATCTGTGACAGGGTTTTTACTTTCTGGACCTGGATTCCACAAGCCTGCTCATAGGTGTGACTGAGCATGAATGCTTGCTTGTGTGCCCTTGGAATATTCCACCATTCGCCCAAAGTCAGTTGCTGCAGGCCTCAGCCCCCCCCACACACACACACACACAGACACACACAACCCAAATGAGTTCAAGTAGGCTCTGTGCTTTCATACATGAGAAAAACGAAACACATCTGACTACATAGCTTCAAGAAAAGTTTTAAATGTTGCAATAAAAATGCAAATGGTTCAAATAGTACTGCTCTAACTGTTTTGATCAGAACTGAGCATGATTCATTGTGTCCCTAATGAATTGTCCTGTGGTAGTACTATTTCCACTCCAGACTGGGAGTAACTTCACACCATCCGCCCGCCCCCTCCTCCTCCTTCATTCCTCAGCGGACCAAACAAGACCCGCACTAAAACCTGAGGGGTTCTCCAACTCCACCGACTGTTCGGTAATTCCTTATAATTGCATAAATTAGATGTGATCTATTTGTTCCTCTTTTATTCCTAATAAACATAACAGTTGATTCCAGCCTTTCTGTCGGGAAGTTTGCTTGAAAGAAAACTTTTGCAAGTAAAGGAGTACACCAAAGTTGGGAGGAGGGGACATCTGCGGTTTAAAACGTGGTAAGTTCACGTTTTTGAGTAGTCCAAATCGATGCATTTGCGGTGTTTACGTTCTCGACTTCCGAGATATTTGTAAATCAGCTCACTTTTGCACAATGAGACCTCCGGCTTATTTTGTCGACTGAAATTCCAACCCCCAACTTTCATCCAAATGCTCGTGGCAGCATGTGACTAGTATTTAATGACCTCAAGCAAGCCGCTTTACGCACGCAAATTAACAATACAAATGTGGCAATTTATCTTCCCCTCACGTGCTTGTTACGATTTATCTACTCTTTTTTTTAAAGACGTGTCATGACTCATGACCTCATTTATTATTCTCACACGCTCGACAGTAGTAAGAACGAACTCATCCGTTGATATCGCGTTATTTTGCGAGAACGTGAACTCAACTCAGAACACGATTTAAACATCTGAGCGTTATTTTTGTTTTGGTTTATGGTTGACACTGGCACACTCTACAATTAAACACCCAATTGTGAATCCTGTTTTATTATAACCCGAGGTAATTTATTTGTAAGTGTTGCTCTTAGTCTTCCATTATATCCCTCTCCATCATTCAATTATTGGACCAGTGCCTATTTGAATAACTGTCTGGGTCACCCTGTGTTTGATTAAACTTGATGGACAGGCTTTTGTTGTTAATCCCACTTTCCACGGATGAAGTGTTCATTTCTCTCCACTCCAGGGTCGTGCTCACACCCTCACTGCAGTCATGCGTGAAGTGTTGAGGCGGGTTTGTGCCACAGAGGAAAGCCTTGGCTCTCCTTACACAAACTTTAATCTTTTACAGTGGACAACACTCACACATGCCAGAGCTTATGTTTTTAAAGCTTTGTGTTTTCATTTCTTATTTTGGGATTTCGCGACTGTGCACACTTCCCGCCTAGGGTCTTCTTAGGCCTTATGTCTTTTAAATTGTCAACCATCTGCACACAGCTGGCTGCGGAGCCGGTAAACAAAAGTATTTGTGTGAGCTTTAAAACAACAATACCCTGCTAGATAATGATGTCGATGAAACGCTGCCTGCGGGTTCCTGACAACAAACAGAACAGTCAAACCCTCTCACTGAATATCAAATGCAACTCAACACCGGTGATCTTGGACTGCAAAGGATTTGAGGAGCCTTAAATAGACCCCTCGCAGTCCAGTCGGGAGGTGTTGACTGCCAGAGGTGGGGAGTAACGCGCTACTTTTACTCCGGTACATTTTCTCAAGTATCCTTTGCAACATTTTAGTTTATTTTTTTTACTTTTACTTGAGTACCGGTAGCGTCATATGTTAACAGCCAAACAGTCTTCTTCTGGTTAAAACAAAACAACATGCTAAAATGATTGACTTATTAGTTGGTTTAGATTGAGATTTTGTTTTCTCACCACAACTGTCAGATTTTGTTTTTGTTGTTGGTTAGCACGGATCAATTGATTTAGAGTGTAAACTCAAATTTAGTTGACATTTGGGGCAAAAAAAATAGATTTGAATCATTCCTCATGTCATTTAGGTGTTTTTTTTCCTTCTATCTACACTTACAAGCCATGAATTTTTTTTACTATGGTCTGACAAAGAAGCAGTTTGCTGCTTTACCTCCTGAAGTTCAATTTATGCATCAAACACAAGATCACAACTCAAATCTTCTTTTGATCTTGATTAGTGTGCTCATCGTGTTTGCTTTCAGTTCTGTGCATCTTCTGTCCAAGGCTCTGTGCCTCTCTTGCTTGATCACAAAGTAAAAGCATGTGCAGCACAACTTTATTAAATACCTGCGGTGACCCCCCTCTGGCGCCGTATAAACGCTCTACGGTATTTGACTCCCTGTTAATAAGGCATGCTGCGCGCATCAATCCCCTCCTGGCATGTTGGCAGGATTGGCTTTTTTCTTACTAGCTTGTCTTCTTTTACGCTTCTAAAATATATGTACCGAAAAGTTATTTTTGATATTTATTTTGTAGGGGTGTGAATTGCCTAGTACCTTTCGATTCGTATCACGGTTCATAGGTCACGATTTGATTCGATACCGATTAATCCCGATACAAATCTATAAATTGCGATTTATTTTTGGGGATTTTTTACTCAAATATGAAAATGCTAATCAGTAAACTTGTACATGCACACTGTAAGATTTGTTTGAAAATGTATTTATTTATCTGAAAATTCAGGCTTATAACTGAGCCACTGCATTTAACAAACCGGTTGCAGTCTGCTTCATGTTTGAATAGCACTAAAATAAATTATTAAAACTTAATGTTCCATTAATATAACATTCTTCCATGCTTAATGTGTGAATCCTAACCCTAAGTAAGACGTTTTGTTGACTATTCCCATAAAAAATGCATGTTTAAAAACCGATTCGGCCGCATATTCGAGATTTGAGAATTGCACGCTGTAATATCGCGATATATTGCCGAATAAAAAAATTTCTAACACCCCTATTATTTTGTAAATGTAAAGTGCGTTACAAAGGAATTATTATTATTTCATACAATTTCAGGATCAACATAACCTTTACAGTTGAAATGAATAAAAAAAAAAAATGTGGATAGATGTCCATTTCTATGCCTTTCTGTTACTTTTTCAGTCTCTACCGTATCTCTGTTGAAATTATTTGATGAAACTCAGGTCTGGACTCAATCAACCATTCATGGATCAAAAACCTATTGTGATTTTTCTTGTTCAATATCTTGTCAGAGAACTGTAAGTTGTGAGAAAGTATACAGAAACGGTTAACAGTCAGACATGCGCATTCAAACGTTTAGAGGTCAAATGAAGTTCGATTTCATTAACAATTGTTTGTTCTCCACACCAGCTACAATGGATCTTTTGCTGTTTGTTGCATTTGTCTCCTGGTTGACTCCTGCTCTCGGTGAGGGTGATTTTTATTTTTTATTTTTTTTTGGTGCTGCCTCTGGTCTCTGAACGGTCACATAGCTTTTTGCTGCTCATTTACTTGGCAGACTTTCCTGTCATGTTCTGCTTGTTTGGAACGCAAAAACATTTTAAAATGATTTGCATTAGTTTGGCACCTAAATTTACATGCTAGGTTTCTTCACAGTTAGGAAAGAACCCTTTAACGGAATACTTGACCTAATCTCAGCAGTAAAAAGTTAATATTTTGTCCAGAATTAATTTAATAAATTCATTGTTTTTTTTTTATGTACAATAAATAAATACCTTTAAAAATAAAAATAAAAATTCCACTTGCTGTCGACCGAAGATGACATCACTTGTGCTGAGGAAATAGGTAACGACAAATCATGGCTCACCTGTTTTCTGGGTTCATGATTGGTCGTTAACCTGTTTCCTGAGCACAGGTCATTTTCAGTCGACAGCAAGTGGAAAAATTAGTTTTAAAATGTATTAATTGTTCATGGAAAAAAACGAAGTTATCACTCATGTCAATTTTTTTTTTATTTTTTACATTTTAATGTTTTTGTGATGAAACTTATGTTTTGAGGAAGAAAATGTAAAAAAAAAAAAACATAGACTTAAGTGTTTTTCACATTTCAGCGACAATGTGCTCTTAATACTTTCTACTCTTTAACTCTGATATTTGTCTATTTTTGTCTTCACATTTTCAGCTACAGACAGTGAAAAAGGTGCGTTTGAGTTCACAAAGGCAAAAGTCAAGTGCTGCATACTGATCAATGTCTGACGCTCAATTCATTCCCGTCTCTTCTCTTCAAGCAGACTATGACAGCGCTTTTGAATATGGTAAGTAAGCAAATCTTACAAACGTCTGAAAGGAAACATCTGCAAGGTCAGATTAAGGCGTCTCACACTTTCATTTCCTTCGGCTCATTCCCACAAGAACTGTGGATTTGCTTTTAGGTATTTGGGCCTTTGTCCACGCGATATCAGCACTGAGAGTCACCCCAGTTGAAAACCCCAGTCGAAAACAGTAATGAGTTATTGGGTTGAATATTGTAAGCCAGCAGATGTATTATTCTCCACTCCACTGGTTTGAATGGAAATTTGTGTTATTTCGTACCTTTTGACATATCGTATTTATATCCGTACTCCACCATAAAACTACTGAGCATGTGCATTCATATTTTTCTAATAATACATTTTGAACAGTGGTTTTTTATTGCTGTGTTTATAACAAGATATGTCATCAAAGATCAAGTCAGTACCATAAAATAAGCACTGATGTGGTTGTGGGTTTTGTTATGTTCCTCGCTCTCATAGACACCATGTCACTAGTGTTGTCCGCTTGAAGAATTAAATATCTCTCCCCAAATAGACTCCTCCATTTTTTTAACCCCCTTGGGAAATAACGATCTAGTTCCTGTAATTATCTCGTTTAAACACAGACATTAAAGAATTAACTGCTGAGCTCATTTGAACTTTGTTGCCAACCAAAGCAGCAGCCACTACCAAATGTAAAGCTCGTGCTCAGATTAATTAAATTGTGGAGTCTTATCGCATGTTGTAGTCAAAGATCATCCGTGTTTATCTTCCACCGTACTAAGCGATTTTTGTCCTGACCAGTCGGACTTGGTTCATGCCCTTTCTCTGCATATCTATCTATCTATCTATCTATCTATCTATCTATCTATCTATCTATCTATCTCTTTTTCTTTCTCTATCTCTATCTCTTTTTCTTTCTCTTTCTCTTTCTCTATCTTTCTCTTTTCTTTATCCATCTCTCTCTCTTCCTCTTTCTCTTTCTCTCTCTTTCTCTCTATCGCTCTCTACGTATCTATTTATCCATCTGTCTTTTTCTTTCTCTCTTTGTCTCTCTCTCTCTCTCTCTCTCTATCGCTCGCTCTATATCAATCTCTCTCTTTCTCTTTTTCTCTTTGTATTTCTCTTTCTCTCTTTGTATTTCTCTTTCTCTCTTTGTCTTTCTCTCTCTCTATCGCTCTCTCTATCTCTCTCTTTCCTTCCTTGTCTTTCTCTCTTTGTCTTTCTCTCTTTCTATCTCTCTTCCTCTTTTTCTTTCTCTTCCTCTTTCTTTCTCTTCCTCTCTCTTTCTCTCTATCACTCTCTCTCTATCTTTATCTCTTTATCTATCTCTCTTTTTCTCTTTCTCTCTTTCTCTCTTTGTCTTTGTTTTTCTCTCTCTCGCTATCGCTGTCTATCGCTCGCTCGCTCTCTATGTATCTCTTTATCTCTCTTTTTCTCTTTTTCTCTCTCTCTCTCTCTCTATCGCTCTCGCTATCTACAGTATCTCTATCTATCTATCTCTCTATCTCTTTATCTTTCTCTCTTTCTCTCTTTGTCTTTCCCTCTATCTATCTCTCTTTCTATCTCTATCTCTCTTTCCCTCTTTCTCTCTTTTTCTTTTTCTCTTTCTCTCTCTCTTTCTTAAAACTAACTATCTGGATGCTGGAGGTATGTTTTCTGTTGAGATGGCAGCTCAATTTGGCGGTCTCCCAGCAGAGGGTGGGGGAGTACAATTTTGCATTTTTTCCATCTGACGACTTTGACTGACACATTTAATTAAGTGTGTGTCCATAATCTAGCAATCTGTATCCCCGCAATTTAATATTTTGAACATTTCAGACTACGAATCTCTGAGGATCGGTGGCCTGGTTTTCGCCGTCGTGCTGTTCCTCCTGGGCATCGCCCTCATCGTCAGTGAGTATTTACAACATGTTCGCACACTCATATCATGAAGGTGGGGTGGTCCAATATCAGCGCTCACATGCCGCGTCTCATACTGGTCGGTCCTTATCACCAGACTCCGCTTTGCTCAAATGTTCCTCCCACTTGGCAACACATTAAATATATTCACCAAAACAACCCATAAGCAACACGCAAGAACGAACACAGCCTGTGGACAGCGTTCTTGGATAACGAGCAGCACTTATCTGAAGTAGAGATTTCACAAAAATATTTTGAGGTTTGTCAAAGGTCCTTTTCTCCGTCTGAGATGGGGTACGCCCTCAGCTGGTCAACAGTCAGTTGCTACCACCTGTCTGTTTAGCCAGGGCTTTGTCGCCATTTTGTATCCTCGTAGGGCATTTCACAATAACACAAAAGGCAAATAGATTATTCAGCAAATAGGTGATTTATACATGTATATATTATATATATATATATATATATATATATATATATATATATATATATATTTATTTATTTCATATTTATTTATTTATTTATTTATTTATTTCATATTTATATTTGTATGCTTTCATATTTGCAAAGTTTCTCGTTTTGGCAAATTTATTAATTTCAGAAAGTGACTCAATATGCAAAACTGTGACAAAATGAGACATTTTGTTACTGCTGAAATCTAATTAGCATGCAGTAAATATTTTTTAGTCACACTTGTTTTTATTATTCATGGTTTATGCAGTTGAGCAGGGGAAAGTTTTCTCAGTTAATCCCAATGAGGTCGGCATTGGAGAAACGTCATAAAAAACAGGCAGAAAAACTGACAAATCATAAAGACAGTGCATAAAAAGAGAACATAAAAGAGAGCAGTGCTGTGCAAGTTTACTGTTTGGCTCCAAAAAAAAAAAAAACGAGAGCACTGAAAGACTTGCTGCCAGTAAAAGACACCGCTGGCGCCTCCCAGTGGGGGAATAAAGACAAATAAAGGATTAGCGCTATCTTTCAAGATGCTTTACCCTGACAACTTGTAGGTCACAAGCCCACTTTGGGATTTCCCACATCAACCTTTCTATCTAGTGCAGCGACAAGAATGAAGTCATGTTGTCCACTGACTAGAAGTGAGAGTGCATCCTGGAAGGTAAAAAGAACATTGGCTTATTAGAATAAAATACTGTCTATGTCTGGTTTCACACTATCCAGATGTTTTTTTACAATTTCTGTTCTTGGCACACAAAAAATAATAAGAAAGATTTTTATGAAGAAAAGAAAAGGCTTCTATTTATTGGTATCTTGTCCTCCACCAATTGTTTTCTTCTTCTTCTACATTTCCATATAGAACAGGAACAGAAACAAGATTTAAAAAAATAAATTAAAATAAATTATCGCGCTCAACAGGCTATTCCACGAGTACAGACTCTATTCTTTCTTTTCAGCATATTCATTCTAAGCCATGTAATTATTTTTAAGAGGGTAAATGTCGCTTTCTCAGAATTAACTAAATGGATTTATAGTGTTTTGGAAAAGACCTCTGATCTTGGTTCTTACCTTTCAATTATTATTTTTTGTTTCCCATGATGAGATATGCCATTGCATAGATTTAACTAATCACAACAACCAAATGTAAGAATGTCACAGCTACCTTTTTATAATTTTTTTTAATGTTTTCACCCCCTCCCGAACAGGTAGGAAATGTATGTGTAAAAAGAGTGACAAGTCAAGGTGAGTAAATAAATAGAAGCTTAACATGCTTAAATTGCATGTTTTGCAGCACAAATATTTTAACTATTCATTAATTGTGCCCAGGTCACGAAATCCAGACGTCGAATCAATTGTTCCAAGGGGTAAATATATTTATGCTGTTTTTTTTTTTTTTTTTGTTTTCATAATGTGTTGTCACCATCAACAAAGTAATCAAACTTTTTTTCCCCCCAGCATAATTCCAAAGCCAAATTCAGTTGGTACGTACCTCTAAAACAGAGCTGGGAAAACACACATACACACACTCAAGTTCCATGTTTGATTTTTAAAATTGACAGATGGGTTTGGTCATTTCAGAAAAAATAAATAACTATAGTTTGGATGTAATACTTGACTGTATAGCCTATATAAAATATGTCAAATTGTTTACAATATTTATTTAATTGATTAAATAATTCATTTTTTACATACAACTAATTATTTTATGTTTAACCAATTATTTAATGAAATAGATACAGAATTGTTAGAAGTTTGTGTAAAATTATATACCATAAATCCGTTAAAATGATTACCATTTTTAAAGTAGTTTATAGTTGTCAAATCAGGTAATTGAAAAACGCTAAATGTATATTTAATTGCTTTGTTTGACCTTTTTACTATATTATTTACAATTAATCCTCTAATCAATTTTTTAAAGAGGTAAATACATAATCAACCAATATCAACTGTACAAGAAATCTACTCTTGTCATATTGTTGAAAACTTATTTGTGATTTTAATGACACTCATTTTAGGCTGGCTCTTACGCTCTTAGCTTAATTTAGCTAACTTGGGCACATTTACATTGTAAAATGTTGATTAATGTGCATCGTCTCTTTCAAATAAATACATTCAATCAATCAATAATAGTTTTAAGAATAAAATAGCTATTTTTTTAAACTGAGTAATTAATTTTTTTTTAATTAAGAAAATCAAATTATTCTTTTTATTTGACTATTTTTTGGTTGTATAGTATCCTGATCATATTATATAGTAAAATAAAGCAATTAATTATTTAATGAGCTACATTAATTAAATAAAGAAAAAGGTACATTACTGATCATGTAAATGCTAAAGAACTGAATATATATGTGGCCACTGGGCCCTACTTTGCACGCTGCTGCTCTTAACCTCATCACATGATTCAACTTGCTGTATACAGTAAATTCATTTTCTAAATCTCCTCTCCCTGCAGTTACCAAGTACTACTACCAGATGCCAGCAGATGATCTAATCGGCTGAAGACATTCATTTGATTAATAAAGACTTCGATTTTAAAACATCTCTCATTTTCATTCATTTTTTTTCTTTCTTTCTTGCTAACTATTTAAATTATCTTTATGCAACAGTGCAATCCAAATGTGCATAGTTAGGGACATTGACATTGATGCAAGCAACATTGCGTCATAAAATATATGGTTTTAAAAGCTTCCTGTAGTTTATATTTCATGTTCGCCACAATATTGTGGAGGGTCTGGCCATGTGTTGTGGGGCAGCAGATAGCCCACTGCTGCACTCTTGTGCTGCCGTTGCATTTGGCTCGGCTGCCAGCAGTGAATGTGAATGATTTATGTGGTGCAAAGAAGCCATCAACAAGACGGTTGTCTGCAAAATTGCATCTCATTTCATCCACCTCTGCGGCAATTCCTGCTAAAAAGGGATTTCCTGCAAATTTGTGCATCTGTGAGGGCAAAAGCTGTACATGTCGTATTTATTACATCACAGGAAAAGGCTGCACTGCATCGCTGCCAATGCACACTCAGCAGAACCTCATCTCAAGCAACAGCTTTATGAAAAATTAGCACTTGTGTAACGGCGTGTGTCCACACAAACTACACTCTATGGCTAATGTGTTGTAGTATTACGCAATAGCTTCATACAGTATTAAAGCCTCAGCATTTATTTGATATCCTTGATATACTAGTCCACACTTCTTGTCCTCACTAGTAAGACAATTCTGCACTCTAGTAGAATGACTTCATCAAGTAGCACCAAAATGCCAATGTTTTGTCCTACTAGTGTGCAAAAAGTAGCTTCTACTAGTATGCTGAATTGTCAAATAAGGACAAGGAGCATACTAGTACTTGATATACAAGTACACTCTTTGTCCTCACAAGTAGGACACTTTTGGCATACTCATAGTCAGACAACTACTTATACTGTATTTTTAGAAAAGCTGTCAAACGATGACATTTATTTATCAGATTAATCACGATTAATCGCCTAACAAAAAAGGCTTTTTTATCCCAAAAAAATTCCCGCCAAATTTGAAGAGCACCGGTTATGCGATGACATCTATTATGAGGACGTCTTCAACATTTTTTGATCCACTGCACACGCTCATCCTCCTCTTTTTCTAACCAGTTAATTACTTGCATAATTTAACATGGGGGGGAAAAAATGACCCCGACATCTTAACATGAACAAATATTCTAAATATGATACGCAAACATTCATTAAATGCTTTACTTTAATTCATGAAATGATGTTTATTGCTCAAACACAACCTGTGCTACCTTAAACGTAGCCATCTGCTCTCTGCTAAAGGATCGTTTATGGTCAAAATTAATAGTGCGATTAATCTGCGTTAATTCATGATTAATGGAATATTTTTTTGTGATCAATTAATGAATTAACACTTTAACTTTGACAGCGCTATTTTTTAGTGCCGCAATAAAAATTTTTTTATTGACCTGCTACTAGTGGTGACATAACAAAATGTTCCTCCTTACAATTCCTCCACCTTGTTAACATCTAGCATGACTATTGGTAGTTGTAAGTAGTGTCAGTTTTACCTCACTAGTAACATGCAGTGTACTGTAGTAGTCTTGCTAATATGACAGTTGTCCTACTTGTGTGTAGAAATGTCATGTTATGAAACATCTTAAGGTTGATGTGCTAGTCTGCTCTTTGTACTCACTAGTAGGACAGCTTTGGCATATTTGTAGGATTACTACATATTAGTAAGGCAAAACTGAACTAGTTGAAAACTGCTTCAAGTACTACTAGTGACATGAAATTTGAGTATATATCATCTAATGCCTCAATAGCAGTACGCAGTTTTGCCTCACTAGTAACCTGTATTGTTTTTGTTTGTTTGTTTTAGTGGTATGCATAAATGTCATACAGGAGTGGGAAAGGTGTTCCTAGCACGACAATCATTTTACTAGTGTGCCTTAGATGTTCTACTAGTGTGATGAATTGTCTTACTCACAAGGGCAGTGTATATTGGGCCTCTTGAAACAACATAGGCCTAGTAATAGGACAGTTACTTATGAATCATTATTTATTATTCCCATTTATTAGTGAAGACGACATACTCGTACATGGACCTTAAGCTAGATATCCATTATATCGAATACACACTCAAATGGTGGCTTTCCCATAGTCTTGCGCCTGCAGTCAGATAAGTGCAATGCTTGACTGCCGCCACCAGGGGGCTCCTACTTGAAGGCTTGCTATGCTTTTGAATGCTCAGTGCGTTTCCACCCATCTGCAGTCTGCACATTAAATTACTCGGAGGAACTCTTCAGCATCTGTGCACTGAAACCATGGCCACCACAGGTCAGTGAATTCATTTTATATCATCAGAACATAGTCAAAAAGTTGACACAAATATTGATGCTGGGTTAAGTTCTTAAAAATATTCAAGCTGGTATTATCTTGGGAGGATCTATCCTCCATGCATTTTTAATCATGATGGTGGATTGTTGCTGCTCTCCACTACTTCTTCTGCAAGTGTGTGTGTCATTGGGAAATGTTGCTGCATTTGCCCTGAAAGAGATTTTTAGTGTAATACATTTAAAATGACATTAAAAAAAAAATTAAGCATTTTTCTGCATGGATTTGCTGAGATGCTAATAATAAATCAGAATAATATACTCAGGATAATACAATAGCTAGTGTTGGTGCTGGATTCTGCTGCACCACCTTTCTTTGTTGTGCATCTTTTCTGCTGAGAAAAGCATTGAGAGGAAGGAAAAGAAAAAAAGAACACCCCAGAGATTTGTGGAGCCAATGCTGCAACTGTACAGCATTGCACCCACCCCCTTAACACTGTTTTTTTTTTTTTATACACAGAAGCAACGATTCCAGACCATCATGACTTTGAATATGGTAATATATACTCTATGCGCAATAAAAGTATTAAATAATATCTACTTTGAGTTTATTAGATCATGTCCCCTAATAGATGATGAGACGTTGAGGACCACAGGGCTTGTCCTGGCCATTGTCATGTTTGTGGCTGGCATTTTGATAGCCTTAAGTACGTTTTGACTTATTTTATACCTTCACTGTAGTACACTCATTGGGCTCTTTATTAGGTGTACAGTCTAATGAGATCCAAAGAAATTATAACTTTACAAAGATAATGATCAGTTTGGATTAATGTTACTCAAAATGTATATGGCAGCAATGAAAAGTGGCAAGCAAAACAATTAAATGCTCTTCCACTAGATGGCAGTATGTGCAATAAACCTGCGTGTCCATGTTATTGCCGGTCATAGAAGATAATCTTTTATGTTTAACTAAAGTAAATGTGTGAATAAACTGTTTAAATATTAATATTTCAATATATATCTATACTTTTTGTGTCATTTTTATTTGATGGTATACTGTGATTTTTTTTAGCCTTAGCCCAATAAAGTTTGGAAACAATGGTGTAGAATACTAGTTACGGTATTATTATATTACAGTTGACCTTATTATTGATTATCTTGTTAAAATCCTTTTATGGTACTTCCACCATACATTTATGCTTATCTTTGCAAAGGCTTGGGTCTCATTAGATCATGTGTGTATATGACAGAGTACAGTGAGTGTACACACTGACGTATTAGTAACCAATGTATCATTCCTCAAACAGGTAACAAATGCACTAAATGTGTAAAATCCTCATCCAAGTAAGAAGTGTTTAGTGGATGCTGCGCTTGTGCATGTTGTATGAATTTGACTTTTTGAAGCAGTGGACCAACCAAAGGATACTAACCTGCATCATTCCTCAATTAAACACACACTCCCCAAGACATGGCAGAGTTGTGGAATAATATTTGTAGAACGGTCACTCGTCATGTGTTGGTACAGTGTGACGTCTAAACTTATCGCATGTCGCTTGTTTGAAAACACAAGAGTCAAAAATATAAATATATTTTGAGAAAAAGCTGCTGTTGGACAAATTTCGGTATAGACTAATTAAATGCACAATGTCAAAATCTGATCCCCTGAAAATGGATGTGCCTGATCCAATGTTGCATGTTTGAGAACCCCGAAAACAAATGCACTCATGTCTTTTATTTCCTCTTTTTGTGCCTGCAGATCATCGGATACTCCGATACCAAAGACAGACGGTGAGCTGACTAGTTTGGGGTAAAATACGACTTCTCTAACAATCTAAATGTCTCTTTTTTTCCTCCTTCATTGCAGTGCCTCCTCCAGCTGTATAGCAAATGCGGTATTTCGTCAAAGCAAAGAGAGGCCGGCGTCATGAGAACAGAAGTGTACAACATGCATAAAAGTGTTTTATGGTTGTTGGACCTCAGCTGGATGATCAATAAAAAATGTACTCAAATCTTTCTCACATTCATGGCAGGTTCTTTTGGATACACTTCAGGAATACAAAGAGGTTCATTTAAAGCACAAGTAAGTTTAGTTCGACTCTTGATGTTATAACACAGACGATGTTGACTTTGTTTATGAACATGTTTTTGTAGCTTCAATTTATTTTCATTTATATCATTTAGCTACTGGATGATTGCCATTAAGTTAATTATTCATGGGCACTCAGACAGGACCCGTCTCCACTAAGGCTCAAATATCTGGATGAATGGAAACATAACCGTTTGGCTAGATCCAAAATGAGGGGGAAATTAATCAGATCTTTAAAAATGATCAATCAACAGAGTGGCTGATTAGTGTTTTACTCACCTGAGGCATTGTTTTGGTTCCCACTCACTGAATGTGAGTGAAATAAAAGTGTCTGCCTCTTACCGTGACCTGTAATTGACAGCAACCAGTCTAACCTGCTTTCTGGCCAAAATCATCTGGGATTTATTCCAGCTCGACCGTGGCCCTGAACTAGAAAAGTGGTATGGAAAATGGATGAAATGAATTCAATGATACAAGTAGATGGTAGCATTTCCCCCCCTATCTAATATAGGCCAATAATTATTTCAACTCAAAGCTTCGGGGCTTGTTTAATTACTTAATTTTGTATCCTGTTTCCTGAACATACATTTCAAGATTCTTTTTAGGCCTTATAATCAATCAATAAATCAACAATCAATCAATCAATCAATCTTTATTTGTGTAGCACCTTTCATACAACAAAATGCAACTCAAAGTGCTTTACATAGTTTGAAAACAAATCCCCAGCCCACCGCCCACCACAATACTGACCCACAAAAAAAAGTGCATAAACAAAAATTCAAAACAAAGCAAAACAGGCTCAGCACAGCGTAACCTAGCAACAAAAACGCTATCTCGGGAAAAGGGCCAAAAGCTGCGGCAGCAGACCCAACCCCAGCTTCTGCCGCAGAGGGCTCCCTCTGCGGAAACACTGGAAAAGTAAAATTACCAGACTATAATAATTTTAACAACATAAGACCAAGCTAAAACTATATAAAAAATAATACTAAAAGAATAAAAAGAAGAGAGGTACAATAATATAAAATACTAAATGTTCAAAAATATAAATAATAATAGACCCAAGCACATAAAAACAGAAGATTAACGTAAGATTTAGTTAATAAAAGCTAAGATGAATAAAATAACTACATGAAATAAATCTTAGGTAAAAGCTACATTTGTCACACCGCGGTGAGGTTGTCTCGTCTGGGCTTTTACTGTCTTGCCATTTCCTGTTTTACTTTGAAAATTCTGACTCTCCTTTCGTTTCAGGTCACTTGCTTTTCCTCATGTGGTGCCAGTGTCAACCCTGATTCCTGATTGTGTTCACCTGTTTCCCATTACCCTCATGTGTTAAATGGTCTGCGTCTCCCCTGTCTTGTGCCAAAGTGTTTTCGTCAGAGTCACTCTAGCGCAGTCACAGTCCTCAGCCTTGTTGCCCTGTCTTGTGAACTTTTGTTTGTAACTTTGCATAGCCACAGTACAGTTTTAGTTTAGGAGTGATTTTGTTTTGTTTGTAGATTAGACAGCCTCCCTTTTGGAGCGCCTTTAGTTATAACATTTTATAACCTTTGTTTTTTCTTCTAAACAAGGAGTTTTATATTTAATAAATATCTGCCTTGGTGGCAAACTCCCATCTCTGCCCCTTAGTCCTAAATCTGCCATGCCTTGTCACCCTTAAAAATGTGTATCTTGAGCCTGTTCTTTAAAAAGCTTCTTTGCTTTGCGATGACAATGGTAAGGTCCCATGACTGGCTAGTCCAGAAAAGACTACTATATAAACCACAACTGAAAAAACTATTTAGCCTACTGAAAAACTACAAATCTACTCGTGCCTAAACATCAATGTAAGTAACATCAATGTAAGTTATCACGATGTAGTGGCTCTCGCTAACAGACAGAATTAAGTAACCAGAATTAGGTTAAAAAATTCTATATACTTACATTGATGTTTCTGCATTTGACAATTTATTATTATATTATATTATTGTTATGGGATTTTTTTTAATGGGCTTTAGGTGAACACACGCTGAATACACACACGCTCGCTCGCACGCACGCACGCACACACACACACACACGCACACACACACACGCACAAAAAAAACATTTATTAAATTTTTTTAAATTTATTTGTTTTGTTTTTTTTTAAAAAAGGAGAGCAATGATGATGTCAAATCGAATGAACAATACTGAGCTCTCCTGAGAAAAAAAAATAAAATAAATCTACTCGTGCCTTGTGTAATGCCCTAAAATGGGACCTAAACTTGCTTGTTCTCAGACTCCACATTAGCGGAGAAGTTGCTAGCATTGATCACCTTATAGCGGGTCGGCTTGACAGTTAACAGCAACATGATGGAAGATACCAGTAGCGGTCCCACAGGTAAGTGAAGCTCCTTGTGGGCTTGACACCAGAGAAAACATGTGTTGAACTTGTGAAAATTATGCAGATAAAGTTCCTATTGGCTATTGGTTGTCGCTGACGGTAAAGGCTGATCAGATGCTAACAGTTAGCTGCTGAACGTAAAGTACAATAAGTACTTAACTAATTACAGAGTTGATTGAGATACATTACATATACTGTACATTTGTGGCCAAGTTTGTCAAATGCATCTTGTTACTCAAAGTTGTGTCAGCTGTTGTTTTATATTTTAAAAAAACAAAACAAAAAAGCTGGCAAAATAACACACATGAGTCACAGATCTCATTTCAACATTTATTTTTCTCACTGAAATTACATTCAAAAGCAACTTGGACCCTTCTTGGTGGTTTCTGGTCATGACACTGAAGATGTCAGGAATTTTCTGGTGTTGAAAGTGAACTTAATGTATTCCTAAAGAGTGAATGTCAAGTTGTTACAACTTTCCTGTGAGTGCTTCAATTTCCCCACACTGCTCATTTATATTGTAGACAATCACAAGAATACCCCAAACATGACTAATTGTTTAGGTCATGACTCATCACTAGCATGTAATGTGTGAATGTGTCACGTTTGGTCATAAGACGCAGAACAAACAAAAGTAAAAGTAGTTTTACACAGTAAAAACAGATTGACAAGTAAGATGCTTACAGAAGAGCAGCGAGTCTACAGTTTGCTCACTTTCAACGTGAGCAATATCAATGTAAGTAAATGTGCTGATTGAATTCAGCATGTTAATATATTATCATTATCGTCAACCCAATCCGCATGACAAAGAGTCCTTGAGGTCAGACCGTTGATTTCACGGAAATCAAAGAGTTTCTGAAAAATGAGAACGTTGTCATCTCTCTGGCATTTGTAACTTTGACTTAACCAAATGGTGAAATGAAAACTTTAAGGAGATACACAAACACAAGCTTGAGATACGATATAAAAAAACATCCTTTTCCAATAATGATAATAATAACAATAAAAATGCTTTATTTTTTCTTTTAGATATATTTCAAAAGGCATGACTTTTTTTTAATGAAAAAAAAGTCCTCTTCATAGAAAATAGCACAAAAATATAAATATTAAATTTGAAAAGCAGCTAAATTGTGAATCATTGTAAGAGTTTAAATCCAATGTGAATTAGCCTCTGATTTTCACACTTGTATGTCATTGGAAAAAAAAATATTTTCTTAACAGAAGATTTTTCAATCAATCATTCATAGTTTTGGGGGGCCGCCGGACGCCGACGAGTCGAAGTGCTGCGTTTCTTCAGCATGAGTTTCAGCTGAAAGAAAATTGAAACAATATACAGAGGCTTGCAAAAGTTTTCAAACACCTTGACCTTTCCCACTTTTGGTCATGTTAGAACCATAAACGTAAATGTATTTTATTGGAAACAGGTGTGTGATTGAGGGCCACATACTATGAATAAAGTATATTACAATGATTGTTGAATTACTTTTTCAAATGTATTTATGGAAATAATAGGGTGAGTGTTTGGTTAGATGTTTTATTTATTTATTCATTTGCATTTTACATATTTTTACAAATATCTTATTAAGTAATTGGTTAACTAATTGCAGTGATTTTAATTATACAAATACTGTTTGGAAATGAGAGTGCTACTACTTCATTAATAAAATAACAAACTATTTGAATTATTGTGTTTTGCAATCATGCCATGATTTTTCCATTTTTGGACAATGGCTTGAACAGTGTCCCGTGACATTTTTGAAGCTCGGGATTTTCTTTTTTCCTTTTTTGTCCACCTTCCCCACAACTTTACCTGTCTGGTGTTTTCCTTTGGCTTCCTGTTTGTTCCTTTATATTTTCTAACAACCTACTGAGGTCTTTACAGAACTTTAAACTGCCATTAGCTCAAAAGGTATACGTACTTTACTGATTAGGTGACTTCTGAAGGGGAGTTCCTGTCATAGATTTTATTTAGGAGTTTCAGAGTAAAAAGGAGTTGAATACTTTGACATGATTTTTTTTGTGGGGGAAAAACAATGGAAACCATGTATCATTTTCTTTCCACTTCACAATAATGTGTGACGTTGGTTCAGTCTTTCACATGAAACCGCAATAAAATACATTTGCGATCAGGAAAACACAACTAAATTACAATAAAATGCTTGAACATGGAAACAGAGTGAAGACTAGAAAGAAAACAAAAGGGATGACATCATTGGGGTTGGATTTTGCTTGAGCAGTTCCTCTTTCTAATACTAGACTGATAAAACAGGCTCATATGTGACCCTGAAGGCAACTGCATTTTATTTAAAAAATCAACTCACTCAAAATTTTAATATTATTGAGATACTATGTTTGTCCTGCATATCATTCCAAATTCACCCAAAAATTATTAAGCCAACTCATGTTGTAGCGTAGGGTTGGTTGTAAAAGACCCAGTATAAGCACAACTAAGACGTGTCTGCCATCTAGTGGTGATTGGTGATATTACAACATAAAACTACAGTAGATGCCTGCATATTTGTAGTTAAACACTCACAGATTTGCCTATTGCATAATGCAGATTTCTTTATTTATTTTTTTTCCCCCTCAATATTTTGTAAAAATATATTTCGTTTTTCCCGGGATTCTTTTCCCTAGCTTTCCCGTTTTTAAAAACATATATTGAATGTTTATAAGTGTTTTTTGAAGAATTGTTTGGATTCAAAAAAAAAAAAAACTCCCCAATTTCCTTCTTCTTAATTTTGTAATTAATCAAGGGGCCACTCAAGAGAATAGGCGGCCGGTTGCAAGTTAATTATATCAAACCTGATGATTTGATTTTTAAAAGAGACAGGTGGGCCAGGTCATTCATAATGAAGGCAAAAATAAAAATGAATAATTAAAAGTTGAAATATCGATTGTAGCTCACCTGTTCCCCTTGCAAGCCGCTCTGGAGAAGATGCGCCGGCAGGCCGTTCTCCATGTTGCGGATGCTAGGATCAGCTCCTCTGCTCAGTAGCAGCCGCAGGATCTCCTCCTGCCGGGGGTTGCCATGGAGACAGGCCGCCATGTGTAAAGCCGTGTGGCCGTGTGCCTTCAAGCAGAAATGCGGGCAATGAGTCACGCTGTCCACTCAACGACTTCACACAGTGAAAACGTGGACTCACTTTCATGTTGACGAAATCTTTCACATTATGAATGGGGATGCTGAGCAGATAGTGGAGCAGATTGACATTCCCTTCCTTCACAGCTAAGTGCAACACCGTTTTGCTGCTTTTGATTTCCTGCGATTTGACAATTGGGAGATATTGGGGTTGTGCGACGTAACAAAACCATATTAAATCTCACTGGAACATGCAAATAGGACTAGAAAGAAAACAAAAGTCATGACATCAATGTGGTTAGATTTGGTAGTTCCCCTTTTTTAATATAACACTCACTGGATGAAACATTACCGCCATTACTATCTGTTAGACTACAAAATTAACGGTGCTCAATTTTGATTGGCACTGTCAAAGAGTTTTTTTTAAATATATTTAGTATTCTCTCTCTCTCTCTCTCTCTCTCTCTCTCTCTCTCTCTCTCTCTCTCTCTCTCTCTCTCTCTCTCTCTCTCTCTACCTGGCTGAGTGGTGAGGCGCCCGCATTGAGAAGCATCTCCACACAGGAGAGCTTCTCTGCAGCTTTGGCCTGAAGGTTCACATCCGCCATCCCATAGGCAAACAAATCCTTCATGGTGGCACTGTGAGAAATGGCTGCACAGTGCAGAGGGGTCATACCTATAGACAATGGCATAAAAGACAAATGATGACAATATCAGTACAATAACAGCTGCATCGACGATTACAATACAGTACAAATTAATGAACAATGAGTCCAATCAAATCTAAGCACTATTAGTAAAAGTGTTATGATGGCAACAGTTTGAACAAATGCATTAATTTGACCTTTTTTTTTTTTATGTTTTAAAATTATAACATAAAAATATGTCCTTATGTAGTGGCTAGTGAGACATTACCTTCGAAGTCTCTGGCCTCGAGGTTGACTGCGGGTCTGTTGGACAGAATTACCTGGAAGAAATTTAATTCATTTATATTGTTTATGAATTTTACAGAGGATTAATGATCACAGCAAGCCCTATATACCTGACAAATATGCTAGTAGCTCGCTATATCTTTTGCTATGTTCATTTGATACAAGGCTTTAACAGAATGACTACACACCTAAAAATGTAGAACTGAAGAAGACTTTAGGATTAAAGATGAAATTCAGAAAGAGTTCAGAAGCCTCGATTGAACCTTTTTCGGATTACCCTGACCTGGGTGACTGAGTATCTACACAGAAACCTTAAGAAACTAGTATCACCAAATTTTTATATTTTATCTTACCTGCAGTATCCTTGGTAAGCCATCGTGGGCGGCCAAGTGAAGAGCACTTTGTCCTTTGACGTCGCAAGTGTTGATGTCTGCTCCAAATGACAACAGATCTTGAACAATATCCGGCTGGTTTGCTGTCACTGCCACCAGTAAGGCAGTCTGAAACAAAATAAAAATAAATACTATATATAGCTTGCTACTATAAGCTTTTTATTATAATGTCATGTCTGCTCACAATTCAAGAACATGTCCATGTATTAAAATTGTTTTTCCGTACTTTGCCTTTGTGCTCTTTGGCATCAAGCTTGCCCAAATCCCTCAGCTTCTCAGCCGCAGCAAAGGCCCACTCCCTGAGACCCTTAGCAGCGTAGATATGCAGGATACTGACCCAAAACAAACAAACAAACAAAAAAATTAAGCAACGACGCATACCGGGTATTTTAAGTGTTCGACTCTGATAATCATGAAAAAAGTATGCAAAATGTAAATATATTGTCATGAAATTATCCATCCATCTGTTGTGCGTATATAGTACTTTTCCTGTTGAGGGTCAGCTGGAGCCTATCGCAACTGACTTTTGCACCCTGGACTGGTCGTCAGCCAATCACACGGCACATATAGAAAAACAACTCAAATACGGACATTTTTGTTTTCAATTAGCCAAACATATGTTTTTGCGATGTGGGAGGACGCAGAAAACCCACGCAAGCTCCACACAGGAAGGCTGAGTCTGAAATTTGACATTTAAACCTCAGAGCTGTGAGGCAAACGCGCTAACCACTACACACTATGCTGTCATTTTAAAATCATTATAATCAAAATAAACATGAAAAAAACACTTTATTTTTATTATAATAACCAAAACTTGGAAACTCCAGTTATAATGAGTGGCTTTTTAATTGTGACACATGACCACAAATGTGTGGGAAGCCCTTCTATTCTTACATTTGACCCAGTTCCCTTTTAGAGCCGAATATATTCCACATATAACTCACCGACTTTTGTTTTTCTTTCTACGATTACCAGACGTCAACACACACAGACAGTTCGGCTGCAAAATAGTAATAAATAGTCATTCATAAAAATGTAAACAAATGTGTGGGTTGTGAATAAATTGATGTTATCTGTGTTGTTATCAAATAGTTTTCTTAGTCACATCACATTTGTATGACTTCAATGGACGCATTCATTTGTTACCCAGTGTTCAATGGGGGAAAACTATCAAGGTAATCAATACAGTGGAAAGAAAAACAACATCACCATTTCAGAAGTAACAGAAAGACTTGTAAACTACATGTTTGCTGGATGCTTTTTGCAGTGAAAGAAAATACGTTTTTGAAAAGCATACCGATTCAAAAACAACAAATACATGAGGAAACAGTGTAAACAGCCATTCATCCTTAAAATGTATGTATTTCTGTGTGTCTGCCTGCCTGCGTATCTATCTATCTATCTATCTATCTATCTATCTATCTATCTATCTATCTATCTATCTATCTATCTATCTATCTATCTATCTATCTATCTATCTATCTATCTATCTATCTATCTATCCATCTATCTATCTATCTATCTATCTATCTATCTATCTATCTAGTTAACTAGCTAGCTACCTAGCAACCTAGCTAGCTATGGGTACGTTAGGGAAATTAATTCCGACACCCTAACATCACTCTGAGAACGGTCAGAGTGAAGCAGTGCACACTCATAGTGTATTATGTTCGTAGACAGGTGTTCGACGTGAAAACGGACGGATCGTTTAGCGAGTTTAGCATGTTTGTGAATTTGGTCGACGTAATCCTGTCTGAAACAGTTGGCTTCCCTCTATATTTACATCATTTTTTTTTTACATTCTGACAAAGAAGGAGATTAAAGTACAGTAACGAAATGCAAATACTTGGTGCAGTTCACACAATCGCAAAGATGACCACTCACGTGTCTCCATCCTCATCCTGGCAGATGATTCTACCGTGGTCCATGTCTCTCAGCAGCATCCTGGCCTTCTCTAGCGTCCCGGTATCTAGCCATGACCCGAAAGTAGACTGAGCGCCCTGAGTCGGCCCCAGAGGGGGCCAAGTAGAAGCCACACTCTCCTGTGCAGCTGCCATCAGACACTCCTGCTCAAAAGAAAATCAGGTCAGTCAACTTTAAATCATTCATGCAAATGCTTTTCACAATAGACTCTATCTTCAGAAGGCATTTTCCTCACATAAGATTGAGATGCAAATCCCTGAAGCTGCTGGTGGGAGCTGAAATCTGTATCTGTTGGGACATCATAGCCTACAGGAAAGCTTGTTCCGGGTTGATTTGGGTCATAAGAGAGAGCTGACTCCTGCATTTGGGCCCACTGCTCAGAGCTCAGAGCTGGCATGTCTGGGTAGATGCTTGATGCGCCTGAATAAGAAATGAGAGAGAGAGAGAGAGAGAGAGAGAGAGAGAGAGAGAGAGAGAGAGAGAGAGAGAGAGAGAGAGAGAGAGAGAGAGAGAGAGAGAGAGAGAGAGAGAGAGAGAGAGAAGCCCAGATGATGATGTTTTCAGGAAATATCAATATACATTGAATATACTGTAGGTGGACTGTAAAGTAGTACTGTACTATTTTTAAGGCTTACCTGAGCAGGTCAGTTGTTCTGATGCTGGCAGGTGCTGAGAGAATAAATACAGGAAAAAAGTTAGTAGTACACAATACTGTACTCTGTACTGTAGTAATACAAAGATCCTTAGTAAGATGTTTTCTTACAGTAAGCATGTTATGAGTCTGACCAGCGGGACCGGTTGCGTTTGTGGGGTAGGAGGTAAACCCTGAGGACGTCTCTCGCTTCCTCTTCTGTTCCAATAGTTTTTTCACTGTTGGCAGAGTGCAGCATGGCTTCTCCTTTGGCACTGTGTGACGACAATAGTTTCATGCTGAATTGACTTATTTTTTTAATATACAATATAATTGTTATTTTTTTGTTTGTTATATGGTGTCAAAGAAATGTTCATCCCTTGTTTGTGTGGGTTTTCTGCTGGTATTGTGGGGTCCTCCAACATTTCAAAAACCTCTGGCCTAAAGTCAGCTGAGATAGTCTACTCATGAGAAAAAGTGCCGTCATAAAGTTTGAAATACTGATATTAACTCTTTGACTCTTTCAGAAAAGGGATGCCGTGGGTGCCAGCCGATTTAAGCTTTTTGACTGATCTTTCAAGGTCCACAGAAAATTATGTGTTTGGACTATGGAAACACACATACTACCAAATGAAAGATTGGACTCTCATCTTTCATCAGAAAAAAAAAGTTGTTGTTTGTTTCTACCTTATTCCGTTTTTCAGTAATCAACAATAGAAAATGGTTAGTTTCACCTCTGTTTTGAAACAAACGTATTTTAACGTCTTTGGCACTCCTCCATAGGATTTTACTAAACGTTATTTAACGTTTTTGGCAGTCAAAGAGTTTTAAAGATCTATTAATCTATGCTATAGCACGCTGATGTTTCTCCATTACCTATTTAAATCTATTATTGTCTGATTATGCTGTGCTTTGGTTGATATTTCCTTTGGCAGGTAAATGAGTGCAATAGGGAAAAAAATCATTCACATCATACAACGTTTCCACTCCGTGATCTGACACATGAGGTTTAACCGAAAACCTGCACAATGGGATTGCCTACAATCTTTTCTATGACATCGTCCTGTGTGGCTCTGTTAAACTCACAGAACACAAACCACATCTTCCTTTAGTGTCACATTGGCACGTTCGCTTCTCTAATTCGACTTCACAGCACTACAGTTGCTGTTGTGCTCTGATGTTTTGATGTTTCATGGGCAGTAATGCTGTGTTAATTTGGGGGCTTTTAATGGTTTATTTGAACAGTTCTGTTTCCTGGGTTGAATGATTGTATAACATACAACTTATGTGAGTTTTAAATCAATAACTGGGGGCATTCAAAATAAGTCAGAACAAATAAACTTAATACACGACACCCAAACTAACATATTTTAAATGTCACTAGTTAAGTTTCACCTTGTTTTGTTTTTTTGTTTTCTTAACCGTCAACAGACTTCTAACATGATTCTGGCTGGATAGTTGACGCTTGATTGGATTGGTAGAGTTCATTGGTTGGTTGGGTTCTTGGCATAGACAAAGCTTTTAAGCATACTCCACATAATTGGATTTATTTTGGGGCTTTTGGAATAGCATTCTGGGATCTTAGTGTTGTGCTTTATCCATTCTAAAACCAACTTTGATGTACGTTAGGGGTTGCTGTCCTGTTGCAACACTCAATTATGTGTAGGTTTTAATTATCTAGCTGTTCATTTGAAGTGAATTTTAAGAATTTTGGGGGTATTCAGACTCGAAGTCCTTCTTCACTGTTCTGTCCAGTGGTACCACTGGCAGCGAAATAGTATATAGTACTTTTAGTACATATAACCAAGGCAGAGTGCCTTTGGTGCCAAATCACACCTTGATGTGGCAATGATCTGTGAAGATGCCTCACACCCGGGACACCCCTTGGAGAATTTATCACCTATTTTACATTCTAAGGCACAGCTCATAGGATTAAGAATGAACCATTACTTTGGATTGCACTTGGCCATTGTAACACTATTTTACAAATATAATTTGCAGATAATACAATGGCCACATCCAATATGGCGGACGTACTGACGTATCGCACATAAGGGCCACCACCTCCAGGTGGTGTCTGCAGCAGAAGTTAAAATATATAAAATTGGCAATTAGTGACATTGAAATGTGTCCCTCCTCAAATGCCGTAATGAGAATGTGTCAGTCTACCGCAGCTCTAGTTATTATTTGGGGAACTTATTATTAATTTGTGTAAACACAACTGATGGTGATTATTGTGTTTTCTTTCTCAGTGGTACTAAAATATGAGGACCTCAATAACAGAAAATAATGGCAAACTTCTAACTCCAAATTTACAATAGGTCCTTGTGCAGTTGTGTTAAATGCCCCCCTAAAGGTCACTTTATATGACTAATGACTATTGAATTTCATGCTTGAGTTCAAAAGGTGCTACTAGAACACATCACTCACTCTGAGACATTTAATCCTCACATGGAAATGTCAACTTAGGTCACATGATGCAATACAAAAAAAACCCATTCAAGTTTCAAGAATTTGCTCCTTACGTTACCATTCAATCACAGGACATTATTGTATTAAGTTATCGACCAATTAAATAAGTAATGAGGGATCGGGATAGACCCCTGAGCTGACCTTGAATATTAATTCCTGACTTTAGCACAACATTTTGTACAATTCTTTATGGAGTGGCCATACAGCTGTACAGCAGGTGGCCAGTTGTCCATACGTTGGAACATACATTTGAATTTAAATGTGTGCTCCTTGGGGTTAGGGTTAGGGTTGCCCTTTGCTATATTCAAAAACGGCAGTGGAAAACCCTGGACACTGAGTCATCTGTGTGGGAGGGAAGACGGGGATTCCAGTGGCCTTTTTCTCTTCTGGCCTCCCTCCTCACAGACCGAAAGAAGATAAAGAAACTGGGCCAATTTCCTCATTTTGTGGTCTAACAGATTAAGAGAGCATGAAAAAATGTGTAAGAATAAATAAATAAAAAACAGAGAGCAAGAAAGAGAAGTAATATATGTTTTACATACTATCTGTACACCATCACTATATTTATATTTATATCTTTACAGAAGTTGTAGAAAAATGTGAAACAAAAATACTAAGAAAATGATGAGTAAAGGATTCATTGTAACATCAACATTCACTGGTTGGAAAAGTCATGAATGAAAAAAGTGATGAAAATGTACTCACCTTTATCAAAGTGCATGTCTCTGAGCTCGTGGTCTTGGTTGATTTTAGATGGATCAAACAGCAGCTGCTCGACCGGCGTGCAGATGTTTGTTGTATGACGTGTGCTTGTCTGAAGTCTGTCTGGCGTCTTGTTGACTTCTAACAACTGCCTGTACACTGAACACATCCTCACCACACACACACACGTGTGTGCGTGTGTGTTATCCACGCCCTTTCGTGTGAGCGTGCGCTTGTGTGTGTACTTCCCACTTTAACTAAGATGGCTCTAATGTAATGAACTATGTAATGATAGTAATAATAATAATAATAATAATAATAATAATAATAATAATAATAATAATAATAATAATAATAATAATAATAATTTTAAAGCTATGCCCTTGATAAAGTACAGGATTGATGTTGAAATATTGTCGATAAAAGTAAGTACAGAGCATAACATACAATGACCTAAGGACATTGTTAGTCATGGAGTTATAATAATAATAAATTCAATAATATACTGTACTGTACATATATCTTGCTAAATACTAAAGTTTCCCTCTCACGTGGTAAAATAACATGAAACTAAATACTTGCATGGCATAAACAAGGTAGCCAGATAATAATTATAAAGATTAACTTGAACAAGCATAATGCAAATATGGAACATGTGGCACAAAACTTTTGTGTAGTTTGTAATTTCGTTAACAAAATATAGCTCAATGGGGTAGTAAGATTTCCAAATAACTTTTGATAGAATAATTATGATTATTGTTATTGTTATTATTAC
This sequence comes from Vanacampus margaritifer, assembly GCF_051991255.1. Lineage (NCBI taxonomy): Eukaryota > Metazoa > Chordata > Actinopteri > Syngnathiformes > Syngnathidae > Vanacampus > Vanacampus margaritifer. The sequence goes on along the minus strand of NC_135440.1, from coordinate 14,647,255 downwards.
TATTAAACTCCTCTTCTGTACATTTCATTTCATTTATTTACCATTGTTAAAGGGGGAGGAAAGAGAGAGAGAGAGAGAGAGAGAGAGAGAGAGAGAGAGAGAGAGAGAGAGAGAGAGAGAGAGAGAAGGAAAAAAAAAGATAAGGTAGACTTACTCCAGGTCACCTTATAAAACAATAAGTCAATTGATCGAAATCACATTTGATAAAATTGTAAAATTAGGAATAAAACGGTAACAAATTGGAAAACCAATATCAGACTAACATGAATTTGCTAGTCTGAGAAGATGTTGAGAAGATGTGTTCAGTAAGCTAACAAAAGTAGGAAACATTTATCAGCGAAATTGTTTTTCTTTACCTTGTGACAAGTTGTCAAAATGGGCAATCCATGTACAGTATATGGTCGGGTAGTATAGAGTCAGATTCACTACGAGTTTTAATCGATCATTGTGCCATAAATGACTGCGGAGTGCAGACAATGTGAATTCTAACTGCAGCGTTTGATACCGTGATCTAGTGGCTCAGTTATAGCACCTAGTGGCAGTAGTGGTAGCGCTCTGGATTTGGTTCTACACAGCACGGGCGGCACAGTAACTATTGTCTCGTTAAAATACAGTAGGCTACCTCAGTGTTAATTAAAAAATAAAAAAAATTAAAAAAATACTGTATTTATTATTGTAAGCCACTGTGACATTATTCACAGTTTGAACATTAAAAATGTGCTATAGGAAAATGAAATTAATTAAATAATAATTTAATTAAAAAGTATTGTACATAAGCGTTGAATAGAAAATTATACCATAACTCATTCACTGCCATTGACGGCTATAGACGTCAAAAATTCATTTCTATTAGTTTAACATTTTTCTCGCTTTTGTTAAGAAGAGTTATGAAAACCTAGATTTTTTTGGTTATTGTATTAGAACAGATATAAAATTTGCGACTAATCGTGAGTTAACTAGTGAAGTCATGCGATTAATTACGATTACAAATTGTAATTGCCTAATGCCCCTAATTTTTAATAATCTTTTCTAAAAAAATTTTTTAAAAAGATTAGAAAAAATAAAATAAAAAAATAATCAAAATTATTGTTTTTGTTGTTGTTTTTTAAAGAAAAGATTATTAAAAATTAGGGGCGTCAGGATTTTAATCGTAATTAATCGCATGACTTCACTAGTTAATTCACGATTAATCACAAATTTTATATCTGTTCTAAATGTACAAAAAAAATCATACTCTTGTTAACAAAAGTGGCTGGGAATGTTAAACTAATGGAAATAGTTAAAATAGATTTATGACGTCTATAACCGTCAATGGCAGTGAACAAGTTAATAAATATTCAAGAAAAAAAACTGTTCTCAAAGCTTAAATGCAAATGTATTGTACATGAAAGTTTAATACAAATAAATACCGTTAAATATACATTTTAGAGTTCATTTTAAGATTCTCTTATTTGTTTTTAGATATCAAAATGGTCTTGCCTTTCTGTGCTGCTCCATATATGCTCCTGACAGGTGCTAAGGCGCTCTATAAAATATGTTTTTGTACTTAGGTACAGATTGGGAGTGTACAGGTTGGCACTCAGAGTAGCAGCACAGTATAACACATTATAACACAGTACACTAGTACAGGTAATGGGTGAATTCTTGTACGGACAGCGCCCTCCACTGTTAAGAAGGGAGAACCGACGTTGAAAAGGACAAAGAGGGTGGGGGCCAGTTGTTAGCGACAGCAAAGTCAAAACTCCAGACGCATTTTAAGTTGCATCTTCACCTTCTGGTTCGTGGATGGCACATCACCCACAGGTAAGAGCATTTAAATTCGTCCATCCATATAAAAGTGTATGGCGGAATTGTGACAATAATACACGTAGATCATTTGTCTTGATCATCAAGTCATGAGTTATAATTCAGAATTTACACCAATAAACTCTGAACAATACGAGAAATAGCTGGCGTAAGACCGAAAGCTCATAAATCACAATTTGGAAAATGTCATATATTTGTTTAAAAAATCTACACTTTTGGTCATTTGTGTAATGTCTTCTTTTTCTTCTTTTTTTACACACAAACTATTGACTAATCGAACGTGTTTCAAATAGCTTGCTCTCATTGGTGATTCAATGTTAATGGTTGAACAAATGTGCCGTTTTGGGTGTCTCCTAAAAAGTGATGATTTTGGAGGTAGAAGGTTTACATTATATTACAGTATATTATATGATATTATATGATATTATATTATGATATATTATGATATATTATAATATATTATAATATATTATATTATATTATTATTAAATCTATCAATCTATCTATCCTTTCAAATATTTATTTTATTTGCTTAATTCTTTATTTCGTCTTTCAGAAAGTCCACAGCAAAGCACAGGGACAATGGCATGGAGCAAATTATGTGTCCTGTTCTTCTCTTTACTTTGCAGTAAGTACCGGTATTACTTTCATTTGTTTCTCGTGAATTGGACTTTCCTGAGCAGGAAGGAAAACCACAACCTAATTTCAATCCGGAAATAATGCCTGCCAAAAGGTAAAGTGTTTCAAATGTGGAGGTCTTATGATTGAGATGTGTTTCTTTTTCTCTTTTAAAGACCGGACTGTGGCCTCTAGAGGTAAGTGCATTGATAAAAGTGCACACACAATTCAGCAGGACATGTACAAGCCAAAACATTAGGTACACCTGCACAGTCTACTGCAAGGTTTCCCAAGCTTATGATCCGGACCAGTGGTGGGCACTACAGTAACAAAGTACATTTAGTTGTTTACTGTATAAGTACAGTTTTTGAGGAGCAGTACTTTTAGGGGTTCCTCAGGGTTCGATTTTAGTGCATTTGCTTATTTGTTTATGTTGGTGAACCATATAGAAGGCTCGGGGACCGGACTGTGTTGCGATGAAAAGTAGTTTGAAAGCGTCTATATTTTTAAATGTTAATACTTTTGCATATTTACTAAAGTCCAAATTTGGCTTTTATTGATGTAACATTTGACCCCGATGACCTGTACTTTGACCCAAGTAGACCTAATGGAGTTGTTTATTTTGTCCGCTACTGGTCAGGATAAAAAATGTTCATTTATATTGTGGAATAAAATGCTGTCAAATTATATTGTAGTAATAGAGTTGTTTTGCATCACAATGAAATGTGTTTCTAATATGTTGTCGTTTGTCATCTCGCCAAATAAGGCAAAATATTAAAAACATTTCCAAATATAGTGCAGTTCTACACCACAGTCAACAACACCCACAATAACAAACATGGTGTTTAATGGATACATCTCTGCTCAGGCTTGATTCAATTTTTCCATGGCTTATTTTTTGCGCCCACTCACCATGTGTTTTGTGTGGTCTACCCAGCAGACAACCCAGTGTCATGCTACAAGATTGAGCCTGGCATGCTAGCAGGTATTATAAGTGCAGATGTGCTGTTGACCATCGTCCTCGTCAGCATCGCCTACCGCTATGCCCGCATTCAGCATCGCAAAAATCACAAGCCCCGAGAAAAGGGTAAGGCAGTAGTGTGTGCGCGTGCATGTTCCAGTAGATGATTCATTATTTCTCCCCACCACCCCTTGTGACGTCTCTTCACAGATGATCACAAAGTGTATATGAATGTTCGAACTTCAAGCAAATCCTGACTGTCAGCTCCACAAGGAAACAAAAACAGAAAAAAAAAAAAAAGAGAGAGAAAGAAAAAACAACATCAACAACAAAAGGATGAAGTCCAATTCTGCCTGAAAGGGAATGGGAACAAGAAAAGCTACACTGCTACTTAACCTTAAGACTCAATAATAACAAGTTCCCAGAGAGCAATGCAAATGATTTAGCATGGTGGCATTACCATAAGAAACAATATGTGTTACGATTTTAACAACACGAATACACAAATGTGGGAAGTAAACAATACTAACACTGGTAAGACAGTATATACCAGAAATGGTAATAAACGATATACCAACAATGATAATGAACAAAATAGCGATAATGGTAAAGAAGAAGCAAGCACATATTTACACAGACAGAAAGCACTGATGTCATCTTAACACAAGGAATTCTCAATATATTGTGACCAGACCATTCGTTTAAATAACAGTTTAAATTGACAATTTTTCTGAGGACTACGATTGTTCAAAGTGCTGAACAACTTTACTTTTTTTACTTTATTCTGATAGAATTTGATGTTTTCCCCTAATATTATTATGGCTGTGTTCTCATATTATCTTATTACCAAAAAAAAACTTAATGTTTTCACTTTATTCTTACAAAATGAATTTTTCTCCTATTATGACTTTTTTTCCTCATATGTGAACTATGTTTTGCCTTTATTTTTTATTAATTGTATTTTTTTTTACTCCCAATATTATGACCTTTGTGTCACAGAATGACAATATACATATTGTATATACAGTTTAATATATGTCTGTGTAACCATTATTGCAACAAATAAAAATTTCCAGATATTCTATACTAAGCATGAAAATAAGTGAAATGAGGAAACGTAAATAGCAACTTCTCTTTAATGGATTCCCTCCTCCTCAAAATACAATCACATGTCCACATGCAAGCCTCACTTCTTGTCTAAGTCTGCCTCCTCCATCACTGCTGATCGACAACCTCTACTTTATGGATGAAACTGAATAAAGCATGATGGACACATTTTGTATTTCGGGTTCACTATTTGGTGAGTGCTGTGCTACATCTTTAAACGTTCATGTAGGCTATTTGTTCAATGCCCTAATCATGAGCATGTTTTTCAGGCTCTGGAGGACAACAAGGTACATTTGTGTTGTTAGTCACTCACAATCACGTTTTGCTTTATGTTTCAGTTATGTTTTTGTGTTTGGTAGAATGTGGCTCTTGTTATGTTATTAGCATGCAGTCCGTCATCGGCATTATTGCCTCTGATGTCGTCTTGACCGTCTTCATTGCGGTTTCTGTCTTCTACTTGTTGACCCTCCACAAGAGAAGGACAGAGCAGGATGGTGAGCATTAGACTGACTTGTGAGTTTTAATGCAAATTTGTTTGTTTTTTACCTTGAACAGTAATTTGCCTATTTTTAATGAACTAACAGCAAAAAGGCATGTACAACCAGAAGAGATAACAGAATCTCCCTATCAGGTGAAGTGTCATTTCAATTGTGTCAACATTAAGAACGGAAAAGAAACTGATGGTATATAAATGTGCTCTTGTTTTGTAGGAGTTACATGGAATTCAATCAGATGTGTATAGTGAACTTCAACACTTCAGGAAATGAAAGTGTTTGTTTTTTCTTATTTCATGTTCCATTGCATTAACTTTATGAATTGTTGCGTTGTGTACTGCTAGTTTTCATGTGCTATTTTGATATGATAGAATACATATGTGCAACAATATAAATTAATTTATTACCGACACTAAATGAAAAGAAAGTGAAGCTTGCACCATTTTGTTCCTTATGCTTTTATTTTTCCAGACAATTTGCTTTTTTTTTTCAAGATAATTGAAAACATAAACCTGCATAAAAAATGTTTTGATCTAGATAAAAAAAAAAAAACTAAATTGTTCTCTTGGCTTACATTTAAAAACATAACATTTTGTAGGTAAAACAGAAAGGAATCAAAAATAATAATTCTTCTTTGATTTATTTTTTTGTGCTACAACCAAATGTGTACACGTTTAAAGACTACTGTCACACGTTATCAAGATTAAAAAAACACACCAAAGCTTAGTTTCCATTTTTTAAGGAAAAAAAGATGACAAAACTTAGCAGTTTTTGTTTCACTTTAGTAATGCTTGTCTGTCTCCATATGAGCCCTGTGAGTAAACCCAAGGCATAGTTTGCCTTTTGTCTCAAATCAGCTGGGAGAAGATCCAACTCCCCGCAACCCTGGGCCTGAAGAGGACAATACAAAACATGAATGGACAAAAGTTGTCAATTTTGTACATTAGTCTACTTTTCACGCATATTCTCAGGGCATTTTACAAAATGAAATTGTTTGTCCCAACAATTTGAACTTTTTTTTCCCTCTCCTGGTGCCTCGAAAAGGTCTAAATAAATACAAATCTAAATTTGGGTAACATTTGGCATCAGCTAGTCTGCTGACTGTGAGTCAAGCGATGGGTGCGAATGAGTCAACAGAAGATGGGAACAATTACAGTCAACACTGCATTCAGAAAAGTGGACTGACAAGTAACTTGTACACAAATAAAACACCAAGAAGGTTGAAATAATACTGTGAGAAGTCTTTGTCTTGGCTCCAATAGCTAAATGATGCTGACATATATTGAAATAAAAAATAAAATAAAATACATTGACTTACCAAATGGTTGTATTTCAGAGCTGACAAATTCTCTTGTTTCTGAGGAAATGTTGCAACCGATAACCGAGGCAGGTCTCGTCTCCAAACTGTCCGTGTCCGTCAGTTCTTTGCTCGTGTCCCCTCCAGCGGATGCTTTCCTCTTGAGACTGCTGCCTGGGGTAGACACGACACTTGGCACGTTTACACCATCAGTAACGTCCTCCTCACTGTTTAGATCCGCGTGTTCTCCACTTTGTTGATCTTGATCTGGTCGCCTCCTGTTCACGAGTGGCGTTCCCATTTGTCTGCGAGGAGTCTCATCGCTGTCAAGGTCTTTAGAAGCATCAAAAAATGTTGATTTGACAACCTCAGGGTAGAATCTATTATGATAATGAAAACTGTACCTTTGCTTTCACCTCCAAGGTTTGCACCAGATACAGCAGGTTCTGCAATATTATTATAATTAATGATAGTTTGATCTGAAGTCCAGATTTAAGCATAGTTACCGTCACCTGCAATTGTATCTTGGTTGGCGCTCTCAAAAGATTGGTCCGAAAGATCTGAGAATTAATGTTGAAAACAGTGAATGCACAAGTTAAGTGAATCAAAGTATACTTTTTTTTCCTCTACTGATCCATAAACAGTAGAAATGTATAAAGAGTACCTTGAGAATCTTGTCCTTTCTCAGGTTTGTTTGGAGGGTTTTTGTGCGCTGCAAAAAAAGATAAATCATGTCAAAGATCAAACTAATAAAAACAAAAAACTACTCTGTTGGTTTTTATTAAGACAAATCTTAATATATATATATATATTTACCATATTATCATTTATATCTGACTATGAGTAAATCTGTTGATTAGTGTCACAGACCTGTCATAATTGTATATATGGTCTTTCCCGTAGTTGTGCTGAGGGCATCTACAACAGCAATGAACAATGGATGTTTATTGTTAATTATGTTCTATAGGGTAGGGGTGTCAAACATACAGTGCCTGGGCCAGAACCGGCCCATCAGGGGGTATAATCTGGCCCGTGAGGACAGAACACAAACTGCATTTTTTTTTCACTAAAATTAACTGTTGTTGCTGATTTTGGAATTTCAAACACCTAAATTACATTCTGAAATTAGGCTGTTACTCAAAAAATTTGCACTCAGTTTTGTTCAGTATTTTCAGATTACTCTGCAATAAAATAACAATCAAAAAATGGGACTATTTTCAGATTTAAACCCAAAAAACATTAAATCTTTTGACCTGTTGTTATTTATAGCTTTTTAGGCCACAAACAAACTGGTCCGGCCCACTTGAAATCCAATTTAGGCCAAGAATGGCCCACAAATTAAAATAAATTTGACACCCCTATTGTCGGAATTACAAATAATACTGAATAATATAAACTATATAACATTAAGCATGGCAATAACAACAAATGTTATATAGTGACAAATCTGGCATGAATATTCTCACCACTCAGAAAGCTTATAACATTTTCTCTTCGTGCTACAAAAAAAAAAAGTAGTTAGTGAAACTGTGAGAAAGTCAGCAAATGAATCTACCTTTCCTGAAGGTTCAATTGTTCATATTGGCTCACCTCTGATTGGCACTGCTGTCACAATCGGAAGGAGCATCAGCCAACATATGACACTGAAAATATTAAGAGTTCAAAGTTTTAGTGAATATTCTAGCCAGGAATAAAACGGTAAAATATGAAAACTCACAGCCTCATTGTTGACGTCGGTGTCCAGCAGCCACTGTGAAGATTCAGAATTGCAACTGCGCCTTTTTATTCCGCATGTTGTTTCTCCACTCGCAGCACTTTGCCCTTTAATGAGAGATTCGGACCTGACTCCATTGTCTTTGTTTGACGGTGCATGGCTTGACTGAGCAAAGAAGATCTTGCAAAGTTGACAAAGCTCCATTCACAGCATCAATTAAATGTCTTGTCTCAAGTGGTCATATGTGGTTCATTATCTCAGGGAAAAGCCCCTGGCAATGGTTTTCCCCCCACTAGAGTATCGTTTTAACAAAATGCAAGAATGACTTCATATTGTTCCTTGTTACCACTACAGTATCACTATTGTAAACAGATGTAAGCACTGCTGAAACAAAGGTCTTGTTCACAGGTAACTTGGACATTCAGCAGTGGTAGGAAGTCAATTTTGTACTTTTATCTGCTACATTCAAAAACAGATATCTGTACTTTCTAGTCCTTACTTAGTCAAAACAGGTTTGTTTATTCATATTTGAATGGATGATCAACACAACAAAAAGAAAACAGAGAAAAGTGTTGATCTTGATTGATTGATTGATTGATTGATTGATTGATTGATTGATTGATTGATTGATTGATTGATTGATTGATTGACATTGTCAGGAGTTGGTGGTGAATATATTATAAGGTGTACTATTCAGATGTTATTATTAGCCAATTTAGCAGTTTTTGTTAGTCAGTTCACAAATGTTAGTGAAATTTCAAAATTAACCATTTTTTTCTTTCTCTGTGCAAGTTAATAAAAGGTGTGTAGTTTATTTTGTAGTTATAGTTGTGCAAAGTTATTAAAATGGACATAATACATAATACAAAACATTTTTTAAATTTTTGTAATTGAGTACATTTCGCTTTGTTTCTTTGACTTAAGCAAAGGAGTTGAATCAATATTTCTTTCTTTCTTTTATGTGAGTTTTTTCTTTACATTTCTTTAAGTGTCTACTTCAGCTTAAGTGTGAGTATACTTTTGCCACCTCTGACTAAATATATTCGTATTTGGCAGCAAAAAATATATTTTTTTAGCAGTTCTAGCACCCTTTGGTGGCTAGTTATTAGTGCAGTTTAATTTGCACACGGCATGTTTTGGCCCTTCTATGTTTAAAATCGACGATAATGATCAGATGAAAGGGAACGTAATGCTTGTGAACAGAGTCAATATGTGGAGGAAACTCAATGCGTGCATTAGCAAATAGTAAGTGTTATTAGAGATTGTAGGTTGTTTATATGCATTGCTGTTATGTACAAAAGCACATCGCGTTTTTTTGTTTGTTTTTTAGTATGAGGTTGTTGTTGTTTTTTACAATATTGTGACCTTTTTTAAATATCACAATATCGTGATAACTATCAAATCATGACCTTCATATTTTGGATATCGCTACATCCCTACTATCTGCCAGTGGCATATAGTGACAGGCAAAACCTTTGTATTATGGCTTATTGCAAGTTCTGTAATAAATTGAACAGGCCCAGATTTTACCTTAAGAAATCCAACCTGTGAGGAATTTAAGGCGAGATTGTCATTATTTTAATATTCAAACTTTTGTTGACTTTTTTGGTGCTGTGCCTTTAGATTTTTCACAGGCAATATTGATTCCTTGCCACTCTAAAAGTTGGGAAATAATGGTTTAAAGACATTGTGTGTTATCCAATGTAAAAAATTCTAATAATGTAGCCAAGTGAAGAGAAAATATGCACACCTTCCATACGACCTGTTGTTGCGGATATGCCACCCCAAAAAAGTGTTGGGGGGGAAAGAAAAGGGAGAGCGCCCCCTGCCGCCGACGGCGCCCGAGCTAAGCTCCTGATCCCAAGCATCGCCATATTGATGTCCCAGCAACGCTGAGAGGTAATCGTATTTGAGCACGAATCGTCGTACGTTTGAGACCACCGTTGACCATTCCACATTCGAGGGCGGCGGGGACCCCGTAGCGCAGTCTCGCTACCTCTCTGCGGCCACATTCGTCTTCGCGGGGTGTGTTTTTAAGGCGTTGTCAGTCAGTCGCCTCGCCATCCAAGCAGGCTATTCACTCCCCCCATGAGCCTGTTAGCTTAGCACTTTTTAGCTCTAGGAAATATTTTTTTTCGAAGCTTGTAGCTCGGCTAAACATAAACGATAATCATACAAATCGGGGATTCGCCCTTTCCGATGCCAAAAATGGAATTTGTGTCGGGCTCACGTCCTTGTGGCGTAAAATGTGACTTGCAACCGGCTTTTGCTTCTACACTTGACGAGCTAATGCTAACTTGTTAGCAGCCCGGCCAGCTAGCCGGCTTGCCCCGCTAAGCTAACGTTAGCTCCGTAGCTGCATTGCACTTGTGCAGGCCGTTGACCGAAGGGGTTTTGGCGTCCGCCCGCCTCGTTCGGTAAAGCGTGAAGTGGGCAAATTGGCCACACGAGGCTTTTTGACACCTGATCACATCACTCGAGTGGATTAATTGCTTGGCTACATCAAAGATATTTAGTCGTATTAGCCAAAATGGATGGCGTGCGTTAGCTTAGTTTGCCTCATTGACAGCATTGATTCAAATCAACCTACTTTCCCCCCCACCCATTACAGGAGGTATTGTCTGCTTGTTGCCCCCAGTGATGACTGTATCGAACCCCGTACGTCCTGATTAAACTGGTTGGATGCCCCCATTTAACAGCCAGGTGAATTGACTTAATGGTACAGTAAGTCTGATTGTAGTCTACAAGTTATCGCCTTGTAATGTATTTACTTCTATTTGAGAAAATCTAGATTATCTTTTTTTATTCTCATAACTTGTCAAAGTCACTCTGTGTTATGTAAATGGGTCTGTCCATGCTTTTAAAATATGTTTTGTCATATTTGCCTGCCAGCGTAGCTCTCGAACTTTAGAGGCCTCTCAACCAATCTCATTCCGATTCATCTGTCACCATCTTCCTGGAGGAAACCTCCCAGGTATTGTGTCATCCTGTACGCAGAGAAAAAAAAAATTCCAAACATGTAGATGCAATCTTCGACTGTATTTGTTGAGGGAGTGTACACTTCAATGACCTTGTTGCTGTTTGTCTTTAAGGAGATTTCAAGAAGATTTTGTGTAGAATATGTCTGGCCCTGTTCCAAGCCGCTCTCGAGTTTACCCCGATGTAAACACACAGAGGCCTCGGGAATACTGGGACTATGAGTCCCATGTTGTTGAGTGGGGGTAAGGCAAAGATGCGCTGTGAAATATTTTCGAATTGGTTGTGTTATTAATTTTGACATTGTCACCTTGCAGAAACCAGGACGACTATCAGCTAGTCAGAAAACTCGGTCGAGGCAAATATAGCGAGGTGTTTGAAGCTATAAACATTACAAACAATGAAAAAGTGGTTGTCAAAATACTAAAGGTATGGCACTCATCAGGATGTAGACTGGCGTTATAGCAAACTATCTCGTGACTGTTTTGTAATTCCATCATTGTTCCTTTCTGTCCTTTCAAAGCCGGTAAAAAAAAAGAAAATCAAGAGAGAAATAAAGATCCTGGAGAACCTTCGGGGTGGTCCAAATATCATCTCACTCTTAGATATTGTCAAGGATCCCGTGGTATGTATTCACACTCATCTCAGTACTGTTGTACCTTTTAAGGTTCACCACAATGGGTTGGTTGTGTGACACTTGTCAACTTCCAAAACTTTGGCATCATAAAACCTTTATTAAGTGGACCTGCAATGTTTTTATTAACATCTTAACATATTAACTGTCCTTAATTTCAAAGTTAACTATTACAATAGGATATAGAAACACTTAACGTCAATGACAAATGAAGAGGAATAATAAATACTGCATTGCTGATATTTTCACGGAAGCCACACCAACTTTATTATAAGTAAGAAAGGTAGTTTGGACAGGCAGCTATTGACCGCTGTTGAGCCCAGTTCAAATCAAACTATGCAATCATTCGTTTTTTTGCTGTGACATATTCTTCATGAGCAACGTCACTCCGTGGCGCCACAAGTCCATCCTCATACCGTTCAAAATTCAGCATTAAACACATAGAGCCAATATAAGCCCTGCAGCTGACACCATTGAAAACATTTATTTCAAAATAAGACGTGTACTTCACAAGTCGCTTATCTGACATCACGTCCTCTCTATTGTGATTGTTTCATTCTACTGTCTGTTAGCTCAGGTTTGCCCCACATCAGAAATGTGCTTGATGGCGACTAACCAGCAAATGAGTCCTATTTCCAGGCTACTAATGCAAATGGTTCAAATATTACTTACTGTACATATCGCCCTTATCACATATACATGAGCACAAGTGATAAGCATACTGTATGATGGCTACTGGCTAGTGCAAGAAGCTAACAGCAGTGTACCCGTGGATTTACGAGGTGTTTGAGGTATGCGACGGAGTAGTGTTCCTTTTCGTTGCAACTCCATCTGAGTTTGTGTATAAATTGGAATGCGCTGTAACCTATTTATAAACTACGCAACACAGTAGTAAAATCATTATTAGACTGGATCTTTATGGCAAACACTTACAGGCTATAAATATAAAAATCTGTAAGCACAATGTTTACTGAGCATGCCTTGTGTCATGTGCTGACGTGATTGCTAAGCACGCATGGTCACTGAACTAATGGTCTAGACTGATAAATAAATAAATAAAATGTACATATAAAAAAAGTACCTTCACACATGATAAAGTGTAGGAGAAGTATGATTGTACCTGCTTATGTGACGCCATTTAATATCTTCTGATTTAAAAAAAAATACACAAATGTGCCACAAGAGACATAAATGATAGTCAACCTTTTTATTTTACATGAGCGACACACATCAGACTGCCGTGGTGGCTCACACATGACAGGTCTATGTCTAATGTCTACAGTTTTTTTTTGTACCTTCTGCCACCTAATGTTTTAATGTAATTGTTCTGCCTGTTACCCTACATCACTGGAATAAATAAATGAACAAAGATATTTTGAAGTAACAAATAATTTTTGGGCAAATTAAGGAAAACTGAATAATTTTCTCGCGGGGCCCTGATGATTTCTCACTCCCGTTTACCATGCCAGCCTGGTTGGGAATCACTGCCCTCAGCTATCCAGACTGCTAGAAAATACAAAGAAGAGTGTTAATAAAAAAAATAGAAGCAAGGGACTAACTAGCTTTAAAAAAAAAAAAAAAAAAGAATAGACTGAGAAGATTTTGTTTTACAATCCAGTTTGTTCCACAGGAGGACACCTTGAGTTGAAATGCATTGTTCTTTTTGTTTTGTTCTATATTTAGGTTTGGGGAAAAAAATGTCTATTTCTCGTCATTTTAATGAATAGCAACACGAATAGCACGTTTCTGTAAAAGAAAGATAGATTCAGGTGTAGGTTTTGGCTGCAAACCCCCACACTTCATTGCAATGGGTCAGGTATGGAACAATCAATGAATTATATAACAATAACAAAGCAATCTTGTTCAATGATTCTTTGACCTTGTGTAACACGGCTACGGTTTTGTGACACCTTACATTTGACATATTCTATATGCGATTTATTTCCATGTAAAATGTTCATCAATAATGAGACCTAGAAACTTAATTAGTCCTTTTTATTTCAATGCCTTGCACAGTCAGTGTTGCTTCGACATCCATATTTCTACAAATCATTTTTTTACTAATATTTATAGACAGTCTGTTAGCATTGAACCACTTCATAATATTCTTTAACTCATTCTCTATTGTAATACATGATGTATATTTTCCCCATCATAAAACAAAGTGGTGTCATCTGCAAACAAAATACATTTTAACAATTTTGAACTGGTTGCAATATCATTCACATAAAGAAGAAAAAGTAACGGCCCCAGAATTGATCCCTGGGGCACCCCACAATTCTACACAGTTCTACAATCAGTCAGCACTTTCAGTTGCTCGTCTTTTTGTGTCCAGCAACAGCCGTGAACTCTCATCTTGCTTGTTAATTGGCTCTTGATTCATTTCATGTCACAGTATCGGCTGACTGTGTTGACCACGTACACAAGGATTTGTGATTATAGTAATTTTCACGTTTAGGATTGTTGGCCCCAAGCATTTTCTGAGCAGATCAGAGGAAAACTTTAGATATACAGTACTCAACACCACACAATAATATTAATCAACCATCAGGATCATCTATTAAAGATGTCTGAAAATCTGGCCAAAGAGTCCATTGCTGACAAAATTGTTCAAATTTGCCCCAATTTTCAGTATGCGGTTCTGTTGCGTACTTCCAATAACCTATGCGGGATAATGTTCTCTTAAACCAGGGGTGGGCACACTCGGCCCTCGAGGGCCGGAGTCCTGCAGGTTTCGGATGTTTCCCTTCTCCAACACAGATGCTATATGATCAGCTCATCAGCAAGCTCTGCATAAGCCTGATAACAATCCTGTTGATTGGTATCAGCTGTGTTAGAGAAGGGAAACATCCAAAAATCTGCAGGACTCGGGCCCTCAAGGACCGAGTTTGCCCACCGCTGTCTTAAACTATACTTCTATAAGAAAGTGTCGCCAAAGGCAAAATGAAAACACACAATGACTTAATATAATGCTACTAGCTCAAATAAGAAATATTTAATCGATCTTTAAGTGCATGTATTCATTGGCATTTTTTTTTCCAGTCCCGAACCCCTGCTCTGGTTTTTGAACATGTGAACAACACAGACTTCAAGGTATACATCGACTAACTTTTCATCACACTCATGAGCACAATATTCAACTGATTACAAGCCACTAACTTTTGTGTTTTTCCGTTTTACAGCAATTGTATCAAACCCTATCTGATTTTGACATACGGTTTTACATGTATGAAATCTTAAAGGTAAGTAATGTTTTTTAGATGTTTTTTTTTTGTGCGCTCAGTGTCGATGTAATTCTGACAGGTTACCTTGCTGTTATTTAGGCTCTGGATTACTGCCATAGTATGGGCATTATGCACAGAGATGTGAAACCACACAATGTAATGATCGACCACGAACACAGAAAGGTACTGGCTCACTTTGACGCAGAAGTGACAACATCCGATTCAGTGTCATATGTTGAACCCATCACTTATATCTTTTGTTGCAAATGTTCAGCTCCGCCTAATCGATTGGGGCTTGGCTGAGTTCTACCACCCAAACCAGGAATACAACGTGCGAGTGGCCTCCAGGTACTTCAAAGGACCTGAACTACTGGTAGATTACCAGGTGAGAAGGATATTATGGTCTTAAGTGTTTGTTTTTTTTTTTGGGGGGGGGGGGGGGGTGGTCGGAATAAATGTAAACTATAACCACTCTTGCCGTGTGCAGATGTATGATTACAGTCTTGACATGTGGAGTTTGGGCTGCATGTTAGCCAGCATGATCTTCAGGAAGGAGCCTTTCTTTCACGGTCACGACAACTATGATCAGGTAGGACCCCCGCAGGCACTTTTAATGTATTTTACTTGTAATCTGATCACTTTTGCATTTGTTTGCAGCTTGTGCGAATTGCAAAAGTTCTAGGCACAGAGGACCTGTACGACTACATTGACAAGTACAACATTGAATTGGATCCACGGTTCAACGACATTTTGGGAAGGTAAGACAAAGAACGTCCTGATAGAAACATTTTCAGCTTCCCAATCCCACTGATGATAGTTTTTTTTTTTTAATGTTATTTTATTATATATCAAAAATCTGGCTTAAAAAAATATTGTATGTGAATGGTGAATTTTAAATACAGTAAAACCTGTACCTTTCTTGTGGTCAGTGGAGAATACCAATCATGTTCTTTTCTCTCATTTAACCGTTCAACTTTTAGGCTATAATAGGCCGACAGAAATATCAAAATAAGCAGACATGCTAACGTGTACTGTAAGCTTACCCTTCCACTCCATCTGTGTGGGCCCTGCTTTGTTATTATCCACATGAAATGATTTGTTCCGTGACTGAGCTCCTGCCTT
Organism: Vanacampus margaritifer; assembly: GCF_051991255.1. Lineage (NCBI taxonomy): Eukaryota > Metazoa > Chordata > Actinopteri > Syngnathiformes > Syngnathidae > Vanacampus > Vanacampus margaritifer. The sequence continues at coordinate 14,631,302 of NC_135440.1, read as the reverse complement.
GCCAAAAAAAAAGTGACCAAGCGATGGCTCGTGACGTGAAAAAGTGGTGCATTGGTGCACTTGTATGTCAAGGTACCACTCATGCGAGGTTGCTTCTTTCTCATTTATCACTTCACCATATTATAAGCTTTTTCTATTAAGTAATTAGCTTGATCTTTTTTATTAGCTTCTTTATGCATAGTGTTTTAATTAACAGTTTAACATTCTTACATGGAGAAGTTAACCACTTTATAGTCACACTAAAACCACGTAAAACTACTCATCCTTTGAAAGTGCTTGACATCAGTACAGAAACGAGAAGTTATTTGCAAAGTGGTGTTTTTCAGGAATTTCTCGTTTTTGTCTGTCAGGAAAAAGCAATCATCACCCAGGATGGCTGTTTATTGATGTATTGCAAACTGCGCTGCAAACTGTACCACTTTTGGACTAACGGGTTTCTACTGTGGACTGTCATCAACTCAAAGCGTTACATTTGTTGTCCAAGTTGGTCTGCTGCTTTTCATTTAAGAACAAAGTTAAAGTAATCAATTCAACAAATGAACGTGTTTTTGAAGTTGGAGTTATGCTGTAATTATACCACAATCTAAAAGGCTTTATTATTTGAAACTCACATTACACAATTACTTATAAAAAATAAATGGATTACAGGTGAATTAAATTGTATTTATTGTTGGGGGGGTTTTCATTAAATTAACTGAAAATGTGCATGGACATGAACATGTGGCAAAGAGTGTAACATCTACTAACAACCCAGAGTAAATCAATTGAGCTCTTCCCCAACATACTAAGATGTGAGCCTAGGTCCAAATCCATGTCACTCTGAACACACTGTTGCATTTTGTCATAGAAGAAGCACAAATCCTGCTTGCAGCTTGACATGATTATTTCAGTGCATTTATTTTTGTTCTTTTTACTTGTACATTTTGAGGAATTGTTTCTTATAAATTCCTGTGCTTCGTCATCTGGCATATTATGAGTGTTGGTTGGGGGGAAAATAGATGGAATTTTTTTCAGTCCATTCTTTGTTACAAGTTTTACTGTCCTCTTTCTTAATGACTGAACATTTTCACGTAATCCAGGCTTCTACATTGCTAAGTGCTTCAAAAACAAAAGTGAAACATTTCAAACGCAGCAGTGAACTCTGAGCGACCTAGTAACATTTGACGAGTCCCACTACGTATAGCTGACTCGACAAAAATCTGTTTTTTGTGCCTCTCTCATGATCGTTTCGGTCTCCTGAGTGCAGTGTGAAAAGGGTCTCACAGTTGGCGGTCCATAATTAGCTGGCTCAATGTGGTCTGCGGGGTTCCTATGGTATAAAGTGACTTAATTTTTTCCCCTTCCTTCTTTAGACACTCTCGTAAAAGGTGGGAGAGGTTTGTACATAGTGAGAACCAGCACTTGGTCAGCACAGAGGCACTGGACTTCCTGGACAAACTGCTGCGCTATGACCATCAAGCACGACTGACAGCCAAAGAGGCCATGGATCATCCATACTTCTGTTAGTGCCCTTTTTTTTTTTTTTGGTGCTGTAATGCTTGGGTTAGTTGACTAAACTCCACCTTCATTCTAGATCCCATCATCAGAGATCAGGGAAGGGGGGCCACTCCTGGAGGGATGGCGGCCAGCTCAACACCAGTCAGCTCCTCAAGTATGATGGCTGGTAGGTTGCGCGATCCCCAGTGGGGTACAGGCCCCGCGGTTGGCGCCCACATGAGTAAGCAAGCTTTCTTGTGTATCCCAGGCATCAGCTCAATGACCTCCTCACAGCCGCTGGCGAACATCGCTGGATCACCCGTCATCTCCGCCCCAAACACTCTGGCCACACAAGTCCCTGCAGCCACTGGGGCCCAGCCCTGAGGGACCCCCTCCCCTCCCTAATGCCTCTCGTCCCGTGTTTGTGTGTGCTCATGGCCACATCCTGCCTAGTTCTCACTGTGGCCCCCGCGCCACGGTTCCCCTTTTTATGTCAACAATAACAAAGAGGATTTAAATTGCTTTTCACGTTCATTTATATTTTGACACCTGGACTTGGCAGAACATTGTATTGTTACACCTGTCAGGATTATTAGAATTAATTTGGGTGTGTTGACAATTCTAATAAGATGTAGACATGAAGAGAATGGATAATAAAATTTATTTTGTATGTTCCAAATATACAGTCTTGCTTGAAACTGTTTTGATGCGGGAACCTGCTGTACGACACTGTGAACCTCCCCACGACTTCACGCGACAGTCAGGACTCTGGTGTGCTCAGTGCTGTGCACACACACACACAACACACACATCGCTATGTGCAGGAGTTGTCGGTCTTATGAAGTTGTTAGTTGCTATTATTCAAGAATTGGACTTTTGTAGATATTCTACAGTAATTGTCAGGTTGCATGCACCCAATGCTGAATATCACGGGGTCGATAGTTTGCCAATTTTATGTTACGGTCACTTCTGTACGTGTATGTATGTGTTCATGTTTGTTTTTTTTATGAAGTCTCTTACAAATGATTTTGATGACATAGACAATTTTGTAACTTTTTGTTTTATGTTGGGAAGAGTCATCACCTACAGAAAACAACTTCAAAAAAAATAAACAGTTTCAACAGGTATTTGCAGGTACCGTCTTTTTGAATTTAACACTTCCCTATAGCGCTTCAATATTTCACAGATCTGGTGACTATTGCAGTTTATTTCAGCACCCTAGCATTTACAATTTCAAAACAAAACAGGTCAACATTTTAAGTCAAAAAGACCCCTTCGTTCATTCAATAGCATGAGCAGGTGTGTCCAAACTTTGGCCCCGTGTTAGAATCTTAATTTCCTCCTATCAGTGATTTGAAAGGCATTCCAAACTATTTTATGGCCTTCCAATGTGACAGCATGACTTGGGTTTTAAAGTAGATACTACTACAACGATTCCAGCAAAACTAGCCAGCAGGTCCTCAGCTTACGACGGCTTTACAGTATAAGACACTATCTTAGTTTCACGGCGACGTAACAAAAAAGAACGCAAATAGTCCGTAGTCTATCAAATGTCTACGCAAACGCAGTACAGTACTTTGTAACTAGCTACAGTAAATATTTATCTAAAGGACCGTCGTAAACGGAGGACCTTCATTTTGCCACCGCTGTAGTGTTCGCGGTATTTTTGCATTGATGTCAAAGCAACGTTATATCCATATTCACGCCTCCATGTAAATTTACAGCAAAACAATGCATTCTCTCTGTAATACAATAATCCCGAATGTAATCATTTAAAAAATATATATATATATATATAAAAAAAACATACAAATATAGACTAAAGCGTCTGAATTTTGAGTTTCCGGTTTCCTGTTAGAGCATATGCTGCATTCAAGTATATGTAACATGCAGGAAATTATATCATTCATAATATAAGTAGGACAGAGACAGTTGACTGGTGATGACACCGGTTGGTAAAGAAAATCCATCCACTCTAAATCTACATATCTGTTTATATCTATATAACGTTGCAAGTAAACATCCCGAGCGATGTAATATCTTGAAGGCATAGCTTAGGTTACGCGCAAGCGGTTGAAGCCAGAGGGCAGCCATCTTACGTTGCCACTTTAACTGACAACTCTTACTCACTTTCGCTGAAACACGCAATATTGTTCTCCTGATGGCCTTTGAATTCATTTAATTGTTCATGGTTCTTCCGTGATGCAGACGAAACTGTGTAACACTCGAAGTCGGAGCTATACCTTACAAGAGAAAGAAGTATAATCGCATTCCTAACAATGAAATGTAAATGTAGCGCTTATCCGAGACTTATTACTACAATCGGACGCCACACACTTTGGCATTTCGCAGTGCACACAAAATAACGTAAACGTCGCTGAGAAATCACGGTGCTGTATTTTGAGTTAATCGCGCTGAGTGAGTGGCAACGCAGAATGGCCGCCGATGGCTTCACTTCTCGCTACGGTGAGCAAGCGGCATTGCGACTTATACATCCGTCGGCACGCCCGGTCTGATTATAGCCGTGTGTCGAAAAGTTTACAAAGTTTGCAGCACTTTGTAAAACTTGTCGTGCGGTTTGAATATGGGCAAGTGTGGCATCGTCGCATTTGTTGTAGCGGCGTTATCTGTGCTTCTTGGTGAGAGGATTGTCACCTTAAGGTAAGTAACATTTCCACTGGAATTCCATTCAATCTTATTGTTCAGTGTGCTTTCCTAACTTTTCAAACGTATACAATAGGAAGAGGGCCCTCGCTTCTCGAGAGCTAGTCAACAACCACCTCCCCAATTGTGTTCCTCTGAAGAATCTGAGTAAGCAAATCCACGTTAACGTTGTTATTATTCTACAATAAATAAATGTTTAAATGTGCTCTTCTCGTAGATGACGGTTCAGAGGATATCACTATCTTTGGGGATGGATTCGCCTTTATCAGCACTGTAAGGTTTTGCCTCAAATGAGCCAGTAAACGATTGTCTGTCCTCAACTGACCTATGCTGGGGAGGAGTGATTGCTTATCATGCTACATTACGCACATGTGCCAGTACAGGACCCAGCTGACTGCAGACGTTTCTGTTTGTTGTTGCTAGGATTTCTTTTACCTGTACAATGTGGCTTTCACTATGAATAAGTGTCAAATTGCCTTTTGAGTGTACATGTGAATTCATATTGCACGTATTCGTCCGATCACTTTCTTTCTTTCTTTTTTTGCTCAACATATTTAGAAGGGATTTCAATTGTAAACAAACAATGTACCATCAAAACAGTCCAAAATCAACCACTGAGCGCACCAAATTCCCTGCAGCACATACAGATCAACACACAGTTAGTCAGTCATCATTTTTGTCTGCGTTTTTTCTGTTCTTCGCAGGGCCTAAAGTACCCCGGAATAAGCTCTTCCAATGTGCCTGGCAAGATCTTCCTCCTCGATATGGAAGACTCTCCGATGAGGCCAACTGAGCTGCGAATGCCGAGGAACTTTGACTTGGAGACGTTCAACCCTCACGGCATCAGCGCCTACGTAGAGCCAACTGGTACGAGCAGTCCTGCATTGAATTCATGAAGATAAAAAGTTGAGAACAATATCAGTTGACAGTTTTTCTTTTCAAAAGCGGTTGGCATAAGAGTTTATACGCTAAATATGCGTACAAACCTGTTACTACCCACTTAAGCGTCTGCAAAACCTTGTCCTGGGTGTGTCTGTATTATTAACCAACACTTGGTTTAAATATGCACCCTGGGATTACTGCACTCAATTGTATTCATTTTCTGCTTAATCTTCTGGCGAAAGACGTACATTCATTTCACGAATGCTGTTTTTCGCCCCCAAAGTAACACCATATAATGCTTGATGAATGTCAACAAGGCATTTGAAGCAATGTCTGGCCTCCCTCTGAGTTATCAATTCTTGTTAACGAAATGCTTTGTTGTTGTTTTTTCAGATGGCAAAGTGTACCTTTTTGTTGTGAACCATCCTCACCACAAAAGCCAAGTCGAGTTGTTTGAATTTGTTGAGGAGGAATTGTCCCTGATGCATCTGAAAACTTTCAAACATGAACTTCTTCATAGGTGCACCTCTCAAGGCATCACATTTATATTTTTATTTATTGTATTTTTTTTAAATTCAATTTGAACTTTTATAACCTGGAACTTTTTAGGTCAAGCACAACTCGTATGATGCTGGTTGATCTCAAATATTTTGTACCAGTACATATCAGATATGTAATCCAATTTTATGTACAGGTATTTGTTGTAATTAATAATTTTTTTCTGTGTTTTTATAGTGTGAATGATATTGTGGCTTTGGGAGTGGATCGTTTCTATGCCACCAACGATCACTATTTTTCACATGAATTTAAAACGATTGTTGAGCTTATCCTGGGTCAACCTTGGACTAACGTTGTGTATTGCAGTGCAGAGACCGTCAAAGTTGTCTCTGGGGGCTATTATTTTGCAAACGGCATCAACATCTCACCTGATAAAAGGTTGGTGGCCTCTTCAAGAGCTTTGCATTATTTTAATGATAGTCTTGGAGCTAATTAATTGTCATGAACTAATCATTTATTCTATGTCATTAATAGGTATGTATATGTGATGGATGTACTTGACCATAAAGTGCATGTGCTGGAGAGGAAAGAATACAACGCATTGGCCCCTGTGAAGGTAAATAATTTCAATCCGAAATTATTTTTGATAATTAATTATAGAGAATTATTTTAAATAATGCAAAACTTGCACTCAAACCAGATTATTTTGTTAAGTTTAATTTTGTCACCAGGCCGTAGATGTGGGTTCACTCTGTGACAACATTGAAGTTGACCCCAAAACAGGTGACCTGTGGTTAGGCTGCCATCCTAACGGATTGAAAGCTTTAAACTATGACCTTAAAGATCCACCTGGCTCCGAGGTTCGTATGTTAAAACTCTCCAACAATGCCATCCACAACATCCAAATATTACAATGAAATCTATTTATCTTTTAAGTCATCATATCTCCCATGATGCTGTGTTTGTCAGGTCGTCCGCATCCAGAACATTCATTCAGAGGAGCCATCGGTGACGCAGGTGTTTGCTGATGATGGTCACATGATTATGGGCTCATCTGTAGCGACGACCTATGGAGGGAAACTCTTCATTGGATCAATGTTTCATAAGGCCTTACGCTGTGATTTGGACTAGGCAGTGATGTGTGCATCTGACAAAACAGCAGGAGACATCAATAAAATAAAATCAAAAAGTTAGTCTTTACCACTGTTTTTCCCAAAATGCACATCTCTCTATTTGTAAATATTTTTGTTGGAACCCAGTAAGGCAACATTACTGTACTTTTATTTTTTTAGTGTTGGTGAAGTTTTTAAAAACTGCAATGGATTTTTTTATTTTCTTTTTTCTTTTTATGGACAGGTGAATAAGCTTTTTGCAGTGTGCTTGGCAACCAGTGCATCTCGCCCAAATTCTTTAAGGATAAATTCAACCACAAACGCTAAAGAAAAACAAATGCATTGTATCTTCAAACACAAAACACGTATTCGTTCAAACTTTGTGCTGTAAAACCGTAACGTGCAGAGAAATAAAAGTTTTCAAATGAAATTTAGTGCATCACTGTTGCTTATTATACTCTCTTGAATTCCAGACAGGAGTTGAGTAAGGCAGGAATTGCGTGCATTTCCTGAAGAATGAGGGGAAAAAGGCTGGAGTGCAACCAAAGGAAATTGTCTTGCAGCATACACACAATTTTAATATCATTTGAACATTAATTTTATTTTTATTATTTTTAGCTCACTGGTAATGCTCTGCGCTCGCAAACCGTAGACGTGGTCGCAGCAAGGGTTCAAGCCCCGCACACTCCATTAAGAAAAAAAAAAAAAAAAGTTCACAAGCGCAAAATAGATTGGCCTTAGAACATTATGTCATTATTTATTCATTGTCAAGTAAGACTTCAAAAGTGAGTTGAGATTAGGGACAATGGCACGGAGCAGCAGTCCCACAAGTCCAGTGGTTTCATATTATCATATCATATATCATTGTACTCTGTAACACTTGCAACTGGCACGTTGAAATAAAAACTAAAATGCTTGGTCATAATGACTAAAGAAAACCAAACGAGACTCTTTTTAAAGTTGCATCAAGACATAAAAGGGACCTTTGATATTTGGGTGTGTATTGATTTGTGTATTTAGCAGATTCCAGTGTTAAGATTTCATGCAGTGCCTTTACAAACCATAATTATGATCCCTTGTTCACATCCTGTGATGATCAGCTGTCAGTTTCTATTCTGTTGGACTTGAATAAAATTGATCTTATCTTGATGTATTGTTTTTAACATTCCCCTTGGAAAAACCACAGATTTATACGTCCTATTACAGCTTTCAGATCAATGAGGGGTCATTCGTTCCTCTGTTTATTTACGCGTTCTCTCTGGGTTGAGCCGAGGCTAGAGGGCTGGCTATAAAAGAGTTGGGTGTCTTTTTGTACAGTGTGCTGTGCGATTTAAACATGGAAACACTGGGATTAGTCTCAGTGGCTGTAACATTGTTTTACATGCTGCTTGGTGAGAGGATGGTCAATATGAGGTAAGCACCATTCACTTTGGACGCTTTTGTTTTTTTCTATACTTCTTTTCTGCACCATCACTTAACATCCTCCTTGCAGGAAAATGTATCTTGCGTCTCGAGAACCTGTCAAGAATCACCTCCTCAATTGTGCACTGCTGAAGAATCTCGGTAAGCTCAAGTGAAAATTAAATATCTACGTGTTCCTTAAATTTGCAATTAAAAAGTGCATTCCCCCCCCCCCCCCCCCCCCAGATAATGGTTCAGAGGATATAACTGTCTTTGGAGATGGACTCGCTTTTATCAGCAATGTAAGTTGAATTGGTCCAATGTTCACCTCTCTCTAAACTGTTGTTCTAGTGAATGAACAGCAACAACTGTTAACCAAGAAATCCAAGACAAAACCCAATCTTAAAAAGATCCTGGTCAGTAGACCACGCTGGAAATGTCTTCTTCTTCTTTTCTTTTTTTTAATTGCTCTGGTCACCTGATCTAATTTTCCCCTTGAAAATAATCAAATTATATATGTTTGCTTCACTGATGTAATTAACTCATTCACTCCCAGCCATTTTCACTGAAGCAACCCCCTTCATTCCCGACGGCTGTTTTATTGGATTTTTACTGATTTTGCAAGGCACACAGAATATTATGTTTAATTGCTATAAAAACATGACACCTACAAAAAGAAAGACTAGAGTCTCTTCTTTCACCTGAAAAAAAAGTATATTTCTATCTGTTTCCGTTTGCAGCAGTCAACATTAGAATAGAACTAAGTTTCATCATCATCATTATTCACAAATCTGTTTAAAACATTGGGTTGATCTTTTATACTCTGCTGCCACCTGCTGGCCGATTTGTATTAACTACCATTGCTTCAACCGTTCTCTGCAGTTCAAAGGCTGCATCAAAGCCTTCTATATGCTCTTGCGTAAAAAACATTAAAACAAAAATAAATAAACAAACGTATAAATCTGTCTTTGGGAACATGGTAACATTTAAAATAGAACGTATTTATATGTTTTTGGGAGCAAATGAGTTAAGTAAATCCAAATTACTAATTTTTTTCTTCACCGCAGTGCTTTTCAAAGTGTGGTATGAGTACCACTAGTGGAACATGTGAACTAGTGGTATGTGAAAGAATCACTTAGTTCAATGTTAAAACTGTGCATACACATTTTTTTAATACAGTTCTTTATACTCGTTAAGTACAGTTCAATGAACCTTTTTAGCACAATACTGTAAATTTTATGTACATTTATTTTATTAAAACCGTTTGTCATCAAGTATTTATTTAAGTACATTTTTTTGGTCATTATGATGGTATTAGAAGAGTTAATTGTTTTTAGGTGGTACTTGTAAAAATTATAATAATAATAATTGCAGCCACTGTTTTAGGCTATAAAGAGGGCCCACATTTAAAATCAAAGTTTGCGCTGTGAGTTGAGATGCTTTCATACTCCCACAGGTAAATTAAAGCTGCCTCCCTGTATATTTATTTTCAATGTTCACAGGGTTTAAAGTACCCTGGCGTGTCATCCTCTGACGCTCCTGGTAAGATCTTCCTCTTCGATCTGAAGGCGTCTGCCATGGGACCAGTTGAGCTGCCCATTTCAGGGAACATTGATTTGGAGACATTCAACCCTCATGGCATCAGTGTCTACACACACCCAACCAGTATGAGCATTCCTGCTTTATTTATTTATTTATTTTCAAAACTGTGACAACAGACTATTTGACAACACAATAACAGAGGAATGGACCAACTTAAATAGGAACAGTCTGCTATTAAGACTGTGAGATTAATATTCTTACAAAATCTAGAAGTGATTCATTATACATGTATATATTGAGTCCTCTTTTTACATGTCACTGCTGTTGCAAATAATTGTGCCCCTCATTATTTTCAGATGGCACAGTGTACTTGTTTGTTGTGAACCATCCTCATCACAAAAGCCAAGTCGAGTTGTTTGAATTTGTTGAGCGGGGATCCTCCTTGTTGCATCGTAAGACCTTCAAACATAAACTTCTTCACAGGTATTCTAAGGCTAACGTTCATTTTTTATAATAACATAACTTTACAAAACTCAACCATGTTCTTTTTTCCCTCATTTTTTTCCTCTAGTGTGAATGATATCGTGGCTTTGGGAGTGGATCGGTTCTATGCCACCAATGATCATTATTTTTCAGATGCAGTGATGAAAATCACCGTGGAGCCTCTGCTGGGTCAACCTTTGACTAATGTTGTGTATTACAGTCCGGAGATGGTCAAAGTGGTTTCTAATGGGTATTACTTTGCAAATGGAATCAACATCTCACCTGATAAAAGGTTGGTGAGTTCTTTAAAAGTTGCATAATTGAGATATAATTATACACTGATTTTTTTTCTGCCTCTTCAAAAGGCATGTATATGTGACTGATATAACAGCCCATAATATACATGTGTTGGAGCGGAAAGAAGACAATGAATTGACCACCATAAAGGTAAAAAAAAAATTAAAAAAATACTAGTATGCATTTCAAATCATTCCACTTTTATCTCCTACATTCCCACCAGTCTATAGCTTTGGGTTCCCTCTGTGACAACATTGAAGTCGACCCGAAAACAGGTGACCTGTGGTTAGGCTGTCACATCAACCTAATGAGAATGTTCTACTTTGACCCCGAAAATCCACCTGGATCAGAGGTTAGCCTGGTCATTCATCTGTCATTTTGGAAACTCATTGAAATTGTGACATTGCCATCCAAATCCAATATTCCTTATTTCATTGTACTTCCCATGATGCTGTGTTTGTCAGGTCGTCCGCATCCAGAACATTCTGTCAGAGGAGCCGGTGGTGACTCAGGTGTATGCCGACGATGGTCATGTGATTATGGGCTCATCTGTAGCTACGATCTATGGAGGGAAACTGCTCATTGGAACCGTGTTTCATAAAGCTTTATGCTGTGATTTGGAGTAGGCATTTAAATCAAGACTTTTAACAAATTCATTGGATAAGAGAAGGAAAACCTCTCGATGTCATAGATTAGCGAGGAAATGTCATTTCAGGGAAAAAAAAGACTTGAAATAAAGAAACAGAATTTTGAATAACTTCATTAGAATTTAAAAAAAAATGTTGATAATAAAGACAGGGCTGGACTGACACAAAATAAATAAAAATAATAATAATAAAAAATTGGCCCTGGCATTTTTATTTAGACACGCGCATCCACGTGTAGGCACGTACAGCCAGTACATGAGCTTAATTTATGTAACTCAACTTTATTTATAAAGCTTTGCTTACAGAGTACTTCTATCTCGTAAAAAAAAGCAACATTTTGCTGAGCTTAATTTATGTAACTCAACTTTATTTATAAAGCTGTGCTTACAGAGTACTTCTATCTCATGCACATGCTAAACTAACAGCCAATCAGAGCCAACACCGTTTTACATTGTGTAATTAATATTCATTAAAATCATATCTAAAAAGCACAATGACACAAACATCAAATCTTTTTTTTATAAATTTATTCCTGTAGGATCTGGATATGTGCGCATTTTATTTCATGAAAACATGACTGGATGTAGCGTATGGTAAACAAGTCTTCTCAGCCATGTTGTTTGCTTGCTATGCCATGAAAATAATTCGACATAATTGAAATTGACTGCAAGAATCAAACGTTCTACATTTAAAGAAGATTTGTGTAAAATTTGTATTCATAAATGACTCCTGAGAAGCCTGACCAACCCTGGCTACCGTGTAGCTTTGCCACTGATGGGGTGCTCTTTCTAAATTGGGTGCTGGTATTTTGGGGTGTAATGGAGGAAAGTAAGATTAATAATAATAATGATAATAAGATGTTGGTCAACTAGGCATCTGCCCCGTATGGCAGATGGCCAGACCAGTCATGTTAGCACACAATTTGACGCAAATGAAGACGAAACAAATAAATTACAGACATTGTGAAACGCAATGCAAATAAAGTCAGTGAGGTGTCGAAGAATTCGAGCCCTGACCTCAACCCCATCAGGCACTTTGGGGATGACGATTATCAACTCCATGTTGTCTCTGTTGTAAAGTCAATACTTTTTTTGTCCATATAGTGCATCATTTCAGTTCATGATGTTATATTAAACGTTATCCCTTTTCATCCTTATTAAGTAATTCATCTTCCTCTGCTACTTTTGAAATTGTAAACCGATTCACACTATCACTTGGCTGTGCAATTTCTTCCTTTGCGCTTCCTGAGGCTGGCACAGTAAATATAATGCCATCCTTTGGTGAATCCGTTTTCCCGTTGACATTATCATCGGTTCCCGCACACTCTGCTGGTTCTGTTGAAGCGGAATTTTCTTGGAGAAGAGTCCGATTGGCTTTATCTTGGTTGCCGTCATCCTTCGGGTTTAGAAACACTTCACTGATGCTCATCAAACATCTGTGTCGAGGCGAGTGATCCAGCATCTCGATGTTGGTGGTCAAGATGTCACTGCAGCTCTTGGACCGATTGAAAACGTCAATAGAACTGGGTTTTGCGCTCATTCCAATCTCCTTGATGACAGTGCTGTAGTCTTCCTCCTTGTCCGATAAGAAGCTAAAAATATCGATGACGGTCGGCCTTTCCGACTTGGGCGTGTTTTCTTCAGGCTTCGGTTCCTCATCGTGGAAGCGTCTGCGTTTGTGACGTCTTTTATTCTTAAACACCCTGTGAGCCTCCACGACCATGTTTACGTTCCAGCTGAAGAAAAGCGACAGCCACGCCAGGCCCATGTAGATCCATATCTCCGCAAACACTCTGTATAGCTTCGGGTATTCAATATTTGGATTCACACCTGAAATCAATGCACATGTAGCGAATCACAGGATGTAAACGCTCAAAGTACAACACAGAGAAATACAGGACAAAGATGTGACGCCAACCTGCCACGTAATCTCCAAAGCCGACAGTTGTGAGGGTGATGAAAGAGAAGTACAGGCCTTCCAAGTAGCTCCATCCTTCCAGGGACATGAAAACAAGAGGAGGGATCACCAGGTGCACGAAGAGCCCCCATAACAGGAATATAGCGGTGCAGATAAGCTGAACACGTTTCTAATAAGAAAAAAAAAAAGAGATTTCAAAACTTTGATAGTAAAGTATCCAAACCCTTTCACGGTCGTTAAAACATTCACTGCCATAGACGTCAAAGATTAATTTTTACTGGGCTGGCAATGAATGAGTTAAGTCTTACCACTGGCACGTTTTTTCTGATGAGGACCTGGGACAAACGTTTTGCTCGGTCTCCAAAGAACGAACCCAGGTTGCTTAACCATACCAGACACAGCGGGATGCCGCACAGGCCATACAGGATGCAGAAGATGCGACCTCCATTAGTCTTTGGGGCAACATTACCATAACCTGTAGAATACAACACATCTTTTTTTTTTGTGGTGGATATGTACACTCTAAAATTTAAGATTACAAATTGAATTGTTGACCCCCAAAAAAAAAGCACTTCAATTGGTAACACGCGATTGAATTAAGATAGTCCAAAGTGAATATATTAAGTTTAATTAATTATGAGTAGAATACATTTAATAATTTGGATTTGAGTCACTTTGGATTAATTTACTTCAGGTGAATATATTAAAGTATAATGAACTCATAATTAAATAAATGTAATATATTCGTTTTGGACTAACTTCATTCAATCGTGTAGTACCAATTGAAGTTTTTTTTTTTTTTTTTTTTTTTTTTTTTTAAAGTTGGTCAGCAAATTTGTAATCTTAATTTGGTTCAACAATTCTCTTTTTAGAGTGTAGAGAATTCAACTATTCTAATTGTATTTCCTTGAAAAGAAAAAAACAGAAATATCCTCATCATATAGGGTATTTTAATAGTTTTCTGATAGTTAATGATTCTAGCATTTGTTGTAGTTTACTCTGTAATTGCAAGTGATGTGTAATCAATACCTTTACGCCCTCCCACCACACTAGAAAGACACAAGATCATTCCTTTGTCTCTAGTCATTTGTTGTAGAAGTTCTGCCGTGCTCCCATATTGAATTCTACCTTTGATGGGGTTTTTTTTGTACTCGCTGTTTCTTCCAGTTTTTCTGGTAGTACTCCCTTTGTAACTTATTTTACTTATTTATAGCACTTTTTGTTGATCAGTTACCGGTAGCTTTAATTTTGTATTTTTTCCTGCTATTTAGTGGCGGGTTTAAAAAAAATCGAATAATCAAAATAATTGATTTTCCTTTTCGAGTCCGATATTGATTCATAAAACCATGAATCGATTATTTAATATCTATTTTTCCCATAAATTCACAAGAAAATAGAATTTTAAAGGTACATTTATTTTTGGTATCTTATTGCTTTCTTGAAATTTACTGTTCACGTGAATTTTATAGTATTTTCTCACATTTACATTTATTTACATTAGTCCTGACTTATTGCATTTTAAGACAAATCAGAATCATTTCAATTTGTATTCAAAATTATTGAATATTAATTATGAAAATATTTTCATCTCATCCTTGCTGATGTCAATGTTTTGTGATTACAACACGTGTTACGTTCACTAATAAACTAAATCATTTAACCAGTTAATCCTCCACAAAATTTTATTTGGAATTTATGTTTGAGGAGTCATTATCATGTCCTTGATATTTAAGATTTGATGTTCCATAATTAATCAATATCGGATTGAAGTGAAGCAAATCGGATTGAATCAGGAAGTATCAAATTGATTCAGAAAATGTGATCAGATATACTTTTTAGCAAATTAGCAACTTTTGTGGAAGCATTTTTAAATTTTTAACTCTGTTACTGCTTTGGGGTCCAATCTGTCACAAATCATAACAAAATCATTTTTTTATTGATGAAATCAGTAGAAAGCAGCAGTGAACAAGTGAACACTCATGAGATTTCCCTTATGCGCGATGTACCTTAATTTTTAATTTATTTTCATAAAACTTAATCAATGGGATATTCAATCCAATGTGGAAGCCAGTCAGAGGGCCTTAAGCCCACACTTAGTTTTGCACCCACGCTCGATTGGACAAATGTTTTCCATGCTGGTGTAAAAAATCTCACTTCCATATGAAAACTACATAATTTCAGATAAGCTACTTAGACCAAAATCTTACTTTCTTCTTACTTTTAGTGCTAATGAACCTGTATAATGAATAATGTAATTGTGGCAATAATAACTGTTCTATCTACTGTACACACAAAATAGATGTTTTTTTTCTTATAACAATGACTATTTTAAGTGTACGTGCATTGTAAATTGAAATAATCAACACACAAACCTATCGTTGTGACAATGGTCGCTGCAAAGATGACAGAGTTCCCCCAGTCCCACATGTTGTGATATTTGTTTCCAGTGATGATCACACCTTGGCCTGCAGCCTCTGACACTACCTGGAATGTATTTCAAAAACCACACATATAATTAACAAGGACACAAATGTCAATTCATCCATTTTCTGCAGGTACAATGCGTAACTTCGTTACACCCTGGACTGGTTTCACTTTTAGACAAAAAAACATTCACACTCACATTGACACCTATGGACAATTTGTAGGAAGCTGAAAGCTGGAGAATCACAAGTATGGTTTCATGCAAGCCACAGCGGAGATTCTACCCCTAAACCTAAGAACTGTGAGGCTGATGTTTTAGTCACTATACCCTCATACATACATCAATAAGGCTAGCAATAGAGACAGTATAAAAAAGTGACGTTCTATTTCACTGCAAACCACAACAAAAATAATTTTGTGGCACGCCTTGCATTGGGTTCCATTAGATGTGTAAATTTGGCTGAACCTGGGAATAAAAAGGTCGATACTGTGACGTATTCTAAGACGAGACACACCTTGTGTTAACATTCCAACATTTGAATGAGGCGTGCAGGTTCATGCTTACTGCCCGTGTGTACAGTCATTTAAATATCCCCACGCTTTGTCCTCGAGCAAAAAAATATAACCCAAAATGAACTTTTTCTTTTGGATCACTTTTTAGTGTTTTCTAAGTCTAACACGCTAACTCTTTATTAGCGAACAGAAATATTGTAGCATATGCACATCCAAAATGAACTTTTTCTTTTGGATCACTTTTTAGTGTTTTCTAACACGCTAACTCTTTATTAGCGAACAGAAATATTGTAGCTACCTGCTACCACTTGATGAACATGTGGCGCGTAACAGATCAAATCCGACGAATTGTTGTGCGTAATTTCAATTTGTGCGGTAGCTGAAGTCCATACCTGAAGAATTTCCTCCAGATCCTCTTTCCTAAGGCATGGGTACTTCTTCAAAACTTGTTCTTTTTGAAAAATATATTTGCTCCTGGCCAATTCCCAGTTTGGCTCCTCAAGCATTTGAAATATTGCAGCCCCAATGGACAAGTAAAAGATGATACATGATGTTAAAAGGGGGCCCTGGTCAGTCATTTTCAAGAAATAACTTTATGCCCCATCCGGCAAGCGTCTCTCATTCCGTTTTCAACGCTCTTCCTGGAGAGAAAAAAAACTTCCTGGCCTGCTTGATACACACACAAGCATATGCACACGCCTCTCTGTTCAGTCACCTGAACTACGTAATCATGCGCGTACCTGGTTGGACCTGAAATGATTTGTTGAAAACCAATGCAGATGCAAAAACAACAGTACACTATTGTGGGTGTTAAAATGTTAACGTCATAATTTAATTGCAGTGAAAACATATCAAGGCCACACCCACTTATCACAAACAATAAAATGACAAATATGACATAGCTTAATTCAGGATGAATTTAAAATGCACAAAGACTTAATTTGACTTCTCAATATGCTTCACATGCTGTTTCTCCAGGCTACTTTTTGCAAAACTCGCTGTTGGAGCTGATCAGTATAAAATTCACAAGAGGTGTATAATCCATGAATTGATGATTTTACATTTGAATTTCTATTTTAAAAAGTAACAGGTGTGGCGCTACACCTAGGGGGTGCTATAGCCTAACCAGAAAACTGTTGATATTCTAAAATATATTTATAAATCAAAATTATTTTCTCAACTGTCTATGTATCGGTCAAGGCCCTCGTTAGCCCTGGGAGAGAAGAAAAATCCTGCAGCCGTCCCTGTACCGTGACAAGTTACCACACGAGTGACAGTTGCCCTTATCTTCATTATCATTACCCAGAAGCAAACAGTATGCTTGAATCCAAGCAAGTGGGGTGGATCCACACTGCAATGCGTGATAATACTGTACCACTACTGTACTTTACTTAACGTTGTAGCACACATGAGAAAGAAAGGTGACAATAGTACTGCAACTTTACTAATATGACTATTCTAATCATAAAATGTTTTTAGCGTCAAAATAATATGATACAGCGTAGTCTTTCTGAAAGCTCTGAAAATAAATGTAAAAATATTTGTATATGGAATTCGAATTAAACCACTCTAATCTGTAGTAGTGTGCTGCATGTTGACAATTGTAAAGGGAATCCCCTATACCGCGCATGCGCAGCACCTTGCTAAACAACGCCCTCACCTGTAATGTCATAACTTAGCCTAAATGGCAACATAATATAGGCTATGTGTGTGTGCGGTGGCTTTTGTCGCAGCCCTCACACACGAGGCGCTTAAATTGTCATTTTTCTTTTTAAGAGCTAGATTTGATAATTGCACTAACTCCACCCTCCAGGCCGACGGTTTTGCTTGGTCATTGTGGCTGCGTCACCGCCTCCGTGGAAACCCGCCTGACTCCTGTGGAGGGAAACACCGGAACTAATAGCTTCTCACTAAAGATGGCGCCAACGCGTTTTCCAAACATGTCGTCGCTTAGGTAAGAAACATTTAATTATGCAGTCTGTACTTTCAAATCTTTTAAACTGAAATTCCTCTTCCTTGTGGTTTGACTCTGCTGTGAGTCTATTGGCTCCAAGGCTCTGTGTATAAACACCACTAATGTTTTTGTTGCTATAGCACTCACTCGATAACACTGACATGAATCAAATATTAAGAATACTATAAAATACTGTCGCAATTGTTTAATGAGTGCATACCTATTTTCTGTTGCAGTTATCATTTTCATTAATTAAACATTAACAATTTAGGGTTGCGTTATTTTTCTGTTCCTGAAAGTACTGCATACCACCAGTAAAAGCAATATTTTATTACATCAGGCATTTTTTTTAACTGACTATATATATATATATATATATATATATATATATATATATATATATATATATGTGTTTGCATAATTTTTTATTATGTTTGCAGCCTGCTGACTTTTGACATTGGATAGTCTACATTTAATATACCTGTACATTGTTACATTAGGCCAATTCTGTTTGTCTCTTTGCTCAAATGACAGTCGTCTTTTTTTGCTTTTTCATGTGGACACACTCGCCTGGACGTTGACATGAACATGTTGTGAGTATCCATGACCTTTTAACCTTATAAAACATGATACGGTCTCATATCCGATTTGAATGCCGCTTGTGTGTTGCAAATGTCAAATAATGTAAAACAGGGTAAGGACATTGTAATTGTGTGCAACAGCTGCAGTGTGGCATTTTTTTCCTTCTTCACTTTTTGGAGGGAGGGGTGGGGTCACCGAATCACCCCAAGGCATGTGCACGCAAACACATCTTTATCTTATGAGAACACATGCTCTCAAAATGTTTTGCAAGCTCTGTATAAGGTAGCTAGGAAATGCTGTGGGATTCGTAGACTCTAGCTTCAAGAGTTTTATGTTTTATTTTTGTATACTTTTTTATTAAAAGACAACACTTTGAACGTTAATTAGATTAAAATGGTTGCCACATGCCTCACTATAGACAGTTGTACATGGGATTTCTCCCATGTAGTAGGAAATAAGTGAATTATCTATGCATTTTCCATAGGATTTGTCCTCAGTAATGACTCACTGACTTTTGGTGAGAGGCAGTCAGTCACATGACTCACTACTGTACTTCAACATGTACATACCCAACGATTCAAACTCATTTTGAATTTAACTAATGGACAACTTCGAGTTTTCAATGAGTATAAACTATAAAGTGCATGTTTTTTGAATTTGTGAGGAAGCCAGAGCACCTGAAGCGTTTGAGCCCTGAACCTCAGAATTGTGAGGCGGCCGGGCCAACCAACCGTCCAATATGCAAATAAATATTTTTATGTTATTAATTAAAAAACATATATATATGTATATTATATATAAATATAATATATATATATATATATATATATATATATATATATATATATATATATATATATATATATATATATACATATAATATATATTAAATATATATATATATATATATATATATATAATATATATTAAATATATATATGTATATATTGCAATATATCCCAATTTTGTGTCTGACTTGACTCACTGAACTAAACGACATGCATTTGAAAAGTGTACTCATTTGTTTGTACACTAGGTGGCAGCACACACTAGCAAGCCATTAGAATTAAAGGATAATACAGTACACTCAGATGGCCAAAAATGGCCATCACTGTTTGGTCAGTGCAGTTGACTGAAATACCAAGCAGACCAAACAATAACCTTTTTTTTCTTCCTGTGAGGCATTTAAGATATGCCTCAATGCTTTATTGAATAATATTTACAGTATTTTTTGTTATATATTTATTTACAAGATAAAGCAGCTCAAATGAGTTCATTTGATGGCTGACTGTAACTAACTGTACACATTTCTTGAAAAACTGTGGCTTGATTCAAGTTCATAAACACGGGCCAGACCAAAGATGTCTGCTTGTAGACTGGGGCAACATTCCTGCTTTATGAATTCTTCATGATATAACAGTGCCTCATGAATATTGATGTTGCCGTTGCCATCCCATTAGTGCTCCTGAGAGCTCAGGGCGGGAGCACAAACAAAAACCACGGCGAGCGTGCTTCCGTGCGTGCACTCAAGAGTCATATTTTGCATCGTTTTCCTAGCGGCGTGTAGCTTTACATAAGATGCGGGAGGGAACCGCTCTATGATGTATAACATGCGTCCAGATGCAGCGCTGAAAGTCAAAGGGAGATGATTTGGGTGTATGCAGTATGGGACTTTATTATGTAATCATTGAGCGACTGAGCCAGAGAGGGATAAAGATGTTCCAAACAAACATAGTCGTCTCCCCACCCCCACCACTGTGCACTCTGCTGGTGCTGAATGATGCTCTGCATCATTATACATGTACGCGTGCCTGTTTTTTTTGTTTTTTTTGAGGACGCGCCACTTTCTTAGGGTGTGTCCGGAGCGTGAATGCGAGCGTGTTTCTGTTAGTCTGTGGTTCCAGTCTGGCGTTGTCTCAGGGGGATTGTGGGTCTGTGAGTGCCGCTCCTCCCCTCTCGGTTCTGTCTCCCGTTGCTCTCCTGGGTCCAGCACAACACCTGCTTCTTGCACCAGCGCACGACAGTCTCCTAAGCAACTGGGCTGCAACACCACTCCTTCATCTGCCCTTTGTTTTTTCTCTCTCAGTCCTGGGCACATCCAAGCGAGATGAACAGAACAAATAAACTAAGTGCTGCCTTTCCCTCTGTATCGGGGCAGGATTAGTCGGTTCTCTTCCGGGAATAAATTGGTAAATGTTTAACAACACTTCCCTGATGTTGCGTCACTTTGCTCTGTGACTAAAGTCTACAAAAAAAGTGACTTTTTGCTGTGTTGGAGGTATATTTTTTGGGCTTACCCTCTGCGGACCGGCCCATTTGGACTCATTGGATTAACAGAATCACCTATTTACTGGTAAGAGCTTTGTTTGAATAGCTAACTGCTGGGCATACCACATGAACTTGTCTCTGTGAGACAAAGGTGATGGTGTCTGAGAGGGAATAATGAAGCCCTTCATTGACCCCCTTCCCTCCCGCCCGCTGCCTATCAGCCGTATGGCCCTAATGGGGTCAGGCAGATGGGTGGGCTCCATTAAGACGGCTTGAATGTGTGCACACAAGTATGAATGTGTTTGTTTGTTTTTGAAATTCAGATTGATGGGTTGGACTCTACACTTCATGTCGGTACTATGTGTAACTGCCTTTCCAAATGGTTTGTCTGATATTCCCTCTGTGGCTGTTGGTTAAGCTCTCTGTAGTGTCTTCTTTTCCTTTTGGCTTTTCCCTTCAGGGGTCGCCACAGCGAATCAGTTGCCTCCATCTAACCCTGTCCTCTGCATCCTGTGCTCTCACACCAACTACCTTCATGTCCTCTTTAACTACATCCACAAACCTCCTCTCTGGTCTTCCTCTAGACCTCTTGCCTGGCATTTGGAAACTCAGCATCCTTCTGCCAATATACTCCCTACCCCTCCTCTGGACATGTCCAAACCATCTCAGTCCGACCTCTCTGACTTTATCTCCAAAGCCTCTAACATGTGCTAAGCTCTCTATAGTGTAATGAGTCATATTTGGTAAGTTAAACCTAAATATAATAAATATAAATATTAAAAGATGGCACAGCGCTTGAGCATATATAGAACCATGTGATTCAAAGACAATAAGGACAACAACTGGGCTCTGGCCTCTCGCGTGGTTTCTTGCTGGTATTAAAAAAAACACACACACACAAACAAAAATCCATGGTAGATCAAATGAAGAGTCTGAGGTTGTCCCAAAGTGTAAATATGAGTTTTGTTTGACTGTGTTGATATTTACCCTGCGATTGGCTGGCGATTAGTCCAATGTGTGCCCCGCCACTTGCCCAAAGTCAATTAGAATCATGCCTAACAATGCCATTTACTCGCCATCGGTAGGAGTGAAGCAACCGGCGGCCATCTTACATTGATTTTTTTCTGCTGCGTTTTCATGTTATTTTTTGAAAATGGTGATAATGTGAAAATGATAACTATGTGATTTGACATTTTCTCTTAAAAGGTATATCTTTTGAGTGGTACTGAGAGATTTGTCTCCATGTTGTCAAAACTATCAAGAATAAAATGAAAAAAAACAAAATTTGCTGCAAAATGTAAACCTAACCTGTCATTCACAATTCACAATACTGAGATAAACTAAATGGTGCATGCAAACAGTGAAGTTTGTTCTTTGCTAGGCTCTCATTCCATCCAGGGATCCTAGCGTAAAACACGCACTGATGACAGTGTTTTCAGCGGCAAAAAAATAACAGACGTTGGCAGTAACAGTGGCAATGTAAGATGGCTGCCCTCTGGCTTCAGGGGCCTAATGATAGTACAATCATGGTTGATGGTTATGGTTAGTAGTAGAATAGGCTCCAGCAGCATACAAAAGTTTTGGATTTCAGTGAGTTACCTTCCCAGCTGACCTTTCCCAGCAGAAGCTCTGGATGGATACATTGAAAAATAGATAAACATGGAGAGAAGCATAAATACATTATGGTGATTATTATGTTAAATTTTTATTCCGTTATGATATCCGGGTATATGTATGTCGCCTACATGAAATAGCATCTATTAAGTTGGTGTGCACCTTGCATGAGTCGTCAAGGCGGGCTTGCTGGGTGCTGAGGGGTCCAAGCCTCGGAGAGGCTCCGCCCCTTTACGAGCGTCGGACACCTCCAGCACAACAAAGCATGTGTGGCTCCGCAACATTGTTCCTTATCTGAACGTGCCGAATAGGGGATTTTTGTCCTTTTGGACTTTTTCTTTGCTCTTCCCATTGATGCGCAACCCGCAGCAGGTGAGTCCGAATGTACCGAGGACGATGATGCAAAGGGTTAGTTGTTTGTTTTTGTTTTGCCGCACATTCGGCGCCATTTTCGTACTCGGACTGTTTAAAGAGCCGCCGCACGGTGGAGCGACACAGACCGCTCATAGCTGCACCTTATTTGCGGTATAAGTTCCAAATAAAATCAGATATATGGTGCATTACTACATTGCGTCTAAGCCTTATTTCTGATAACAATGTAACAATGAATTGTGCATTTTCTTGGGTGAAAAAGGTCTTATAGGGAACCTCACAAATCAAAAGTAGTCGCTATCTTTACATGTGAGTTGGATGGGTAAAGATGGCTGGGGGCGCATGTTTTCACTCCTCTCAAACATATTGCATATTGTCGTGTGCATTCTTTTTAACACCAATTAATACATCGAAAGTAATACTTCAGGATTTGGTTCACTGTTGAAAAAAAAATATTTTCTCTGTTAAACGAGCTGTATAATTTTCAATACGTGTCGGGTTAGTACTTCTGTATAATTATTATCTTACATAACGGTTGTTCCACAAGACACTTATTTGACGTGCAGTTGTGCTTCACGCTGTCTTAAAGATGCCTCTGCTCTTGAATTAAATGTTTCTGCTTGACTCGCTTTCACCTCAAGAGGGGAGGTGCTTTAAAATACCCACAGTCACTTGGCATAGAATATAAAAATAGCTGTCTAACACACTTAAGTGACAACCGTGCAATAAACCTCATCTCCATTGATGATAGTGCTGGATAAATATAGTCAGATAATCTTTCATGAAGCTGCAGATATCACGTGTGGAGGATGAGGCAGAGGCAGTCTGGGTTCATGTGGTGCACCCAGTAGCAAGAGGAAACAGCGAGGTTAAGAAATGATGGCACTCCATTGCTCGGGGTCTCCACTATAGTGCTGAATCAGCAGTGTTGAAAGCATGTAAGTGATGCTGAAGGATGTCGGTGGCTCTGCTGTGTGAGAGTGAGGTTATTGAGGTCCCATAGGAGCTTGCTGCTGGTAATCCTCTTTTGGGAGTTATGATGCGTTTGGGCAGTTAGACTACTACTGTGTTGTGCTAAATAAACAAACTCCACATGCACAGTCCTTTCCTTGTGAATGACTGTAGAATTCACTCACTTTTCATCATACTTTAAATGGATACACTGCGTCATGTGTTGCACAGGGTCGATGATGGTATTATGTTTCTTGTCATACCATATTTGGCAATGTTACATGCAAATGTCTTGACAAAATGTTTAACGTTTGGGAGCCTTCTTCCTCAATGTGCTCTAATGCACACTATTCTCTCAGCTTTGGCTGAGCCATCGTTCAAAATGGTTTTGGAATCACTTACAGTGCGACCATACTAAATCAATCCGGCTGCTTCATTCATTTCCCTTGGTGGTTCATGTTACACTATCAGCAGCACTTGCCATCTGTATGTATTGATTCATTGGGAACTGGGTTTGGATAAGTTAACACTGAAATAAGCCTCTGTAACTGTGTACCCAACATAAAACAAGGCCTCAATGTCTTAGAATGACCCTGTACTTGTTCAGTTTTAATATCCATTTAATTGTGTCTTCCCACATTAATTACACTGCAGATTTTAGTGTTGTAAAGTTTATTTATTTCTTATTTTAGGATTCATAAAACTAATGGATGGCTAATGTCTGCTATAGCCAGTCAATCCTCATGTAGTAAATATTGCTAAAGTTGTTAGGCATGCCTGTTTGCATTAAGTGAACTTTTACTCCAGTGCAAAAAGGCATGTGTGTGCATGCATGTCAGCATTTGTTTGCTGAGCAAGTTTAATTTTTGGAGTAACCATGTGGTCTGAGGGCAAATATCCTGATTCTCTTAGTTTTTAGCCAGGAGGGTGGAGCTCCTTGTAAAACCACGAATCAGCATAGCTGATTGCCTCGATGTCTTTACCATCTCGTCTCCATTGCACACCCACACATACTCAAGCTGCATACCCACACGGGAGGTGGCAGTGAGTCCAAGTGCATGGAAAATGTAGGGAGAGAGCAATTATTGGGCAGGCTGATCATCTGGGCTGATATTTGGCTGATGAGAGATCAATTAACTTTAGGGAACTATTTATTAAAATTTTCAGTTCACTTACCTACTTTATGTGTTTTTAATTTATTATTAATTTTTATTATTTACTACAATCGGAACCCTCTGCCCACAAAAAAAAAAAACAACGCATATCTGTCTATCGCTAATCAAGACAGCGAGATGGTCAGTGGAACCAGGTAGGTAGAGATAATCTCACTCGGCCCGATTAACTCTAAACTCCTGCTAATTCCTTAAGCCTACTCCTAGTGGCAGGTAAGGTAAAATGCTTTCCTTACCTTAAATTGACAAGATAATGTATGTTCGGAATGTGTATCACCATTCCCACTCATGTATATAATATTGCAAGATGGGAACATTAACAATAATTGCTAGAAATTTATGCATGTTGGGCCAAGCATGGATGCATATGTATATATGTGCATATGCGTGCCATGTGAATATAAATAGATGTGAGCTCGTCAGTAAAGGCGAACTAATGAGTCCAAGCGTCCTGAGCGCAAACAGCTATTTATATACTATACCTCCTCCTCCTCTTCCTCATTCAGCCCTCCTGTCTCACTGCATCTCACATGTGCACACCATGTCAGAGCACCTGTGAAGCATCACACACGTATGACATGAGACTGAATTTAAAATGGAAATTGTTTGAATTTTTCTCGGCAAATTGGATACATTCTAAATCTACTTGACAAGTGTGGCCAAGAAAAAAATAACTTAAAGAAGTTCAGTATCACATTTCAATCATAATATTCCTATAGGGGGATTAATTCAACTCACTCTTGCTTGAGGGTGGCCTACTTCATCTATAATTTACCTTATTAGAGACTAATTATGTAGTATTGAGGGCAGCCTTTTTCTTTACAGTGCAGTGGTATTTATTTCATTGGCTCCACCGTGCAAAAAAAAAAAAGACGTTGCACTTCATGTAGCAAGACCGCTTCTGTTATCTCCATCAGTCAAGTGATGAAGACTCCCCCTGCTCAGCTGGCCGATAGCTGAGATGTTAGATAGGCAACTCAAAATGGAGGAGGCAGCAGGCACAAGCTCAGCTGGTCCATTAGCAGCATGTCTGCTTCCTGACAATCAGAATTGAGATGACAGAGCATTAAAAGACCCAGTGGAGGCTGTGAGCACTGATGCATAGTTGCGTGTTTGTGTGTGTGTGTGTGTGTGTGTGTGTGTGTGTGTGTGAGCGTGGTGACCTCGGGAAAAGGCCTATGGGGGGTCTCTTGGGGGGAAGGGTAGTCAGGATTAGTTATAGAGTGCAGTGTAGTTATTGGTCACTGGACTCAAACAATGGGAGGGCTAAAGAGGATTTTAGTGTGTGTGTGTGTGTGTACCCCCCTCCCCCCTGCATCCAATGGGAGGTGCATGCATGGTATAGTGGGCCAAAGCATGCACCCTTTGGGGCGTCCCTGTACATCTGGAAGATTGGCCTGCCCCTCTGTCTGCCTGCCGAGCATCTCCCCTCCCCCCAGTTCATACACGGCAGCGGGGGCCTTGAACTCATATGGCGGACATTAACACGGCAACATTAGTGACCAATTAGGCAGGACTGAGTTCAGGCGAGGTGTATCGCTAATGTAAGGGCGCTATCTCAGCCAGCAGAGGTTGCGTGATTGCATAATGCTGGCTGTTTATTTCAGCCAGTCAACGGCTTTAATCGGCAAGTAAGGCCTTTCTAAATATGTGAGATCTGTCCTCTGCACAACCCCAACAAAGTCATGTTCATTAAACTGCAAGGCAGCTTTGCTGCAACTGTCAAGTGTACAGTTACAATGAGGCTTTTTGGAGGTGTCATTTTTAAATGCTGCACGGTTTTCTTTATGTTGAATAACTGGACGGGTCAGGAGCCGAACGGTCGTGCTTTTCTACTATCAAAAATGTATTGGAAAAAGTTGGTGTGTGCACTTTGTATCAAAACATTCTAATCATTTAGTTGGCAATAGTTTTTTTTTTTAAACATTGCGCGTTTCCTTGCCATCAAGCTCTTCTTGTATGTGAGAAGGTAAAACTACACAGGTTGGGACGGATAGTACAAGCGATGCTAATAGGCACCTACACAGTGTAGAATGCTTCCTTTGTGACCGTAAGATTTAATGAGTCTGCAACAGGCGATTGTGATATTGGACCCACCATCCAACAAGGACAGCTATTGTAGGATTCTGTGCATGTGCGTGCTTTGTAGGATGTCTACTGTGTGAATGAGTGTGTATTGTGAATGTAGTCTGTGGTTGACAGTTGGCTAAATGCCACTAAAAGGGGAAAGAAACATCATAATTGTTTGTTGATAGTAATTCAATGTATGAATGCTTTTCAATAGACAAACTAGACATATATTATTATTGTTGTATTATTAGTTATGAAACCTTAGAAGCAGAAAGAATAATTAAAAGAAAATGTTTTGCTTTATATACTTCACTAATGGTTTAGCGTTGCTATTCATTAGCACATGTTTGCCAAACAGAATTACGCATGTTTACGACACACAAGCTTATAGCTCATTGATCCTAATCTTGTTTGTTTTGTTTCAAGTGCAGCAGTGTTGTGCTCTGTCACTTTCTGAAAAGCACTGTGACCTGTCTACATTTCTGACTAGTTTCTTGTTCTCCATCCCAGTGGCTACCATGACAACAGAGGCAAGTGCCGTGAGCGAGGCGGACACTGAAGGCAAGCAGAAGGCTAGCGCGGCTGAACCCGAACCTGAGAACAAGCAGAGTCCCGAGGCAACAGCACCAGAGCCCGAGGGCGAGCAGCAGAGCAAGAAGGCACAGGGACAGGCTGCTGAGCCTGGCTCTGCCGATGCAGCCTCCTCACCTGAAGAAGAGCAGCTGAAGCCTCGCACCAGAACCTCTGCTGGAAAAGGCCTCTCTCGCCTCTTTTCCTCTTTTCTTAAACGCCGCTCACAGTGTTCAGAAGGAGAAGGCTTTGAGGCAGAGAAAGCAAGGGAAGAAAAGGAGGACAAAGAAGAACAGGCTGGGAAAGTGGAAGAAGAAACAGTGAAAACTGAAGAGAATGATGCTCTCCTAGAGGAGAAATCAGATTCGAAAGAGATAAAACAGAGTGAAGAGAAACAACAAAAAGAGGAAAAAAAGACTGAGCCCGAGAAAATAGAGAAGAAGGGTAGTAAAAAGAAAAAGAAAGAAACCAAGAAGAAAACAGAAGAAAGGGATGCAGAGAAGGTGAAAACCGCAGAGGAGAAAAAGGAAGAGGAGCAGGACAAGACGCAAGAGGAGGAGAAAAAAGAGGACGAGAAGAAAGAAGAGGAGAAGAAAGTGGAGCAAAAAGAAGAGGCAAAGGTAGAGGAAGCTGTAGAAATAGAAGAAGAAAAATTGGAGACTAAACAAGAGAAGAGGACAGAAGATAAATGCACTGAAACAGAGCCTGAGAAGGAGACTATAGAGGAGGAAAAAGTTGATAAAAAGGTTGCAAAGAAAAAAGAAAAAGAGGAAAGGGTGAAGAAAAAGGAAGAAGAAAAGGCTAAGAAAAAAGCAGAGGAAGAAGAAAGGGCAAAGAAGAAGGAGGAGGAGAAAGAGAAGAAGCGAGAAGAAGAGAAGGCAAAGGAGGCAGAAAAAGTCAAGAAGAAAGAGGAGGAAAAGGCAAAAAAGAAGGAGGAGGAGAAGGTCAAGGAGGAGAAATTAAAAAAGAAAGAGGAGGAAAAACTGAAGGAGGCAAAAAAGAAAGAGGAGGAAAAATTGAAGGAGGAAAAAAAGAAAGAGGAGGAAAAATTGAAGGAGGAAAAAAAGAAAGAGGAGGACAAATTGAAGGAGGCCAAAAAGAAAGAGGAGGACAAATTGAAGGAGGCCAAAAAGAAAGAGGAAAAACTGAAGGACACCAAAAAGAAAGAAGAGGAAGCATTGAAGGAGGCCAAAAAGAAAGACGAGGAGAAATCAAAAGAGGCAAAAAAGAAAGAAGAGGAGAAATCAAAAGAGGCAAAAAAGAAGGAAGAGGAAAAGGGGAAGAAGAAGGCAGATGATAAACAGGAAGAAGACAAAGGGAGGAAAAAAGTGAAAAAGGGCAAGAAGGACGTGGAGAAAGGGTCAAGTGAGGCGCGGGTGAAAGCACCAATTGCTGCCCCAGAACCAGAACTTAAAACTGAGCCAGAAACTGAACACGCTCCTGATCAGCACTCACTCAGCAGCGCAGAGATGCAGGTCAGTGCAAAAACTGCAAAGAGGAGTTTTCCTCAAACCTGTTACTGAGCTCAAATTTTCAAACCCATGTTATGCATTTACCTCTTCTCCCGTTCTGACTCCTCCAGCAGCCAGCTCCAGAGGAACCCAAGGAACAAGGTGCAATCAAGGAGGAGCCCGAAGAAGTGGAACTTGTGGAAGAGGAGGAGGAGGGTGCAGAGAAGAAAGAGGAAGAAGCAGAAGCCGAGGAGACGGAAGCAAATGGAGATGAGGAGCCCAAAGACGAAAAGCCTGCGAAAGAAAAGAAGACTGAGAAGAAGGGTGACGATGCCAAAGGCTCCAAACGACAGAAAACAATTCAGTGCAAAGTCACTTTGCTGGATGACACTCAGTATGAGTGTGAGCTCGATGTAAGAGATCACGCACGTTACAGGCTGTTCACAAATGATCGGGTTCGTCTTTCTGATTGCATCTTCTCGTTTAGAAACATGCTAAAGGACAGGAGCTCATCACTAAAGTGTGTGACAACCTCAACCTACTGGAGAAAGATTACTTTGGTCTCGCTCACTGGGAAACACCAACCAACAAGGTCAGCTTTAAACTTAACATTCGTTTACATGGATTTTGTTAGTGTGCCACTCCCTTTTATTCAATTTATATATATATATATATATATATATATACATATATACAGTATATATATATATATATATAAAAACAAGGTCCCTGCTGACACTGCTTACACTTAGAAATTGGCTGTGTTGAGTCAGTGTTGACAACTTAGTAAATTGGTCAATGTGTTTAGAAACTTTCAACCTGAGATATGTGCTTGCAAGCTGTTATATTTTTCTGGGGTTACTTTTTCTGCGCTATACAACTCTGCATACAAATTTTTTATTTTTTTTGAAATACCCGCAGAGGTTGTGGTATTACTTTTTGACAACAAACACAAGAACCAGTTCTACCATTTAGTTTGACAGTTCATTTTATAGTGATAAATTATTGAACATGTAAAAAGTTAATATATTACTACATAAACAAGCTTTGTCAAAATGTATTTAGTTTTCCCAGAGAGAAAGCAAAGATTTTCACATTTTTTTAAGTATTTAAAAAACAAAAACAAAAAAAACACCCTTGTTATATGATTTCTAGATGCTCAATATTTCATGGAATCCTACATATTGTACAAATGCAGTTTTCAAAAATCAAATCCTATTTGATCTGTGTAGAATTTATTGTGTTTTAAATCAAACCAACCCGAGTTCCTTCTTCCTCAAAATTAGATTGAGTACATCGGGCAACAATTGAAATTGACCATAGGATGTACTGTCATATGATTTATTCCTGATGTATATTTTCCCCTGTCAGACATGGCTGGAACCTGCCAAGGAAATCAGGAAACAGGTGCCAGGTGCGGTCTACGAGTTTACTTTCAACATAAGGTTCTATCCTCCTGACCCGGCACAGCTTACTGAAGACCTCACGAGGTGAATTTCACGTATTATGCTTTTGTTAGACAACCTTGCCCACCTCTCGATTCATATTTAGGAGTGGGAAGCAAACTTGTATTTGAACGAATGTCAACTACCTCGTTAATGCTTGATACATTATAGAAGATCTTCTCTTTTCCAGGTACTATCTGTGTCTCCAGCTGAGGAAGGACATCATGAATGGGGTTCTTCCATGTTCCTTTGTCACCCTATCCCTGCTGGGCTCTTACACAGCACAGTCGGAGCTTGGTGAATATGACCCGGAAGTCCATGGAGCTGACTATGTTAAAGATCTTATTCTTGCTCCTGGACAGAGCAAAGAGCTGGAGGAAAAGGTGATGGAGTTACATCGCACTTATAGGTAAGCCTCCAGAAGGTATAATAAGGTAAAGAATCAGAACTTGT
Organism: Vanacampus margaritifer; assembly: GCF_051991255.1. Taxonomy (NCBI): domain Eukaryota; kingdom Metazoa; phylum Chordata; class Actinopteri; order Syngnathiformes; family Syngnathidae; genus Vanacampus; species Vanacampus margaritifer. Next base: position 14,600,544 of record NC_135440.1, on the reverse strand, counting down.
ATGCAAGATTTGATTCAGAATTTTTTTTTGTGTGGAAGGTCAATGACTCCAGCTCAAGCAGACATGCTGTTCCTGGAAAATGCCAAGAAACTTGCCATGTATGGTGTGGACCTTCACCAAGCCAAGGTAAAATTCTGTTAGAGACAAGAGTGTCATTAATTGCACTTGTGTTGTAACTCAGCGTGTCATATTCACCACCACCAAATGTAGCAATAATTTAACTGCATTGCAATTTGTAAATGACTACTACAAAGAACACACCACCTCTGTTATACCATGTCTGTGCAATACAACACATTTGGCATGATAACATGGCCAAACGTTATAATTGCAACACTAATCAAAGCTTTAAAAAAATTGAAAAATTATGCCAGGTATCTCAGTACATACGCTTTTGAACTCCATGACCTCATAGTTTTTGAAAGTCTGCCCCCCAGTGGACTAGTGTTGAAACCGCAGGACTATGTAATAACCTGTCACTGTGACTGTTTGTGCTTTTGCAGGATCTTGATGGCGTGGACATTACACTTGGAGTTTGTTCTGGCGGTCTGATGGTTTACAAAGACAAGCTGAGAATCAACCGTTTCCCTTGGCCAAAAGTTCTCAAGATCTCTTACAAACGCAGCAGCTTCTTCATTAAGATCCGGCCGTCTGAGGTAAATAAAAATATGCATTTGTTGAAGTAAACTTTTTTTCTTTTTTTTTTACATATCATGACTGGGTCTTCTGGTAACAAAAAATAAAATTCTATTTATTTTTTTTTTGCTCTGTATTATATATACTGTAACTGTATATTGGTCCTGATGTATTAGTTACTGTGTTAATTGAGGGCCGTTTCCACTTTCTCTCTTTTTTAGGCTTCATAAAGTATTCCTAGTCGTAATATTCTAAATGACTGAAATTCAATATAGTAGTCGGTCTGACTGCACGGGATTTAGAATGCACTAATGCGACCTTGCTCCGGGGTAAATGTCATGCTTCATGCTGTGTGCCAGACTAATGTGATCAACTGAATGTGACCCTTTTTGACCCTGCCTTAATTGTTTTGTTTTCTTGGCACACAGCAAGAGCAGTATGAAAGCACTATCGGCTTCAAACTCCCAAACTACAAAGCCTCGAAGAAGTTGTGGAAAGTTTGCGTTGAGCATCACACCTTCTTCAGGTAAGAACAGGTTGATCTTGCCCACTTTGGATGTCATGGCTCTTCTTGCCCAACACATGCCTGTCCTCTGCATAATTGGCTAACTGCAGCCTAATCCGTGAAGTTGGATCTAGCTACAGTGCACTCGCCCTGACCTTAGAATGAACCATCTAAGGGTCAAAGTTGTTGCTTACCAAGTTACGCAACACTGCCAATTTTGGAATTTGAAATAATGTACGTAGTGCATCTGTTGGCTTGTTGCTCCATGGTCAATGGAAATGGAAGAAATGTGCCTTTTCCTCAGGGTTTCAACAACCGAGCCTCCCTCGTCACGTCGCTTCCTCGTCCTGGGCTCCAAGTTCAGGTACAGCGGGCGCACCCAGGCCCAGACCCGGCAAGCCAGCTCCATGATCGACCGCCCCGCCCCTCGCTTCACACGCTCTGCAAGCAAACGCCTCTCCCGCAATTTAGATGGAGGTATGTTCCGGAGCCCGAACTGTGTGCTACAGTACACAAACGTTTCATCATGGAGCACAAGATACAGAAAGATACGCTTCTTTCGGTCCAACAGCTGTAGACAAGACTCTCCAGAGTCTCACAGCATCAACCAGGTGTGAGGTTGATGACTGGTCGTCGATGCTTGTTTCTGAAAACCCTCATCCTTCCATAGAATTTCAAGGTACCTGGAATTGTGTGGAGCTTTGCCACCAGCACCATATATTATTTGTGCTTACTAATGGCTTTACGGTTTCCTTTAATTTACCAATCCATGGTTCCTTTGCCATGTTTAACACTCTGACCAGAAAGACCATTCAACTATGGATGCCGATGTCAGTTCATTGAACTGTTCAGCCAACCACTTTGTCTTTCCCCTGGCATGATCCCAGGGTGTCTTTGGTCACTGCGCAATGCGCTGACTGATTCAGGCTTGTTGTTTTTTTTGGCTTGCTCAGAAGTTGCAGCTTGATGTTTGTTATGCACCTACTTCAGGAGCTTTGTTCTCATCATCTTAACTTGTCTCCCCTTTTTGTAACCATCTCTGCTTCAATGACTTGTTGAAACAACATTGCCATTTTTGGGCATCACATTTGTGCTGAATGGACAAATTAGAAACTCTTAACCATTGAGCTTTCTTGCTAACCTCTGCTTTCTGGACTCACCAAGATCTTGCTTAAACGCTTTTCATGTAACTTGAAACACTAGAAAACATCATCACATAATCGATCATCTCTTCACAGCCAGAAGTGAGTCTGAACAGACATTTAATCAGTCGTGGAATACTCAGACAGGCAGTCGGCCATGGTGGGAGCTTCCATCTGATGCTCTACTAAAGACGAGAAAAGAAGATGAATGGTCTACGCTGGTCGAACGAGATCCTCCCTTTCCATTTTCCCCATCTTTTGATTTTGTAGAATGGCCAGGTATGAGCATTTGTAATCCCTGCTAGCTTCAGAAGTGTACTCAATGTGCATTTATTGAACACTTCTGTCTTTTTGTTCATTCGGTGTAAATTATTTCTCTTCTCATATTGTCAGCTAATTTCAGCTTGGCAAGCATGAGCTCATTTGACAGGCTATTGCGACCAGCACAGGAACGAGTTCATAATTGGTTCCACTACTTTGACCGAATCCCCAGCCTGTCCTTGTATAAAACTGTCGATAAACCTCAGCGTGAGTCACTGCGTGATGGTATGAATTGCAAGCAGTCTTTGAATATTGTTAATGAGACATAACACTCATTTTTGCATCACGTTTTGTGTTCCATTCCTGCTTCTCCTCAATGCAGCCCAGCTCGACGTGAATGAGGAGGCGGCTATGTCTCTACAAGAGCAAGAATTAACAGATGAGGAGGTCATTGAGAGGCTAGAGGAGATGGTGATGGTAGTGGAGAAACTAGAAGAGATGGAAGATTTGGAGAGGAGGCTAAGGAAAGTTAGAGATTTAGAAGAGAGGCTCCAAGAAGTAGAAGAGATGTCAGATAGGATTCAGGAGGTGATAGAAGAGGAGTTAGGGGAACAAGAAGTTACCAAACTAATGGAGGAGGAACTGCAGAAAGAAAGTAAAGCCATAACACGGACTGTGTTGAAAAATGCTGTGATGATTGTGAAGAACATGAATGAGGACGAAGAAAAAGATGAATTAGAGGAGCAAATAAAAGAGGTGTTTTTAAAGGGCCTTTTGCCTGAAGAAGACGATACTGAAAAAGGACGAGATGAGAATTTGTTTGATTATAGTCTGCGAGAGAAGCTACGTCAGATAGAAGAGGAATGGAAAGATGAGGTGGAGGAAAAGTTGAATTTTCAACCTGTCAGTTCCTCTTCTCAGGTCTCTTATCAGAGCGAGGTAAGGACTAAGAAGAGAGTTGCTTTTGTGGATCAGAGGCCACAAAGGCTTGATGCTATGGAAGATACAATTCTAAAGATAATCTCAGAAAAGACGTGCCAAGACAGTGAGATTGGATTGAAGACAGAAATATTGGAGGAAAGAGCTGACAGGGAAGTTGGTGACATTGAAAATGGATCTTCACCAAACAAAGATAAGGATATGTGGTCTGTGCTATTTGACCGTCCTCCATACACGCCTATTATCAAACCATCAGGTACAGTAATGGCATTTCACATTGAGCAATTTAAATCTTCTCGCTCATTTTTTGTCAGTAATAGCGCTAACCAAAAAACAATGGCTAGCCTGATGCTTCCTAGTTTGAGACTATGGATTTTCAACTGTCTTTTGCATTTATAAACAAAACTCTTATCAACGGCTTCCTGCACGTCAACCAGCTTTGCTTTATTTCGAGCTTTGGTGCAACTTACTTGTGTCCAAGTATTTAATTTGTTTTTCTTCACCTTGTTCAGTTACATCAACGAAACGTGTTGTGATGGATGAGGGGGAGTTTTTAACTTCAAAATCAGTGGTTACAGCAGTTGTGGAAAAAAGGGTCTTACTAGAAGAGCCACCAGTAGAAGACATTTCTCCACCACAGACCTCTCTAAAAAGAGACGATGACTGGTTTGTATCGCTGGATGGTGTTCCCAGACGTGCAAAACCAGGTACTGCTGTGTTCCCCTGTGCTGCTTCAGAACACTTTAAGCGTTGCCTTGGTCTCATGCTCACACATTTTACTCACCAGTTACCTTGAAGGAACCCGACAAGATAGAGGCAGAAAGTTCGTTCTCTATGGTTGAAAAACGTGAGGAGATTAGGGAAGTGCAACTTGAAAAGACAGAGAGAAGAGAAGAGGCGCCACCATATCTTCAAAAAATCCAACAACAGCCTGTGAAAGAACAAGACGATGATTGGTTTGTGTTGCTGGATGTTGTTTCCAAAGAAACCAGTTATGTAGCACCAGGTATTGCTAACGTCCCCTGTACTGCTTCACAGCTTTACTAAAGCAAACAATCACGTTGAGCTTTGCTGGCATTTTTATCTAAAAGCCCATCTGTGTCGAGTTTGAGAGTTTGTATCTTCTTCTTGTAGCTGCTGTTGATGTGTCTGAAGATGTCTCTCTGACTGATGTGCCAGTTGAAATGAGAGATGAACCCATGGATGTTGTAATAGTTAAAGAAACAGAAATAAAAGAGGATCTGAGCCAAAATGAGGTCACAATGACGCTAGCCAGTCTAAGAGAAATAGACGACGATTGGTTTTTACTGCTGGACGTTCACACCAGAGAAACACAGTTTGTACCACCAGGTATTGCCAACATCCAAACATACTTTTCATTAATACATGGAGCCGCCACTGATTTAATAAATTCACATCCTTCTTCTTGTCAAGTGACCCAGGCTGGATATGTTCAGACTTATGCTGAAAAAGGTATTTCTACTGTAGTTGAAGAAAGAGTGGAGGTTGTTGTAGGAGAGGTGGTGCAAAAAGAAGAGGGTTCTAAGAAAATTTATCCGGAGCTGGAAATATTCCCGTCAGTCATACAGAGAGATGATGACTGGTTTCTACTGCTGGATGTTATTCCCAGAGAAACAACCTTTGTACCCCCAGGTACCCACATCTCACTTTCGTCTTGTGCTTTTCACACATATCAGTGCACCAGAGGAATCTAATTTTCACTTCTGAAATAGTTCCCTTAGCAAAGGCAGCTCAAATCTATCCAGATGTAGGACCTGTGATTGAAGTGAAAGCGATAGAGCTGAAACCGCTACCGGTTGGTTTGGACCAGATGAGAGCGCGTCCATCCCAACCACAGCCAGAGAAAGATGATGACTGGTTTGTGGCATTTGATGCTGTTCATGATGAAGCCGTTGTACTACCACCAGGTATACAGTTTGTGTTTGAGTTCAGCTTATTTACCTTTGATTGGCCAATAGAAACATAATTTTTTTTCCTGTTGACTGTCTGCTTGTGCCAGACGCGCCTGTTGAAATTACTCCAGCTATGAGGAAGCCTTTTGAGGCTGAGGTGTTAACCACTGAGACTAGAACATGGGAGATGAAGATAATTGGTGAGAACACCAGGCTTGATGAAACACAAATTTCAGAAATGAGACCAGCATCAGGGAGAGAAGGAGAAGATAATTGGTTCGAACTGTTCCAACAACAAACCATAGAAAAAACAGCTCCTTTACCATCAGGTAATCATCCCTAAATGTATCGTCATGAACAATTTAAAAATTTTCAATTATCCTGTACAACTTTAATTTAAATCTGCATTATGTACTATTTTTCTTGCCAGTTTCTGTGGTTGAGAATATTGTGAATGTGACCGCAGTTAAAGAAACAAAACAAAAATCCAGCATAGAAAAAGTGAGGCTGCCGGTGAAGTTAGTTGAAAGGAAACCACAACGACGAGAGGTGGATGATGACTGGTTTGTGTTTTTAGATGCAGTAAAAGTACCAGGTATGCCTTTTACATCACGCAAAGCACAGTTTAATTTACGTTTCTGTTCACATATATACAGTATATAATTTTGGGGTATAAATGAAATAGATCGCCTTTTGTGGCTAAGCTTGATTTAGACTTTTTTTTATTCTACAATAGTGGCTGAACCGGTCCAAAAATATCCTGATGTAGCTGCATCTAAAGCTTTTGCAGTCATAGAGCAGAACTCACTGCAGAGAATTACTGTAGTGGAACAGATGTGGATGCAAGAGTCGTTGCAGCAGCAGCCGCAGCCAGTTCAAATAGGGAGAAAGCTGGAGGATGATTGGTTTACTCTTCTAGATGTGCCTCCTAGGAAAACAGGTATATTGGAAAGGATTCAGTCCGTCGTGGCTACATAGATTATGGTTGCTGAAGTTCATTCTAAATGTTTGTGTCCCAATGTTCAGTATTTAATGATATTCTATGAAATTAGCTGCCGTGCCCGAGCGCCCCAGATTCCCGGCAGAAGTTCCTAGAGTGAAAACTTCTGAGAGCAAAACAAGGATTTCTGTTTTTGCGAGACCCCAGTTTGAGAAACAGATCCAGGAAGAAAGACGGCCCCTCAAACACACCCATGTCCATGATGATTGGTTTGTTCTACTAGATGTTGGCCGCAGATTCAGAAAGCCAGGTATTCCGTCAATTTGTGTGCTACTTGCACATGGTTTTGCTTTTTGACCCTTGCTTATTAACATCAAATCAAGATGGATGATGCTTGACCATCACTTAAGGACGTCTGACAGTATTTTGTTCATCAGATTGAAGAACTTTTGCTCCTAATCTCGCTTTCTCAGTTACATTGAGCTTGGTAGCTCCTATGCTTCCTAACAAGAACTGTACCGCTGCTTGTCATTCTTTCCACTTGGTGGAATTTTGCGTGTGCTCTGCTCAGGTTGTCTGTGAAGGAAAATTCAAGGTAAAGTATACTACAGTGCGTGTGCTCATTCCTTAGAAGCTTGCGATACGTACAAAGTGGCAGTTTGGCAGTGTGGAGTTTGTGTGTGATATATATATATATATATTTTTTTTTTTAGATAATTCGTTTTACAACATTGATTTCTAATGCAAGATCCCTTCCGCTTTGTGTTCAGTGGTGACCACACAGAGAAGCGCCCGTCCTGTCAGCGCACCAGTCTTCTCCCAAGCCGCTCTGGCAGAAGCTGGAATTCCAATGGCACCCTTGGACCAGCCTCAGACTTCCACTCCAATCAGGACAGGAATCAAAGAGGAAAGGAAGCTTGAGGTCACTTTAGAAGTTCTTGAGCCATCGAAAACCGAGGTAGTCATTTGATTCTTACGTTAACAGTTTCAAGTGTTTTCATTTTTCTTCGAAAAACTGCTGTCTCATGAAATATGTCATGAGATAGCTCCAAAATAGGCATTAGCATTCAAATATTTTCATTAATGAAAAAATGCTAAATGACCGATCAGGGAATGTTCTCTGAACTATGTCTCTTGCTGCTGTAGTCAGCAGTATGGACTGACCAGAGAACTGACTCCTCACTGACACTTTCCATCAATGGGGACATTCAGGTTAGTGTCGGGTCTCCAGTCTCTGAGACATGTTTCCATTCAAGACAATAAGTGGTACGTATGCTAACATGTCTCCCTCTCTCCTCGCAGTCTGAGGTGACGAGCAGAGAGGTGGTGCAGTTGCGAAAGGTCAGATTCTTAGCCGTGTGTGTAATTTCTCCATTTCTGCTGACAATTTGCTCCGTCCAAAACAATAATTTCATCTTCTTCTCATATGCATCCAAGTAGCTCGGCCATATAAAGTTCGAGTCATTTCAATTCATTTTATAGAACATGTAAGAATGGATATAATATTTGCAAGCCATATGGACTATGATTACACAATTGTATTATTGCCTCAAGGTTGTACACACATTTGCCTTTAATGGCATTATTATCCTCATTGCATGCAGTTGCAACCACTAGAATGCATTTGCATGGATTTAATGTGCACTAAAAACAGGGCATGTTAACCAATTTTTTATTCCCACTCGTGTCATCACACATGCTTGTTTCTTTATATAACATCAGACTAGAGGACTCAAACCTGTAGGGATTTGATTATTAGCCTCAAACCATTTTGCATGTTTACTCTTTGCAGCTCCTTATCTTTTTTTTCTTTTTTTTTTTAATTAACACTTCAATGAACGTCATAGTGTGCATGTCCGACATGTAGCTACCTTCATAGGAAACTGACACCCTGACTCCTCCCTTTTTGTTCTGTTCAATTTTCACAGAAAAGAGCTAAGAACATTGAGGGTGACTCAATTTATAAGAGACATAGCCTTTTAATGTTGGAGGTTTGTATCCCCACTGGAGATGTCACGTCTCTCACTTTGTTTTTCTTGCTCTTTGGTGCACTGGCTGCTGTTTCATATCACGCTTGCATGAAGGCTTGATTTTGAACTCTCATCAGCATTCAGCACGTCCGATTGGCGATGTAGATAACCAAACAAATGTGTGATTATGCCGGCTCTAATCCACTTCTTCCAGGAGTGTGCTGCTGAAGGCATCGACCAATTGGGCTGTTCTGGCACTGATTGTACTTTACATTCCCTAAAACTATCCTTCTAGTGAGGGGAACCAAGTTACACATGATTCACAAGATTTTTTTCTTTCTAAAACCTAAAGCACAAAGCAATATTAATAGTAATTACATTAACTATATATTTTTTTACAAATCAAAATGACATTTCAATTTACAATGTGAATCGAAACTGATAGCACACCATATTATTCCAACATAAATCACCTTGTTGAACAGACATGGTGTAATTGTAATTGGTGTTCTTTCTAGTAGTCTACTGTCAAATTATTGTTACTTTTGGTGGCGTTGAATGTCACCCTGAATTGCAATGTAGCACTATGAATCACACTGTTGTCTTCTTACTCAATTGGGAATGTACAAATAGAAAGTATGTACTTTATGGTTTAGACTGATTTTGACACCGTTTTTATTTATTTATTTATTTTTTACAATAGATCATCAGGATCCTCCTGTTATGCTTATGCACTTCTCTCGCCATGCTTTTGCCACCTCATTTGCTAATTTGCTTGAAACGCATGCACTGATAGTCTCTGCAATTTTGCAACTAAAATTAATCGACTAATCTAATTCTAATTTAGCATGAATTATTAGTGATTAGAAAATGAAAATAAGAATAATGATTTCCTGTCATATGGTTCTGGTGCTATGTATGCTAAGTTGGGGACACTTAACATGAAGTTGCTCTATGCAGGCAATGATTAGCAGTAGTTCCTTACTCAAGCTTTGGCTACATTATGTGTGATTGCACAATCTATAGAGGTCAACTTGATGCTAAATGTTCAGCGTTATTGCTGCTTGGTTCATTTGTGTTGAATGCAACCTTTTTCTTCTTCTTTTTTTTAAATGAAGCCCAGTTTTCACTTCCACTGATTTGCAGCATGTTTTCCAGATTTTTGCAAGCATTCTGCCAACCACCAAATCTAAATTTTAAGCTTCACAATCAACTCTGTTTGACAAATCATGGCACAGGTTGGAATTTCATCAATGGAACAAGTCACAGAACCTTGCGTTGCACAATAAATCTTATCCCGTTGATCAATAATGTAAATCACACATTCCAGTTAACTTAAGATGTGACTCATTAATTATCGAAATTCAATCACTAACTTTGCTTTTGCTTATTTAGTCATATTTCATCAACCCTTTACCAAAGGTAATGGTAATCCCTGATTAATTTTTTTCCCCCCATCCTCTTTCCTCCCGCCCTACTGCCATATTCCATATTCCTCAAACCCTACGGCCCTTCTTCCCTTCACCCGGCCTTTCCCTTTGTAGGAGTTTGACAAGCCCCAGGAGGACCTGCTCAGGCATCACGCCAGTATCAGCGAGCTGAAGAGGAACTTCATGGAAGCAGTGCCAGAGAGCAGGCCCAGTGAATGGGACAAGCGTCTGTCCACGCACTCACCATTACGTACCCTGGGTGTCAACGGTCAGCCCAGTGCAGATGGGGTAAGTCTCACACACCAAACAACACATCATTGTATGAAAGGAAACCAAAAGGACAAGCACACACACATGATGAATCAAATCCACAAAATGTGATGCATACTGTATATGCATGCGCCCTATCATCATATATCAGAGATCTACTAATAGTTGGACAGTTGTTAAGGTTGTTATGTGTGTTTGGAAAGCAGAGTGTGTGCTAGTAACCATGTGCAAGTTGGATGTTTTTATTTTGTAATCACTGTTCCATGTGATCAATTGACTGGAATTATATTATGTAATATTCGACGAGGCTCTTCCAGGCTGCTTTCTTGGTTGTTAGATAGTTTGATGGGAAATGATTGTGTGCGCATGTTCAGACCTATTCATGGCTATGGCATGTAAGATGCAGCACACGCATGATCTGATGAAGGTTGGACGGTTTGAATAGGGTCTACACTTGTATATTCTCACTCAGTCAAGTTTGATGTGGATGAGGCATTTTCGGCTTTCCACCGACATGCTTCATCGCACATGCATCGGATGTTTCTGACGTGTCCGCATTGCATGCATGGCATGCGGGAAATGACTTTTGCACGTTCTCACACACTGCAAAGTTTCCTTCCCTGCCCTCCTCTTCATACTTTTTCTGCTTCTACGACTTTTTGGTTTTGCACTCTTTTCTTCCCACGCCGCTTTTACACTTCACTGCTGCTTTCTCCAAACCTTTTGTTTTTTCCTGAAGAGAGAAGGTCTGATTCACAGCTGTGCTCGATGTTTTTACACTCTGGCCACCATCATAATCGGTAACTATATCATAACTAGAATAAATGGTAATCATGAATTGCATCTTGCATAATCTGATTTGAAACATCACACCAAGTATCGCCTTTCAGATGGATGAAGGATTAGGATACTTTCTAGCGTAGCTCCCATTTAACTGCTCGCATAATGTCTGCACTTGGACACTAATTTGTTTTTGTGGAGAACCCGCACCAAGTAATAATATTATCTATAATGAGCTGGAGAATCAACAACAACAAATATAGCCGGATTAAATTACTGTCATTAAACACAATGCAGCGAGCTGTTATGCAACACACTTAAAACAATACTTGAAAGAATAATTGTCTAACTAGTATAGAGACGACGACATACAGTATGGTTCTTTCCTAGAATGGTAAAAGTGAGGATGACTTTCTGTCTTTTTTAAGTAAGAGTCCTACATGGGATTAAACTTTTTTTTAAAATGCATGTTAAAATGCATGTGCTAGCAGTTCCATGCTTGAAATAACATGACCTTCAATCGATCAATTAAACACAATTTTTGCAAGTTCAATGGCCATCAAAATTCCTCCCTCTCATCTCTCTCCCCTGCTCCCCCCACCCCCTTCAGTTTGTCACCCGCCTCCCGCGCGGCCCCCTGCTAGACTTCTACTCCAAACGCAGCTGAGGGTCCGTCTGGACTCTCTGGAAATCCCACACAGGCGTGAGTGTGACCTGCGGAGACAGAACCCAATCACCTTGCCATCTCGCTTTCTCTTCTCCGTCCTCCGCCTCCTCTCTGACATCACCGTAGCATTCCTCATTTCTCATCCTCCGCTCCACTCGAGAAGCCACCTTTTTTTTCCCTCTCCTTCATGGAACAAGACTGTCACCTTTTCTGTTTCTTAACACTATTATTTCCAAACAGACTGATTACAACTGGATGTGAATCCAACACTCTTTTACATCTTTTCTGACTTTTTGTTGGACTCATCAAACATATTTTTATTTAGCATTTTATATAGCATTTGTTACCTACTTTTATTCACACTGTGAAGTAAAGACATTTTTATTAAAATCAGCCAATAGTTCTGGTGTACTGAGACATTCATCAAAATATTTGTCACAGTCTATTAATGCTGTGATAAGAATCCACAAGGCAGCTAAATTGTAATACTTAAACTTTTTTTTGGGGGGGGGGGGGGATCGTTCACTAGTGTTGGACAAGGCAGTGTATAGCAACTGCATGAGTCCTTGTGCATGACCAAAGAATAAACGCATTCCATTTACACATCACGGGTTGTGTATTCACGCATTTTGTATTTTTGTGTGTGCATTTTATCATGTATCAAGATATTTATTGACATGTACTTGTTAGTAGTGATCATGTTAGTGAGGAAAAAAAGTAAAAAAAAGTTTATTTTGCATTGTTCTCTGTATAATTACAGAACATCTAGATCGTTGTCTGATGTAAGCAACCAATAGTAGCACAATTTTTTTGTTTGTTTTGTTTACCATACATCCTCAAATAGCGACCTCAGCTCTAATGTCTCAATCAACGACTGCATTATCTTTTAGAATTTTCTTCAAAAACCTCCCTTCACGTACATGACTTTTCTTTCTTTTTTTTCTGCAATAAAATAAAATAGCATTCAATGCCACCAATAATCTAACAGGTGGTACAGTTTGTTTGATACGATACACCTTCATTTGGTTAAAGTTCCACCACAGAAAAAAAATTATGAAAAAAAACTTCACCACAGGCGTAAAGGCGTGTGAAACTACCTTATGAGAATTGTGTAGGAAAGAAACAATTTATTTGGTAAAACATGATCAACAAAATGGACAACAGACTGTTCAAACAGCAAGTGCAATCATATTCTAACTTCACCAAAGTGCTTGTGCTTGTTTGTTTGTAAAGTGCAGAAATTTGAGCAGGGAACAATTATTTCCTTTTCTGCCTTTGACTGCACACCACTATTGACAAAAGGTCACAGAAGCAAACTGCTATTTTAGAGCACACACACACTTCATTCCAAACAGAATAATTCTCTGTTGACCAATCAACAGGGATCGCTGTGTCAATACGCCCCCAGGCCACTATTTGAGGAAATATGGTGTACCGAAATAGGTTTGATAGTAACAATGAATATGGGTTCTTTGTCCCAGTATTAATAAAAATATTTATCTCAACCTGTATTGTTTGTTGTCATATCAGCTTTTAGTCTCTTTGGTTAATTGAATTTTGTCACAGAACTACCCGCTACAGTACATCCATGTTTTGTTAAGATTTAGCATTTCCAATGTTGTACATGTTGCCTTAGCGTGACATTTAAAATGGAAGTCAACCATAAGTATTTCTTGACAATGATATGTTATATGTGACCTCACTAGTCTAAACACGACATTCTGATTAATATTACATTTTTGGGATATGAGTTATGAAGAAAAATCCAGGCGTTTCTATCCATCTCAGGGCACTTGCTGTCATCTTCAGTCGACAGTAAGTGGCAAAATGGACGCCCCCTGAAATGGATAAAAACGGCAGGATTTTGCTGCTTAACTCATATTCCATTAACGCAATATTAACCAGAACACCATATTTAGACCAGTAAGGCTGCATTGAATATATTATTGTCAAAAACAATTATTTGGGTTGACTTCCCATTTAAGCTCAAGGATTTATAGAAAGGGGGTGTACTAATGAAGTACACACTGTATATTCACGTGGTTATAATTTAAATGGATTGGTATTTTTCTTTTTTCTTTTAGAGCTTGCACATTAGTCCGCTGTGCAGAGGTTCAGGGACCAGAGCTGCACTCACGGAAACCGCAGTGAATTTGAAGTCCAGTCTCATTGCTAGCCTCGGTCATAGTGCCGTGGCTCCCCGAGTTCCTTTTGACAAGTCATGTGATCAGGAAGCGCTCGTGGTGATTGAATCATCCCTGCTGCCAATGGTAGAGGTGGCGATGGTGCAACTGCCTCTCTCCCTCGACGCAAGCAGTCAATATTTAGACGAGGCCCAGAAAGAAGAAGGTTCATGTCCCAGATTTTTGGAGCGCTCTGGGAATATAGTTGGATCTTCCCCTGCTTCCTATTTCAGGAGCGGTGGTCCTCGGGTCATACGCAGCTTCCAGGTAGCCTCCTGTCTCCTTCAGGCTTTTTCCTTGTCTCGCTTTTTGCTGTTTGCCACATATGAGTTGTTGCACAGTGGGCTCTCGGGTATGGTGATGGTGCTCTCGCTCTGCTGACTTTCTTTTATCTGTCATCTTTTGCTCATTTCTGGGACTTCACATTTTCTGCTTTCCTTTTGTAATCACTGGTGACGGAAATGATTCCAAGATGCGGTTGTTTCATTGTGAATCGATCCTTTCTGGCCTTTAAAGGCATGCATGGTGTGAGAAGTTTGGTGTGGGGGTGCGAGGTGTCTGGTTAAACAGCCACTCACGGGGCTATGCTCCCATCCACAGCCGCCTCTGGTGCAGACCCAAACAGTCACCATCACAGCTGTCCCCAACTCCTTACCCAGTGACATCTCCACCACAGAAGTCCCTATCGTCCCAACCAAGACCGTCACCTACGAGTCTGCAAAGGTAGGGGCTCAAGAACCGGACTCGCCCACTTCACTTCATCTATTTGTCAGTTAGTCGCCTGAAGGGAGATGCAGCAGCAAGAAGAGCCCCATACCTGGTTGACGCTCATGAAATGATAATTCCCTTTGTGTGTACCCTTCTGTCTTCTGGTGGTAAAACATTGAAGTTTTCAGCCAATCACTATACGTCACTGGCGTAGATAGATGAGCAAATATATGTTCAATTTGCCTGTTGAAACACGACAAAATACAAATGGCATGTATAGTGGTTGTCTATGACCAATCATGTTCATTTTTTTGGTCTGTCTTTCTCAGGGTGCAGTTGATGGGACAGAAGAGGACAAAGAAAGCACCATGTCTGTCTCTCAGAGCTCCGAAACCGTCAGTGGCACCACCGTCACTACCACCACTACACACATCTCCAAGGTCAGCTGCTGATTTTTCAAACTGCTCTTCTGCTCTTCTCATATTTCAAATGATTCATATTAGAGCTGTCAAACGATTAATTTTTTTATCAGATTAATCACATCTTAGAATTTTGATTAATCACGATAAATCGCTTAATTAAAAAGGCAAAAAAAAAATGCTCGTCAAATTTTGAAGAGCACCTGTTATGTGTTAATTTTTTCGACATTTAATGTAACGAGGGGCGTCTTTAACATTTTTTGATCCACTGCACATGCTCATCCTCCTCTTTTTAGAATCAATTAATTACTTGCATAATTTAAAATGGAAAAAAATGACCCCATTAGTTTGACATGAACAAATATTCGGAATGTCATATGCAAATAATTATTCAATACTTTTCTTTAATGCATGCATTGCTCAAACACAACCTGTGCTACCTTTAACGTAACAATTTGCTGTCAGCTAAAGGATCATCTGTAATCAAAATTAATAGTGTGAATAATCTGCGTTAATACATGATGAATGCAATAATTTTTTCTGATTAATTAATTAGTTAACGCTTTAACTTTGACAGCACTAATTAATATATCTATTGTTTGCTGTGTTCCCTAAAACAGATTGTGAAAAGTGGCTCCTCAGAGACCCGTGTGGAGAAAAGAATTGTCATAACTGCCGACAGTGAAGTGGACCAGGATAAGGTACAGAACTTCATTAACGCCATATAACTGACGAGCATGTTGTCATGAAGCAGATTCAGTGACATGATTCCAAAGATGTAGTCCATAAATATTTAGAGACCAAAGAACAGGAGGATTTAGAGGGGATCATCAAATAAGATATGGTGCTATTTTAGACCTTGTTTAAACATAAATGTTCGGTTCAATCTTAAAAGAAAAGTATACAGTACATATTCTGCATCTTCTACTTCAGTAATGTGAGCAGAAAGCTCCACAAAAGAATTTCCAGGACATGCATTTGTTAATGATTGTGAGGAAAGAGTGCCTTCAATATTTTATTTATTAATCTGCATAAAACAAGTGACGGGCTCTTTTACTGAGTTCCTGCAAAATTGCCGCAGCCGCATTTCCCCCTTGCTTTTTACACACTTATTCAGGTTATCGTCACAACTGTGCGATTTCACACAGTCACAGTTTTCCATCCTCAAGCGTGACACCATTTGTGCCAATGTCTGGTGTGAACTATAAAGTACTTTTCACAGCATTTTCAGCACAAGGTGGAAGAACTCAGTGTCCGGTGTGAAACCTAAACACATTCTTGCAGTATGCACTTTTACACAAGAAGGGTTGCAAAATGTGGGGATTTTTAAGATTTATGGTCTTTATGGGAAGATAACAGGAATATATAAAATTGATGGTTGGCTCTTAAAGAGACAGTGTGTAGAATTTTTCAATGTTAATTCATTTTAAAAAAACACTAGTCATTTCAATAAAATGCCAAAAAAAAAGATGTATCACATCAACGTGCATGTTTTGAAAAAATATATATAACCGTAGGTCTAGTAATCACTAATTATATTACATAAGTTAGGTGTGGTCTCTTCACGTTCACACTGAAGGGTGTGATTCCCATGTCGGATGTTTTGTTAAATCCAATCTTTTTTCGTACTGTTTACATTATAAAAACAAATGCGACATCTAATGTGAACGCAACGCTGCCCGTGATGCGACTCGCATGCGCAAAGAGCACACGTCGAGTGACGTAAACCCAAAACAACGGCACTTTGCAGTGTTCTCGGAAGTAACCCGACTCGCAACGTCAAGTCCACATACGAAAGAGGCCCAGGTGTGAAAAAATCTGAATTGTACCGTTCACACTGCATGAAAAAATCAGATACTTGTGAAAAAATCTGAATTTTACGCAGCCTAAGGCACCGTAGTGCACGCTTCTAACTTAGGTTGTTGCATTCTGTTAGTTCACCACTAGATGACACTCAATTTTACACATTATCCCTTTAAAAGGGAGTTTAAATCAAGTTGGGGACAATACATTTTAGCATAATCCTGATAACCAGATTTGGTGGCACAGGCAATGCCTCCATGCGGACAAATAACATGTTTATTCTTGAATATGATATTGTGGCTTTCCAGTAAATTACCTTCAATTTATATAATTTGACATAATTCCAATGGAATGTTTGAATTAAGTAAATATTTTCCAAATTCCCCATGTCCCCATGGAAATTTACTGAAAACTTAAAAAAAAAAAGTATTGGAAATTCTCCACCACTTTGCAACCTTATACACGTATGTTAGCTTCAAATAGCTACCAGCTAGGTATGGCCATTTCTATGTCAAGATTACATTTTGAACTATTCCCTAAATGATTATAATTTGGACTATGTCTCTTACAGGGGGAAGATGGCGGCGCATCAGCATTGTAACTACTCCTTTGAGCATCCATCTCTCACGTCTCTTGGTCAGAGTGCAGCAACTCAACACACACCGACGGACCCACTCTTACTTAATACACGCACACATATCTCTGAATGTGCACCCGCTAGCAGAATCTGAGTAGACCGTGTTTGTTTTCTTTCTTTTTATGCTTTGAGCTGTTCATAGAAAGTTAGAGGAGGGCTTGCACCGTGCTGATCAAACCTCACCTGCGAAGGGTCTGAAGAGCTTCTCACATCCATTTCCATTGTTTTAAGACCTATTTCTCCTTCTCTTCAATTGTAGCAGATATGTTTGCTTTTAAACACGTTTACTTCCCTTTTTAAAAATTGTTTGTTTCACAAATGCACTGTTTCTGAGTTAATTTCGATTGTCAGTGTTCATTCCCTTGGACTATTCACCAGGGGACTTTCTTCTTGTTTATTCATGCGTTCGGGACAAACATTGGATGAAATTGTGTACCTCACATTAAGACAATTCTGCGCCCTAATTCGGACAGCTGTTTGGTTTTGCTTAGGAAAATTAATCAAAATTTCCTTCTTTTTCGACCAGCCGACATCCTGTAGCCTACATGTTCTTGTAAAGTTTGAATTAAGACTTGATCTATTTTGACATATTTCTCTATTTTATAGGTGTAATGCTTTTATAGTGTTTGTACAAATTGAATTTTTTAAGTTATTCATATCCCCCACTGATTGAAAATGTGCTGTTGACTAAAGTCGAGTTCTCTTTTGAAGACTTTCTTCCATAATTAGTTTCTTACTCGATTCCTCTTGTGGGACGTCATGTCAATTAGCCCGCCATTCAGTAGCCCGTGCTAACGTTGTGCTTCCCTCAGCCATGATGCTTTGAATACATTTGGTTGATGCACGTTTAAAGCTTCGGTCTGTTTCTCTCAGGTTTTAATATACGTCACAAGACCACAGACCTCAATCAGAATGTATGAGGAATGTCCATATATTTATATCCGTCCCTGCTTGTAATGTACATTCATGTTCAGCCGTGTGAAGTCAAAACATTGAAAGAGCCTGTTCTCACGAGAATTTCGTAGGAATACGTACAAAAATGGAGGTCACTTCCAAAGGCTTCCTTTTTAAAGTGGAAGTCAACCTGAAACATTTTTTGACAATAATACGTTATATGTGACTTCACTAGTCACTCATTCACTTCCGCATTCATTTTTGCAAGGTCCACATAATATTCTCTTCTATTGCTATAAAAACATGGAACCTACCAAAAGATGAGAAAGATAAGCCTCTTCTTTCTTTAGGAAAAAAAAAAATATTTGTATCAGTCACCATTTTGCAGCAATTAGCATTAAAATACAGCTAAGTTTCATCATTATTCACAAACCTGTTGAAAACACTAGCAAAAAGAGCTTGTTGCAACATGGCCCTGGCTGATCTCTTATACTCTGCTGCCACCTGCTGGACGTTTTTTGTAATAACGCCCATTGCTTTAAGCGACCTCTTCATGTCAGAAGCTGTATCAAAGCCTTCTGTATTCTCTAGCATAAAAAAAACATATAAAAAAACAACAACGTATAAATACATTTTTGGGAGTAAAGGATAAAGTATTAAAAAATGTATTCATACGTTTTTGGGTTTGAATGTGTTAATATTAATATTTGTGGAATAAGAGGTATGAAGCAAAATCCAGCCGTTTTTATCCATCTCAGGGGGCGGCCATTTTGCACCTTGCTGTGGACTGAAGATGACATCACAGTTGGTCAGTGCTCAGGCAATGACCAATCACAGCTCACCTGTTTTCTTAAGCTGAGTTGTGATCGGTTGTTACCCAAGCAACTGTGATGTCATCTCGGCTGGATTTCGCTGCTTAACTCGTATTCCACTAACGCAGTATTAACCAGAATACCATATTTAGACTAGTGGGGCTGCATAGAACATATTGTCCAAAAAAAAGGGTCTACTTCCCCTTTTAATAATCTATTTTACAATCATATTTTCCCCTGACCCAAACCCCTTTAAATTAATGGGAAAATATTTTTTTTCATGTGGGCTCAGTTTCTAGAAAACCGCCAAATTTAATATTGTTCTAATTTTTTGTACAATTTCCAACTAAACTCTTGGGGGAACACGTTGCGCTTGTGGCTCATCTCAGTAAAGCGCAAGTGGAAGGCGAAGGCAGCTGTCCTGGTAAATGTGGCTTTTTTTGTCATAGGAGCACATGTTTTTTTGTTTTTGTTTTTTTAAACATGTTCTACTATACAGTAATTTATTTGTAAAGTAGCAACTGTTTGATGTGATTTGATGTACTGTGACATTTAGAAATGTCACAAAGTTTATATCAAGAAAGTTTGTAAAGCCTTTTACCACATAGTCCGAGTAGATTTGATCTCACTTGCTGTCTAATGTGCTTTTTTCTGTAGACGATAGAAGCTGTCAAACGCACCCGTCTGTCCGTCCGTCCGTCCCTTTTAGTCCACGTGTTTCCTCGTCTCGGTCGCAAACTTGGTAGCTACAACAACAGCAACCTCCCCAGAAGAAACTTAGAATTTCACATGGGAAATATAGATTTTAGATGGTGGAAAATATTGTTGCTTTGTGATTCTTTGTCTTTTATTAAAAAAATGAAATAAGCATTATTCTGACTCTTAATGCCGCATTTTTATTTATTTATTTATTTTTCACCGTTTTTGTTTGCTACTATGCAAATTGTTCTCTGTGAACTGTCATGCCTAGGGAGGTTCAATAAAGGTTGGGAAACATTGCGACAGAGAGCAATACATTTAGAAATATCTCTTGAAAGTGTAAAATTTCAAAGGGATTTGATAATTATGCACAACATCTTTGTTCATCATCAAATGTAATGTACAGAGCCGCGTCATTTTTCTACAGAGGGTCGTTACGCTTGATGTGGGCGCATAATGTGATGTGGTTTTATTCAAATACACCCTCTTGTTTATTTGAGAACATTTCACTGAATTTTTTGAAAGAATATGATGAACATTCAAACACATTTGTATTATATCTTTGGAGTATTATTTTTAAATGTTTTTAGGCTTTTCACAACTTTTCCTATAAAATTTTATTTCTACTTAAGAGGATTGCAAAAAAATAATTTTTTATTAGCACAAACCTATTATTATTATCTGTTATTCCTTGATCCATGCAACATGTTTGATTGATATGGCTTGAAGATCTTTGTATAATCCGCCAGGTGGTAGAAAAAAATATGCAAGCATTATGTATATTAACATATTTCGTCCAACTCGCATCAAATCGAATCTTTATTGATTCCCTAACTTTTTTTTGTTTTGCTTTTGCATTGAAGGCATGTTTCACAATTACTTATACACTGTATTTGATTTTTTTTTTTAAACAAGAAACATTAGAACACCTGTGTCAAACTGAAGGCCCAGGGGCCAGATCTGGCCGGCCACATCATTTTATGTGGCCCACAGAAGCAAATTATGACTGCATTGACTTCATGTTTCTTGTCTTCACTTTTAAAATTTATATCGCAAACATTGTTGTTACCTATATTTGAACTAAGTTTTTTTTTTAATGGCCTGTGATTTCTAAACTAGTTATTCATCAATTAATTTTTTATACAGTGTAGGATATCATATACATTTATTCTGATTTACAGTCATAAAGGTCCAATGAATCGTGGCCCGCAAAAAAAAAATGAGTTTGTCACTCCTGCTTTAGAAGAAGTAGGGTAAATATTGGACTACAAATAATTTACAGTTGCATAATAGCACATTTGGGTACGTTTCCTTGATTATGGAAAAAAATTACAGTTCATTAACCGATTGTTTTCAAATATTTCAACAAATTGGACAACCTCACAGTCAAAGTTCGCATTGTCTGCACTGGTGTCGGTTTTGTCTGTTGCCATGTTGTTCACAGCATAAACTAGTTGAGATTGAATTCCCAAGTAGTCGACGCCTCTTCACCTCAAGACACAATTAATAAACAATCAATTAACACACAAATTCATCGATTACTGTGCAGATCCTTAATATTAAGTGGAACCTATGTTTTAGTTCTGGCATTTGATGGTGAAAGATCCTTCAGGGTAATTGCGAGAAAGTTTTGGGAGAAGCTGGTCCCTCATGTTTCTTCTCCTCCTTGTTCATGCCTTCAAACATCAGAATTCTAAAATCAAGGAAATCACATGTTAATGTGCTGTATGGAAGTTAGGAAGACAAACTGGTTTGCAGTTCCACTCACAGTTTTAGAATGGCGTGTCTTTTTCCCAGCATCATATCTAGGAAGTCAGTGTAACTGATTGTGTCTTTGGATGCTCCCCCAACCACTTCCGTCATCATCTTCTTCAACTCCAAATGAGTCTTGGCCACTCCCAGTTTCTCCAGCATCCGCTTTAAGCCCATCATGTCTAAAAAAAAAAAATTATAATAAGTGATAATCATATCTCAAGGCGTCTAGAATTGTAATGAATGGATCCAAAGTTTTACCTATGTCCCCTTTGTCGTTAAGGTCGAACTCCATGTATTTCTCTGGAGAGTAAGAAAACACTTCATTCAGAATTCAACTCATACTAACATTTGCAATTATTCCGCAAGTTCAGTTAAGTTGTTACGTTTGAACATGTCAAGCTTGAAAGCAAGGTCTTCCACGTCTGCATACTGTTCATCGGACAGAAAAGCCTAAGGTAAGAAAATACCACAATCAGTTTTTATTATTATTATTATATTTTTTTTTTTAGGTACAGTATTCAACATTGTGTTTTTGACTTGAAAACATCCACACGTCTCACCTCATTGATGGCGTTGAGTTTGTCTTCTTGGTGAGACTTGAGGAAGCCAAACGCTTTACCACCTGCCACCAACAAACAATTGGAAACATTACATCTCTATTGGGTAAACTATATTAGACAAATAAATAATTAAATAACCAACCTTGAGACCTGCTGTCCATTTGTGCTCTGCGGAAGGGAAAGCTAGTCGCAGCCTGATGTTGCTTCTCTAAAGTGAACTTGAAGAGGAAGTGAACTTGTGTTCGAGTCAAAGCCGCAATCAGACTTTCACATTTTTTCACAAGATGTGTTGCACAACACGTACACGTTTGCATTGCAACGATGTTGCAGTGTCATTTACACTTTTAGTGACAGCATATAGGGTGTTTCTCAAAGTAACTTTTTCAAATGGCATCATTTCAGGAAAGACGTTTTTGAGCATTTGTAATGTACAGTGTTGGCTAAGATACTTTAAAAATGTAATACATGGAGGGCCTCAGTTTACACTCTTAGTCTATCTCATAAATACAAAATGAAGTAAGTGTGCCGTCTTGTGCCACATGATGACGTAGTCTTCATTGTGTACTGTTTGTTTGACCACAAAATTACATGTCAGGATGTCATAAATGGAGGATTCCCTATATATATATTATTGTTAGTGTTATTTGAAAGTCATTCAAATATTACAATCTTTAAATTGGAATGTTGTTCACGACTCCTGAGTTACTTTCACCAAAACAACTGCGTAACTGTAACATTAATTTGAGTCCACTGATGGCCTTTAAGACCACAATTCCCCCTCGAAAATTCCACATATTTTTCATCTTATTTAATATAATAAAATTAATATTAAAAAATATTATTTATTTATTTTTCAATTGATTGGAATAGTGATGCATATGCTGAGGAAGAACCACTATAAACTTTAAGTAGTTAATTTTCATTATATTATTATTATTTATTTATCTATTTTACATTTAAAGTTTCTTCCCATGAATTTTCAAATCATCCCCAATTACTACTCCTACGCTGTTACTTGGGTCTCTAAACAGATGTCAGTTAATTTGTGTTGTGGGATACATGTGTAGCCTGCAATTCCTGCCAGGTAAGTGTTGTTTGTTACTTATAAAACATTTTTTAAAAAAAGTTTATTTAGGGCCAGGTGTTGAATAGACAATATTGCAATTATTTTGTGAGGCGTTAAAGTGACGTACTTTGAGCAGCTGTCTCTCTTTAGTGTAAGGGTGGTGGTGTCTCAGATTAGCGGCTAGCTAGGTTTAAAAAAAAAAAAAAAAAAATCAAATCTGTCCTTTCAATAAAATCTCAATGTTTAATATTACTTTTATTTAAAAAAGTAATTGTGATTTTATCTATTCAATATTTAACCTAAACAAACTCATAAAAACAATTAATAACAAACTATTATTTTTGTGTATAACTCAAACTGAGTGACATCCCAACCAATCAGCTGTGCTGAAAAGACCGTCACTGTCACTGATGTTCTGGTATAGAAAGAAAGGACTTAATTAGAAACCCGATTTTCATCGATAAGGGTAATGCCGACTAGCTGTCATGTCATTGCCAGTGAAAAAAGGCAAGCTCTGGTCACCGCAAGGTCAAAATGCAAAGCAACTCGTGTTACTCAGGTCACAGTGTTGTAATGTTGTGTTTTTGCCACATGGTGGCGATGTTCCCTTTTGAAGGTGCCCTGAAAAAACAACTTGCGTTTATCAGTTTAGTAACGTTTTTTGTTTGTTTTTGTTTTTTAACTAGTGTTAAAAAATGTGCAGCTGAATTGCACTGGCACACTTAAAACTGTAAAAAGTACACACTAAAAGAGAACCACGTTTATATGCTCAAGAGTTTGATACTTTGTTTATTTTTAAATGAACATTTTCATGAACCAAGTTGAAAGGTACTGTAATAATAGTTACATTAGAAACAAAACAAAAAAACGAAATAGTAAATTATGCTGTTTTGTAGTTCAAAGCATCTGTGGCATAACCAGCAAGTGCGTAATCTTTAATTATTGTACATTTTACAGTTTAAAACTACATGAATAATCCAAGACTTTAATTACTGTGAACAGGTCGTGGACATGCAATAACTTGATATGCCTCGACCTTGAGTACAACACTAGCAACACCTCTCAGGTCGGGCAGACAGGCCTCAGTGGGAATGAAGTGAAAATCTCTCAGCAAATAGGCCGTAAAGAGAAAAAGCTCCATTTTGGCAACTGACTCCCCCAGGCAGAGACGAGCGCCTCCTCCAAAGGGGATCAGGGCTCTCGGGGATGCCCCTCCTCCCTCCAGGAAACGCTCTGAAAGACAAATGGGGAGGTGTGCTGTAGAAGGAAATATACTATAATATATATATACTGTATTTTTTTTTTTTTTAAGAGAAAAAAAAAAGTACTTTACCAGGTTTGAAGCTGTACGGCTCGGTCCAGACTGAAGGATCATGATGAGCTCCGAATAGATTTGGAATGATCACCGTGTTCCTGGGGATGAAATAACCTGCAATACTACACAAGGAATACTGCTTTTGAATTTAGCATTCAGTATCACTTTCTTTATTATGTTTATTTGAACATCTTTTACAGTACTGTCCACATACAATGTCATTAGCAATCGTACGGTACACGCCAGGTTAGTCGACTAAACGCTTCTCTGTGTCTTTTGCATATATCCAATGTGCTGACCTGCTGTCTCGGATGGCTCTGTGCGGCACGGCCAGAGGAGCGACAGGCCTGAGTCGGAGCACTTCGTTGACGAGGGCGCTCAGGACGGGAAGTTTGTGCCTCTCGCTATATTTGGGGTAGTGACCTTCTGGTACCGTGCACAGCTCCGCGTATACCTGAGTCTGGACCTGATGGGCGCAGGAGAGGAGCAAGTAAGTACAATGGAGTTGTAATATCAATAAATATGCTTTGCTACTCATTTTCAAGCTATATTCATGACAGGATTTTTTTATTATTATTAATTAACCCTGGAGAACCCACAGGGTCAAATTTGGCCCCTATAAATTCTGCTACTCAAATAACAAAGACCTTTTTTTTTTGTTTTACAAATTTAACTTCAAAAGTCCAGAGTGCCACTTCTGATCCCTGCATGGGGCCATCTAGTGGATGAATATTGCACTTACATGAGCCAGAGTGGTGGTGACAAGATGGCTGGCAACATGCTGTTTTGTCGAGCTGGAAATCAATCCAAACAAAACCATCTTCTCAGCAAACCATCAGATGGTAAATTTGTGTTTTTTTTTGTTAATCTATTTCATATCATATTGCAGAATGCCTAGGAGTATGTTTTATATATATATTTTGATAAATTAGCAACTCTGAGCTAGTTCAAAAAACAAGGGTTAAAATTGAAAAAAACATATATTTTGCTGTTCAGTGAACTTAAAGCAGTCATTTAATGTATAATTCATAATTTTCCAAAGAAGAAAAGGGTTCTTGGGTTCCATCCATCCATCCATCTTCTTGACCGCTTTTCCTCACAAGGGTCGCGGGGGTGCTGGAGCCTATCCCAGCTGGCTTCGGGCAGTAGGCGGGGTACACCCTGAACTGGTTGCCAGCCAATCGCAGTTCTTGGGTTCTCCAGGGTTAAAATTAGATATCTTGTCTCCATAAATGAGGAATGAAAATGTTGAAGTGACCTGCCTCTGGTCGATGCAAAAGGAATGCTACGGTCCAGTTGAGCCAGGCCGCGGTGGTCTCTGTTCCTCCAATGAGCAGGTCCACAGTGGCCATGTGAACATGAGTGTCTGTCAGCAGCTGCTGGCCAATACAGTAACAACATTTAACGTCAATATGTTATTGGAGAGTTTGCCTTTAATGGATTTCATATAAAACAATCATCATGAAGGCCTGATTACCGTAACTCCGTTCTTCGCATCCAGTCCCTTGAGGAGGTAGCCTGTGATGGTGCTTTCGGGTCTGTTGTCTTGTGACTGCACAAGGAACAAAACAAGAGATGACTAGATATGACTATTTCTTTAGTGAAAGGATATTAAGACAAATGAGCCTGGAGAAGTGACATCCCCTGACCCTGATAACGCTCTATCCTCTCAAAACAAACCGTATTGCAACGAAACGAGTGACCAGCGACCTTGTAGTCGTTGAGGTGTTTGCGTATGATGTTGTCTCTCTTGGTCACCTCTCGAATGAGACGGGAGAAAACAGGGTTGGGTAATTTCTTGGGGAGAACAAATGACATGACATGATTTTTGAATGTTTGTCACAGATTTTTAAATTATAATTATTTCTTTAACTGACTCTCAGCAAAGGGAAGGAGTCCAGGGCGGAAATCCAACAGGAGCCCCATAGAGCAACAATCTCATTGAGGCAGTCGTGTAGTTCCTGTAGCTCTGAAGAACTCTTGTCGTACTAAAACAATTCACCAATAAAATAAAGATCAATGCTTAAAAAACAAAATGCTAGACCTATGAATGACTTGGCTGAATTGTGTTCTTTCAGTTTGCCCTCTCCCTTGAAATAACACAAACTCACTTCCTTTCCAAAAGTCAAAGTGGTGATCACATTACTGGCTGCCACTGTGAAATCTTCGGTGAGATCAACAGCACTGCCTTGATAGGCCTTCAGAACCTGAAGATAGATAGAACACATATTGTATTATAATAGCCCAGGGGTCAGCGACCTTTACTGTCAAAAGAGCCATTTTAGGCCAAAGTAATAACAAAAAGCTGCTGCACCATAACAGAAAAATATGCAGCATCCGGTACTTTGAGATTCATTTTCTTCTACCGCGCGTCTTCTGTTTTTGATATTTTTGGGAGTCATTTTTCATACTTGGTTTATCATACAACTTTCTGACTTTTTTGGCAATTTTATGGACATATGGTAAGTTTCTCTTCTTCCGTTTTTGAACATTTTATAGCCATTTTTTGGGGGGAAATTCTGCCTTTTTTGCTATAAATTTTCTGTTGTTTTTTTTAAACAATATTGTGGACATTTTATGGTAACTTTCAGGATTTCTTCTTTTGTTTTTGGACATTTTATAGTTACATTTTAAACGTTTTTTTTTGCCTTTACTGACCATTTTTTTGTAATTCTAAAGACATTTTATGGTAATGTTGTTTTGCCTTCTTTTGATTTGGGACATATTAGGGTTACTTTTTGAACGTTTTCTGCCTTTTTATTTCATTCTCTGACATTTTTGTCAATTTCATAGAATTTTATGGTAATTGTTTTTCTTCTTCCTTTTTGAACATCTTATAGTCACTTTTTGGAAATTTTTAGGTAATTTAAAAAAAATGTCATCCACCTTTCATCTCTTTTTCTGACAATTTAAAAACTTGGACTGACATTGTTTGAAAATTTAATTATTCAATTGTTTTTTTATCTGAACCATTAATTAATTTAAATATTTTATCTAACAAATATAAAAATAAATATGTAAAAAAATATATTTTTTAAAAACAATTATATTATACAATTTTTTTTAGAGACCCACAGGGAGCCACAAGAGAGGGACTTAAGAGCCACATGGGGCTCCAGAGCCACAGGTTGCAAACCCCTTTACTAGTCATTGCCAATATCAAATAGCCCAGTAGTTGTACAATTTAGAATATATGACCAACAACAACTTTCTCTAAACTGTTTTTCGTTGTTATGTTGTGTGTACCGACCTTGCAGAGATGCGCCGCCTGCTTTTCTATCACCTCGTGCAAAGATTGCTGGCAGCATCGCAGCAAAGCGCCGTGGACCAGGCGGCGATGAGCCCGCCACTCGTCATTGTAGTCTCCCAGAGAAATGGTGCGCCCTCCACCAGACACCACATCTCCTATGAAAAAAGATAACTAATTAAAATCAAACTATCCATCCACCTATTTTATATATCACGCGTCGACTATGAGAGAATTTTGAGCCTTCAGTTAACCTAAAATTCATATTTTAGGAATATTGCACTCGGATCTCCGACCCTGAGGCAGACATTCCAAACACTATACTGTGCTGTCCACATTAAATATGATTTTTACTGTCATGAGAAAAACATGTCTGCAGTTCACCGGTGAATGAAACGGGCCTCCCTGCAAAGTCTGACCATTTCTTCACCAAAGCTTCTCTTATGACCTCACTGCTGTTCAGAACCACCATGGCTGGTAAAAAAAAAAGAAGAGGAAATATTTGATTGTGTGTGTGTCTACAGTGCATACAAAAACGTTCGCTTGTGAAAACAAGCAAGAAAAATGATGATGATTACAAGTGTTTCCACATTTAAGTCGGTAGATGTGTCCGTAGCGCTGCGCTAGACGGGTTAGGTGAATTGGCAGATGGTTGTGAGTCAGTTCCATCATGTTGCCTATAAGGAAATGGCTTGTTGGGCCTGGGAAGGAACACAAAGAAGCTTTTTCTGATAAGAAGAATGAAATGGAGGCATCCATGCTAAGTATTCTGCAGTTACCTGGTAGAGTTTTTCCATTTGGACATGTTGGGGAGTCGTTTCCTGCCGCAGATTTGAAAAAAGTGTTCAGGAGCGCTAGCACCAACATGAGGAGGGCAACTCCAAAAGTGAACACCAGCACCTCTGTTGCCATCTTGCGTCTCACGTGACGCTGCTCCTCTTCGAAAAAGCTTGTCATCCAACTTCTCGCCCCATTTATAGTGATCCGAAGCACATCTCTCACGGTGATTGCATGTGTGTGGGTTTTAGCTGCTGGTATCAAGGGCTTCCAAATGTTTTCTTTTGTGTCAAAATCTGTCCCGGCGAAGGACATGATAACACGCGCTAGGCAACATGACAGATTAACTGGCAATGTTTTTGTTTCATTCGAAGGAGGAGGACACATTCATTTCCCCTTAACGGGATGTGTTTAATGTAAAAACAGTCCACATCAGACCCACATTTATTTCAACTGAGTGAGACAGTGCATATTTACAGTAGTAGTGAGATGAGTCAAACGCCACCCTGTTGAACTGGATGAGCTCGACAGAAGAACCGAAATGTAACAGAATGTATCTCTGAAGTGGAACACTCTCCAAAACAAACTGGCGAAAAGTGACATACAACAACAATGAAACCCCTCCTTCATCTGGAGTTCTTCTTGAGAGCTTGATCCTTAGCCATGTGTCGCAGGAGAGAACTTGGACGGTCTGAATTTCATTTCAGTCAAGGGAATAGAGGAGTCTTTACCTTTCCAGTCTATCCACACCACTCCCTGCATTGGATAAACCACAGCATGGATTCAGTTTGGTCAGTGGGTCGAGACACAGAAAAGAAAAGTCCAGCAGCTGCTGACTGTACCTGATTATTAGTGTTGATGCCATAAAGCCCATTGAGGTTGGTTTTGTAGCAGTTTTTGTACCACCAGCCTCCCATGTAGGCCCGAGAACAGTGGATCCCCAAAGAGTCAGGGTCCTTATCCCGGGTTGAGAATGGACGGCCATTGTGGTACCTCATAGAGTCACCTGGCCAAGAATGACAGTGTGTTATTTACACTGAAGTTGGACTGATAGTTTGCAAATTTGAGCAAAATATATTACCCGCTGTTCCTGTGTATCCAGACACTGTGAGGGCAAAATAATTCTCCTCAGAATCCATTGAAAAGTTAGCATAGTGAGCATAAGCCGTTTCGTTTCCGGATCGCAGGTCTACCCTCAAGCTCACGGGACCGATGCTGGTCAAGTTGTGCAGAATCTCATTTCCTGTTGATGGTGGTGTAAGAAAAAAAGTCATGTACATACTAATACTACCATTAAGTGACATTTGATTGGTTGATTTTGTGTTTATTCAAGCAAACATCAAATGTACCAAGCCAGAACTCTTCACTAAGGTTTCCGAAGCCGACTCTGTATTCACTCCAGGTTCTGTAGAAATCAATTTTTCCACTCATTCGTCTTTGGAACACCTAGGAAACAAAACAATTTGAGTCTTCTAGATGAACACGTTCTCTCATTTCTCAAGTTATTTCAATAACATCAGTTCATTTCACCGTCCAACCGCCTCCATCAGTTTCCATGTCACAGTAGACTCTGAAGACCTGGCCCTCCTTTCCCTGGGGGTAGATGTCTACCTTCCCTGACTGAAGAGCTCCATTCAGCAGCTCCTGTGAGCACTCAGTTGGGTAGGGGAAACGCAGCTTCCCTGGTGTGGAGGGGAAATAACGAGTATTATTGCTGGAGAGGATGGACGTGTTTGGGTTTTGGGTTTACCTGTGATGAATTCGGTGGTTACAATTGATGTGTAAAGTCCATCTCTCTCGCCCTCTACCAGAACATAATAGCGTGACATGGGTAACAGCCCTGTCAATTTATACTCTGTGATGGTGGGCTCCAGCATAAGCTCCTAGTATAAACATATACATCTTTACAGTAATATCTTATGGATTCGTTTCATTGCAGAGGAACAATAATCATGGACTACGACTCACCATTGCCTCCTCTCCTACCACTTGGTAGATCAGTCTGTAGCTGTGATAAACCACAGTGGAACTTCTCCAAACAATCAGAGCAGAGCGAGCTCCCACTTCGCTGGCTTTCACCACTTACAAGAGATACAGAAATGCCCCAATTCTAAGTTCAGGTCATTTCTGAACCTGATTAAACGAGCTTGATCCAAGCCTTTACTTGACATCTACTCACCGTTGGCAGTGGTGAAAGATGTTGTAATGGCTGCACTCTGCAGACTGTCCTTCTGGCTCAGGACTTTGACGGTGTACACAGTGCCTCTTTGCAGGCCTCTCAGTTGGTGCTCCGCTGAGTTTCCAGACACCATCACTGTCACAGTCACATTAGGAGCTATGGCAAGGAGGAGAATCCCTTAGCTGGTTTTGCAATAAATAAGATTGTATCGTCAAGACAGTAGGGTTATAGTCGTATGACTCACTCTTGGAGGACTCGTAGCTGATGATGAAACGGTCTACCTTGCCCAAGCTGGGAGTCCATTGCAGCACTGCTTTGGTATCTGTCACATTGATGGCTCGAAGTTGGGTCGGCGGTGCGGGCACTGCAGATGACAAAAAATGTTTCTAAATGTGCAAGACTTTCACAATTGGACAACAAAGGTGAGTGGAATTTGTGTTGTACCTGTGGTGATAATGGACACAAGAGCAGCACTCTGGGCTCTGCCTTGTGTTGTGGTAACAGTGATTATATAGGATGATCCAGCAGACATCTTGGAAAGAACCACATGAGTGTGCTGGGAGTCCAAGTTCACTGAATGGGTCTCACCTTGAAGGAAAAAAATATATAAGTAATACAACACTGATGTACTTGTTATGCATTTCTGTGGTCTGCATTTTTGACAGACCTGTGACAATGTGGGTATACGTAATCATGTAGCCTGTGATTGACGTCTTGGGTTTGGTCCAGGAAACCATGAGTGATGTCTCTGTTATGTTACTGAAAAGCATATCAGTGGCTGGCTCGGGACCTAAAAAAGAAAGACGAGAAGGTTGAACACATTCACTGACTAGTAACAATGTGGTGCATTTTGATTTTACCTGTCGTTGCAGTAACTGTGTGAATCTTGGATTTTCTGCCCACTGCAGTTCCATATATGTGCAGGGCATAGGGCGTGTTAGTACGAAGGTTACTAAACTCAACTGACCGCACATTGCCAGGCACCACCAGCATGATCCTCTTGGTTTCTGTTTTGCTTCTTGATGCAACAAATTTACTTGAAGACGAAGTGCTCTCCTTGTGTACCTGGACCTCAGTTTTACTCTTTGCTGCGTGAATATTGTCGCCATCAAAACCCTCTTCATCAAACTCCTGATACGCCTCCTCATCGCCTTCTGTTTGCGGCTCTCTTCTGATCACAGTGAAGTTCTTGAACATTCCTTGTGGTGCTGACCATGAGATGATGAAGCTGTGGGAGGAGATGTTCACAACCTTCACAGAACCTAATCCTCCTGTCCTTGTGGTACTTGCCACAGAGCCACCATGGGTAGGTGTTTGGCCTTGGGACACTCGAGCTTTGTCTGACGTGGCTGCAACAGAGGCATTCACTATGTATTGACTCTTCAGGGTGATACTCTTTTCTGTCTTGCTTGCATCGGTGTTATCAATAGAATGCACAGTTGAAGTATCTTTTCCTTTTCCAGTTTTGGCATCAACAGAGTGTACTGTTAGGGTACTTCTACCTTGCCCAGTTTTGCTAGCATCTGTGTTTCTGTTGTCAACAGAGTGCACAGTTGACGTTTGTTTGCTTTGTGCAGTCTTGCCGTTAGCAGAGTGCTCAGTACCTCTGCCTTGTCCAGTCTTGACACCAACAGATTGCCTGGTCATGGTATCTCTGCTTTGTCCAGTTTTGCCAGCAACAGAATGCTCTTCTACAATATCTCTCCCTTTTTCAGTCTTGCTAGCATCTGTGTTTCTGTCATCAACGTAATGCACAGTATGTCTGCCTTGTTCAGTCTTACGAACAACAGAGTTCACAGTTGTAGTATGTCTGCCTTGTTCGATCTTGCCTTCACTAGAGTGCAAAGTTTTAGTAGTTTTCCATTTTCCAGTCTTACTAGCATCTGCGGTTCTGTCATCAACCTGCTGGACAGTAGTAGTACGTCTGCCTTGATTACTCTTGACATCCAATTGTATGGTATCCCTCACTCTTCCGGTTTTGCTAGCATCTGGATTTCTGCTTTCAGCAGATTGTGCCGTTGTAGTATGTCTGCTTTGGCTAGTTTTGCTATCAACAGAATGCAAAGTTTTTGTAGCTCCCCCCTTTCCGGACTTGCCATCCACAGAGTGCACTGTAGCAGCATCTCTCTCCTTTCCGGTCTTGCTAGCATCTGATTTTCTGTCATCACTATATACTACAGCATGTCCAGTTTTAACATGAGTTATTGAATATCTCCCTGGTTTGGTTTTGGTAGGATCTATGTTTAAGTCTTCAGCGGTAGGCACATTTGTAGTACCTGTCTGTCTTTCAGTCTTTCCATCAACAGAGTGTACAGCAGTATCTATTTTTACCCTTTTAATCTGCGTTGACCCTGATGATTGAGTTGAATTCTTTCCAATTAGTGTGGATTGCTCCATGGTGTCCTTTCCAGTTAAGGTTTTGTTTGCTGCCACAATCCTGGTAAGAATTTTGACAAATTTTGCTGTTCTGTTCAAATTGGTTACATCACTCTGTGTTATGTTAGATTGAGGTTCATCTTTGAGTTGATCAGATTTTGAATAGGATTTAACCAAGGTTCCTTCCTTGATGACTTTCAACTCAGTCTTCTTAGCACCCGAGACCATAGTTTTGCCTTTGCGGGCCTCCTCTTGCTTTCTGCCTTCATGCTTTAACAAAATCTGGCCAACAGTAGGGACAGTAGTCTTTGCGGAACCTTTAATTGTAGTTTTCTTTTCAGAAGCATCCAAGTTTATTTGAGCCTTTGCAAGATTTAATTTCGCAGTAGTGGCTAACTTTAATTTAGTGTCCGTTTCCTTGGCATCAGCCCCCTTTTTCTGGTCAGTCTTGCCCAGTTGCACCTGTGCTACCGTATTGGTTCTGTCCTCTATATTCTCCTTGATAGTGGTTCTTTCTTTCTTCTCTTTTTGGCCTTCTGTGTCCAGTTTTACTTTTATAATCCCTTTGGCTTCTTCTGGCATTACAGAGCAGAGGGATTATTGTTAGAGGTTGAATTTAAGATCAACACATTTTGTCACATTGAATCACTCAGTCAACGAGACATTCACTTACTTTTAGTGCACTCAGCTCCTTGGGCACAGTTACTGCAGTCTGGACCCATAAATCCTTCCTGGCAGATGCATTTTCCTTTCTGACATTCTCCATTCCCACTACAATCATTTGGACAATTGGAAGAACATGGACCTGATCGGGAAACAAAAAATAGATTTGTTATATGAAAAAGCAGACACTAGCAACCATTTAAGTGGAAACTAATAACCATACATTTGTCCTTCAGTGAGGACATCTCTCTCTCCAGCCTGGCCAAGCGTCCTTTCAACTCAGCCATCTCAGCCTCACATCCACCAGTACAGCCACCAGACATCAAACTGATCTTATGTGTCATGACCAGTGGAGTACCAGGTTTCAGGCTCATTTCATGCTCTTTGGTGTTGCCTGACTCACAGTCATTAGCAATAACCACCTTGATTGGCTGTGCAGGGGCAGTCTTTACTTTGGTGTCGCTGGTAGCCTTGGTTACAGCTGCCTGATCCGCAGAGGCTTGGGTCTTGACAGCAGCAGAACCACTAGCTGTATTTTGGTCTGTGAGCGCAGGTTTGTCTTTTGAATTCTTAATATCACTAGTAGAGGGTGATTTGACCACAACAGTAGTCTCAGAAGAGCCTGTGGTACGGGGTTTTACTGCTGCTGGGGCACTGGCTGCAATTGTCTTTGCAGATGTGGCAGTTGGTTTAACTTTGGAGTTATTCATATCCTTGACTCCTACAGTCTGATTATCAGAGCCCGTGGTCTTCTCTTTGACAGCTGCAGAACCACTGGTTGCAGAGGCCTTTGCTGGAGTTAAGAGAGGAGTCTGGACAGTGGGGGCAGGCCTTTCTTTTGAGTTCTTAACTTCTCCAGTGGAGGCAGATTTCGCAACAACAGTCTGATTGACAGAGGCTGTGAACTTGTTTTTGGTGGTTTTGGTGCCGCTGCCTGACTGAGCATTTTGAACTACGGTGGGGCCTGGCTTGACTTTGGCAATCCTCCCGTTGCTGGACGAAAGAGATTTCTCAAAAGCAGTCTGATTGACGGAATTTTGGAGTTTATCTTTAGTGGTTTTAGTGCTGTTGACTGATGCTAACCTTGTGGTTGCTGACTGATCATTGAGTGCTGCAGTGGGTCCAGGATTGTCCTTTGTAACCTTCACGTCACTGACTCTTGTGGATTTAGCTAAGCCAGTCTGATTAACCGAGACTGTGAGCTTGTCTTTCTTGGTTACAGAAGCCGTGGCTGTCTTCACTGGTGGGTACACAGTAGTGGAGTTTGCTATCGTTCTGGGTTTGATTCTTGTGCTTGCTGTAGAGTTTATCGCTGGAGGTTTTTGGTTCGGGAGAGGAGTCGGTAAAACTGTCGGATTGATGTTGTTTAGATTTAGGGTGGGACGGCCGGTCAGTTTGGCGGCAGCGATGCTGGTTTTTGGTTTTGGAACTGTGAGAGCAACATTGGTTTTAGTCAAGGCATTTCCTGTGGAGTTTCTCTTCTGATTGGTGCTGGTTTGAAGTGAAGCAAATGGGGTGAGAAGGAGGAGAAGTCCAAGTGTAAGCAACATTTTGAGGCAGTAACCAGAGATTGACTTCGGAATATCTCTGTATGTTATTTTTAAGAGTGTGAACTTCTTCTGAGGGGTTCAGCCAGCTTGTACCTACAAATCAGAAGAAAATTATTAATTGTGTCTTTTTAGTGGACCGACCTTATCCTTGATTCACATTTCATCAAAACTGCACTTTGTATGTCAGTTTAAAATATGCCTAATGTAAATATGAGCTGGCATAATGTGACAGTGTTCCGACCCACACCCATAATAGTTCATTCATCTGCTTGCCCAGGCCAAATTAGATGGTTTTGAACAGGAAGGAAGAGGTCTAATGGTGAAACTGAGTGGAGAACTAACAGTGGGGGACTGTATAGAACTGTGGGACATTGTTTGTCTTTCACCCCACAGAAGTTTACATAAGCCCCTGCAGCCACCACCAATAAAACACACATAAAGAAATATGTCATAGCATTGAATGGAATCGATAGAATGTCAAAAAATTGCAACAGCCGATGACCTACATTTTGTGTTCCTCAATTAAAAGTGCACGTACTTTATACTTCTTCATAGTTAAGAGACTGCACTGAAGCGCATCACTTTTGCTTCTATAAAGGGAAGGTGCAAATTATTGCAAATTAATTTACGTTATCTTTTGCAATAACGATATGTGCAGCTAAAACAACTACCAGACACTCTAAGTAATTTGAAGGATGAGAAATTACAAGACCTGCATGAGCATAAAATATATGAACCAAAAAAGATTGAAATTAACTTAATAATGTATGTATATATATATATATATATATATATATATATATATATATATATATATATATATATATATATATATATATATATATATATGTATATAATTTTAATTTAGCTTTTGCACTGCAAATCTCACAAAAACTTGCTCACAGTAGATGTATTTTGTTTCATATGTGCCTATTTCCTGCAATTTCTACACAATATACACAGCAGTTCTCTGCTAGAATGCATTCAGCAGCTAAAAGACATCAGTACCGAAAAATTCATTTCTCCACCCCAAATGAGCATTGGAGGCAGAGGCACTTACCTGATTGATGGTTTTTATCTTATCTCTGTTTGTCTCCCTCCATTTGATTGGGAAATTGTACACAGACTTGCAGGGTGGGAGTTGAGCAGAAGAAGAAAGGTGCAAGGGATAAAGTTCGCTCCTACTTAAGGAACCCCCTCATCCTCTCCCCCCAACTCCACCTCCCAGTGGTCTCACTCACTCACCCACTTCTGAAAATATTTGACTAGACAAAAAATGGGTACATTTCCATTGACTTAAGCTCTCTGATTTACCATGAGTCTTTCATTGTTTACCAATATCTCAACTGAGATCACCCTGTTTAGTGCAATTCAGTACATCATCATTTATGTTCAAGTCAATTTACAGTTGGAAGTTTCTTAAAAAAAAAAAATCTTTGTCATGTTATGCAAAACTGTATGCATGTATCATGGTATGACTCATGTACAAACACATACACAAACAAACACGTATAAACATACACAGTGATTGAATGAATGTCCGGTGTGGGAATCATGATTCAGCTGCAATACATAACATAACACTGCATGTATTCAGTGGCCACTCTG
The DNA here is from genome assembly GCF_051991255.1 of Vanacampus margaritifer. Taxonomy (NCBI): domain Eukaryota; kingdom Metazoa; phylum Chordata; class Actinopteri; order Syngnathiformes; family Syngnathidae; genus Vanacampus; species Vanacampus margaritifer. The sequence continues at coordinate 14,563,840 of NC_135440.1, read as the reverse complement.
GGGGACAGAAACCTCTCGCTATATGAATTGGCCGTCTGTTGGCATTAATGAGATGTAACTACGCCACAGTTATGTAAGAGACCAAATATCCAGCACATTTTAAGGAATGCTCTGTGAAGGCTCCGCATCTTGGACCAAAATGGCCACCCACCATCGCTCCTTTTGCAAACCACATGAAGACAAGTTAAGCCAGGCTTTGCAAGCAAGCATGAGTGAGTGACATTTTGCAGAGGTGCAACACTTCTAACCACTGCAGCACGCATCCCAGTTGGCAAAACAGACAATTTTGATCACAGAGCATATTCAATTAATTTTGGTCTCTATCCCTCTCTTTTTTTCACATGAGGAGTAGAATTTGGACCCAAAAGCAGACAGGCACGGAAGTGGAAAAATAAAAGTCTTTATAAGGGGTTATTGACGGATACGTTTGTGTGATGATGCCCATTTTATGATTATCATGTGGTGTGACCAAAAATAAATAACCCATTTGAGACTTTTATTTTGAAATACATTTAAAGACATCATCCACAAGACAGTCAAGAACCTATAACTCTGTCAAAAAGTCACTCTTTTAGCAATTGGCATGTAGTGGTCATATGTGGACATCATGTGATTTGACCTGAAAAAAATTATGAATATTAATTTTGTCCAACACATATATATTTTCTTTATAATTGTGTGTGGCTAGCTAGCTTGTTTTGTTTACATGGCTAATTGTTAGCCTCATAACTTTGATCTAAGTTGAAAATGTTACGTGATGCGACCAGCCATCATCTGTTGTGACGATTGACGAATGTAGAAAGCTTTCTGTAGGATGTAGATAATACAGAGTAATAATGAAGGATATGTATTTGATGTGTTTTTATAATGAACTAACTTTGCTGGATCTGATAAAACCCTTAACTGTCAATGACCCATATATAAAACTAACAACAGGAAAACTAGACACTCTGACATGTCATTCAGTAACTCCAGCTAGGACCATGCTCAATTCCATAATGACAGAATAAAGGCGTATATGACAAAACTGGAGTGACAACATCAAGGACACAAGCCTCTTCACAACAACAAAAGTGAATGAATTAAAATAGTACTTCCCCTTGCAGTTACCAATTAGCAAATACTAAAACAGGTTCGAAAAAAATATATGATAAGACTAAACAAACAAACAAAATAATATAGACAGCAGTGTCTATCTATCTGTCTGTCCATCCAGCCATCCATACTGAAACACATTTGTCATACAGTAAATGGCCAATAAATGTCATCAGTATCTCCACCTCATGCTCAACATCTCACAAGTGCAAATTGCACCACTCCACTCCTCATTGCCCACCCCCGCTGCACCCCCGTCTCGCTGCTGACCCTGCCCTGGCCCGACCTTAATCAAAGATACTCCACACCTGACAAAATACAAACAGCTCTGAGAAAACATGTCACACCGGCTTCTTAACCACATTTAATGCGTCATGTACTAGCTCAATAGTGTTATTGACACTAAAGCACTTGTGGCGAACCAACAACCAGGCAGAATATACTGTACACTTTAAACATTTATTGAGAGCGGTAGATGTTTTATGTTATTTAAATATACTTATTTTGTGGGTCTGAAGTGGATTAAATACATGTTATTTTATTTGTGTTACCAATGTCCATTAATGCTTGCTAAATGAAACTCATAATTTAGCTTTGGTGTTGCAATACAATTTTTTAAAATTACAGAAAGGGTTTTGCAGGTGACTAATGTTTCAGCCTTGGTGAGTATTTCTGGCATATATCCTACCCAGATTCAAACGTAATGAAATGTCTAATGGTCGGAGGCTGGGACAGAGCAGCCATTGATGGGTCCGCATTGAAGTGATGCTCAAGTCCTCCCATGTTGCTTACATTGGACTCGGCCTCTGAGATTAGAATAATATCAACGCATAAGCCCTCGCTTGTTCCTCGCTTCTACATCGCTCTTTCTGTCTGTTGCTTTCTCTGGTTAACTTTAATGCTCGCAACATATTAATCATAGTGTAGCTTTGAAAGGCGGAGAAGACATTTTGGAACACAACGTGTTAAAGAAAGCATATTTTGCCCCAAATCTGTCCAAGTGAGCCAACTGATATTTGATGTGAACATTTTGTGCCAACCTGAAAATCACCTCATCTCCCTCCTCTTCTCGCTGCTCCATCGTGGAGCAGATGTTAGGAGGACGACTGTGTGGAGCACAGAGACCCCTCTCAGCTTCTTTACGGCAAGGCCAGTGAAAGAATGAGGGGGAAAAAAACTCTAAAATAAATATATTCAGCTGGAAAGCTAAATCAAACCAGCTCACCAAACTCAGTCACCCTATTTGGAGGGACATGACAGCATTAACAGCATCTGATTTGATAGATTAGAGGTTTGTTAGACAACTCTTTGCTATAACTTTACTTTAATCACAGATTTTTATCAAATGTTTAGAAGAAATAAGTTTTTTTTTTTTTAAATGACAATAAAAATGGGAGTAGCATCATTTTGGAAATGACTGGAAATGATACATTTTACAAAAGATAACTAAACATTATTTTGCTCTTCTGTAGCAAATAATAATACAATAATAATCTCTTCCAAATAATCCATATTTTTACTCCACCGGTTATCCTTCAAAAAAGATCACAAATGTTGTAGAATCACCCGGTGACAGAGCTGTGGGGAGGAAGTAACAGTTATGTTGTTATAATGCAAAATTCCAGTATAGTTACATAGTTAAGCTTTAATTTCGGGTGATGAAAAAAAACAAGCTATTTAGGTTCTACTTGTACTGTATGTTTGAATCACAATAACAACTCAGTACCTACAACATTCCTCCTGCTCACTATGGGCATGAAATGACGGATTTGTATATATTTTTTAAAGTGATAATTCAAGTACTTTTGGCCAAATCCATCTGCTTTCGGTATCCCATTGCTACGTGGTACTCACTCCAACTCCAAAGTCTCCTTGCATTGTTTACATTGCAGATGAATAGGGCTTTTACTTATGCCACTTGAAGCGGCTTCCCCCCACTTGAGAGTGGAGAGCTCCTCAGGTCCTCAATTTCAGCCACAAACTCAGTGAGGATTGTGATGTCAAAAACGGCCATTGCTGTCAGACTCCTGGATACACATAACAACAACACTTTTGCCACATTTTAATGATTTTTATTTTTTTTTTTCAAATCTAAGGATTTTATCGAGGTAACTGACGGTCCCGGCTTTGGACATCAAACATTTGACTTTCCCCTCCACACTCAGACTGACTAATAGGTGCTCCTAGTCAAGGGTTCCAGCAGGTGGAAACCTTTTACAGTGCACCACAATTCAGAGCCCAGCAGGTCTCAGCAAAAAGCTTTGGGCAAGCATTAGATGTGTTGTTTTGATGTACAATTACGCAGTCTCTATTAGAAAAAATAGTCACATTACACTTGCTCTTTTACAGACAGCGGAACTCATAAGATTGAACGTATTCTTACTTTAAGATGCAGAATAAGTACAAATCTTCAAAACAGCGCCACTCAGTGGTTATGGCTTGTATGTACAGGTCAAGAATGTCAATACAGTAGGCACCAGCTCCTCCAGCAAATTATTCTTTCTGGTTTATCTGCCAGTTCAAAACAACACATGTATATATTTAATTTTTAAAGACCTTTAAAAGATTCTACATTATACTGACATTTACTTTGAAAGTGTTACAAATTATACCATTCCCTGTGCTAAGCAGTGATGCTTTTGCTGCTCTTGGAAGAAAAAAATGCAAAAGCATCAGAGATAAGGAGTTTTCTACAGTTAATTAGCCAAGCAACTACAAGTGGTTGGACACCATTGATTTATTTTTTCCTTCTTTTTCAAGCAGCTTTCATAGGGTAGCTGTGGGCAACAAGCTTACCGCCACATTTATTGGGTATCCAGGAGGGAAATATGAGCGAGTTTGAAAAGATCTATCCGTATAGAGTTTATAGTCGGCTACTGCATATTTGTGCAAGACGACAAAAATGAAAATTTTTGTCTCCTTACTTCACCACCTGAACATTCACAATAGTTGCAATTTTTTTTTTCAAAATCTATCAATTTGTCTTTGGTTTTACAACCTGCAGAAAATATAAGACCAAATTTGACTTTATTGGATGGTTACTAAAATAATAATTACTATTATTAATATTACTTTTAATACTAATATTATTAATATTATTATTATTTTTAATACTAATATTATTTATATATATATATATATATATACTGTATATATAGCATTTACCATGTAGGAATTATAGCCATTTCCATTTTCCATATTTGGTGCACCTAAATTCTCATGAGCCCGATATTATTTGGACACTTGTTGCTTGTATGTTTCTCTTGCCCTCATGTTGCTCTCTTCCTTCACTTTTGTCTCCTCAAACCATAACAATGACAAAAAACATAAAGTCATCATCATGACCTTATTTGATGAAATTCAAAACCCAATCAAACATTGAATTGCTTAAACCCCTAAATTAGTTGTATTAAAAACAATAGGGGAAAAAAGACACACAGAAGAGTCAAATCTTAGGTTTTATTATAAGTCATGGAAAAACCTCTTTATATGTTATCACATAGAATATACAAATATAAACAATGTCAGTAAAATGTGAAGGCTAGGTGTATATAAATAGTCAATTTTCTCAGAATAATCCAAATTTATGTACTTTTTTTTTTTGACGGTAAATTCATTTAATTTTAGGGGGGGGGGGGGGGTCATTTTAAGGTGTACCTAATGTTGTAACTAATGTGCCGTCATGCATTTCGGTGTAACACCTGTTGGAAGTCTATAAGCATATAATTCATTTTTTACAATTTCCCATGATAGGACAAGCACAGTCCATGTCAAAATTCTATTCACCCTCATACAATCAACATAAGACATATGAAATAGTACATAAAACATAAAAAGTGTCAGCCATAAAGTCAAATAAACATTTGTAAGAAATTATAATCTAATATTATGAAGTATAGTTCCTCCTGGGAAGTCAATCACTGCGGAAACAAAGTGTATTAGTGAGAGTCAGGGGCCTGATGTCCATCCACAACTCCTGGATGTGAAGCACAAGAATTGCGTTTGGACAATCAGCTCCAAACTCCCGGTCACAGCCAAACCATCCTTTTGTCCTCTCAGTGCACACTGTAGTGGCTTGAAAGGAAATAATACAAGGCAAATTTAAAGCCAAAATATCATAAATTGTGCACAATGTTTTACGATTTTGTGCTCCAAATTAAAAGCAGTTTAAAATCAAACCAAAGTCTCAGCTTCATTCAGCAAATGAACTTCGAAAAACTTACAATATGTACCTTCAGTCATGCATTTTCATGATAGTTCCGGGTTATTACTAATGCTTCCATTAATACATAAACTCTAATAGGTTCTATGTACCTTCTGGTAAGTCCAAACTGTGCATCCGACCCCAAGCGCTGCCTGTTCCGTTTGCTCTTCATGTGCCCCTCGCTGCCGCTTCCCATCTATCCATCTCATTTCATGCAGGAGCGGGGTTACCTAAGCGACTGGGCCTCAAAGGAGAAAATCTCCTTTTCTACAATTAGCTGTGAAAGTGACAGAAGGAAAAGAAGGGAGGGGTCCGTGCCGATGGGGGCTCCAAGCCAGAGAAGAAAAGAATGACAGCAGTGCGCATGACAGGTACCAAGATGTAAAGTTAAAAAGTGCTAATCTCGAGTGTTTCCGATTTTGACGTTTTAGAAAAAAAAAAATCATATCAGGATGGCTAAAATCAACACTTTCAATTATCTTTATTTTTGCAGATCCTGTTTTAGCCACATAAAAGGCCTAACATATAACACAATGCAGTTTTGCAACCAAACAACAAACATTCAACCTCCAGCTTTCTTGACTAATGATATCTTTCTCGGTAGAATGTTTCTGAAAAGGATTTCATTTTACGGTGTACCTAATGATGTGGCCGGTAAGTGCGACTAGGCCGCATTACACTATTGCAAATTAAAGTGAAAGTTGCCCGTAGTCGTCATCTCTAAAGATGCATGAGGGAGTGCCCACTGAGTTACCATGGGGAGCAGTACACAAAAGGGTGTGGCGTGGGAATGTTCCCCAGAGGTCAGGAGTGAGGGTCAAGAGGTCAGAGGTCAGAGCCAGCTGGACAGCACACAAGAGGAGAGGAGGGTGAGAAAAGATGGTGAGGGGGCTCCGGGGTGGAGATCGTCCACAAACGGACGGAGTGGACCCAATGGGACATTAACATTGAACTGATGCGAGGCTGAGTGGCCAGCGCACAAGCTAAACTATGACACACTCATGCGTAATGGACCTTGGTAATTGACAAATGACAAGAGGCTTATTGGGGATGCAAAAAACCCCCCAAAAAAACTGAGTTCCAAATGCAATATATACGATTACAAGGTTATTGGGATTAGCTGAAATTATACTTGAATCTCATTTCCTGTGATTTGGAATAGAGATGTAAAATTCACAAATGTTTATTACGAAAGTCTTTCATTCACAAAATGCACTACTATAATGTGAAAATCCTTTTCTATTCTGCTATTTTTAGCCTGCATCTTCAAACTTTGATGGATTGCTATCCTAAGTCTAAAGTGCTCATTAATGTGATATTCTAACACATTTGTAGGCAAAGTGTAGGTTAGCTAACATTGTATTTTCATATAAGTAGTGATGGTATTTTTATTTTTTTTTCACTTGATGGCAAATGAATATTGTATTCATGTTGAAGATATTTATTTTACTGTAGTGTACACTATAGAGTACTCTTTTTTTTTTAAAGAGTTTAAATAGCTAGCTAGGTAGTTTAGCTATATTAGTTTAGCTATCTTAGATAGATAGATAGATAGATAGATAGATAGATAGATCGCATTGAGGAAATTCAATTGAAGATAGAAGAAACGTATTGTAATGCATTATAAGGCCTTTTCCTTCTTGCGTATCTTTTACAATAATATTTAGAAAAATTAAATTCAACTTTCTTTCCATATTTGTATTTTTTAACTTAAAAAAAAAAAAAACATACATTGTAGCTATTGTTATAAAATAAGTCTGATACGACTTAGTACATTCTATGTTGTCATAAATACTTTTCTTTGGTCTTCGTTGTTGTTTTACTTCCTTATTGACAATTCCGAGCTTACACAAGTCAAAATGGCAGTCTTACTCCTCTTGTCCATTGAAAAGCATTGGACTTGGGATCGTTGTAATTTGATTTGTGGTAATTATTTTGATTATAAAATGTGATGAAATGTTGTTTTACTACTATAACAATCCACCTGGTTTGTATGTTAGTCACAGGCAAAGGAATACGCTGTTTGTTTTCACCTTGTAAAGGAAGCGTTTGCATTGCATTACATTGCGGAAATATAAGAAATGCCCGCTTGTTCGGAATTGTCAATAGAGAAGCATGTCATGTCCATTTATAGTAAAGCCAGTAACAGCTAAGTCAGAAGTCAAATATGTCTCTTCTGGAAAAAGAACAAAGTGCCAGAGGGGCATGATACTTTAGTATATATGACATCCTCAATAAGTACATAAAAATCACATCACAGAAACATTATGTAATGCCTTCAAAACTTGCCACTGCGGTTCTTTTTCTTACCTGTTAAAGATGATGAGCATGAAAACTATTGTAGCCCAGTTTGATTCATCTTACAATAATTACGTAATCAGAATGTATGGAATGGCCATCATCGTCATAATCTTAACAAAATGAAGAAACTGTTCAGCTGGATATGATGCCACAAGTTATGAAGTTATTGTTTATTAGTTTTATTCCATTTTTTTTTGAAGATTCATTTTCATTTTCCACAGTTTTATGATCAAGAACGCAGTTCAGAATATTGTGAACTATTCCCACGGTTGCAGTTGATCGCCGTAGACCTCAGCACTGTGGACAAGGTCAGCGGGGGCAGCCGGCCGTCTGCATTGGGTCCATGGTGGTCCTAAAAAGAGCATCTTGAGCTCAAGCAGTCGGGGTCAACATGCAAATATTAACCCCTGAGTGAAAGCGGCGGATCAATGTTCTCATGTCACTCATGAATGTGTTGGCCGGCACACCACAATGTTTTCATATTTAATGACATTCACACTAAACAATGGAGGAGGCAGCCCTCGAGTGTCCTCTCAGTCTCATTACAAGTGCACTGGGAATGACAGAGAGATTAAACCTGTGACTGTGAGTATAACACTACAAAACTAGTAGAACCAGCTCATGTTTGCATCCAGGCAAACTCAAAAATCTTCTTTATCCGGCACAGTCCTGGCAGATAAAGTTGAGTTGCTGCGTCTCAGACAAGCCCACCCAATGCTGCCCCCCTGTGGTCACCATGGCACCAGTTACTCCACATTCATATACATGCTCTGGTGGTCCTTGTCCAGGTGCCCAGTTCTGGTAACAGTCAGCGGATGAACCGCTCCAAAACCAAAGGTCAAAGGTGCAAGTGTAGCGCAAACCAAGCCAAATATGGGATGATGTGGCATTCTGTGCCATCTGCGCCACTTGATCCTGAGTGCTTTGCCCAGTGATGAAGACGAGGTCCAAGTAGTGCTGTCTGCAGTAACTCAAGGCTTCCATCCAAGTCATGTTTTCACGTATTAATATCAGGTTTCCTGTTTGAGGAGAGGAGAAAGGGCAAAAGGTCAGTAAGGAAATCAACTCACATTTTTTTCACATTACTTGTTCATTTGTATGGAAATATTTTTTTCTTAGTAATTTTTAGTTTCAGTTTTTTCAAATTATTTTGTTTTGTGGATTTCCCCCTCTGTTTTTCTAATTAATTCACCCCCTGTTTTTTTCTGATTTTTTTTTTTTTTACCATTTTGTTTCTGTAATATTTTTTAATGACAGAAAAATATATATTATTCGAAAACACAGAAAAAATCCTGAAAAACAGAAGAAAAAATAATCCATAAAACACACACTAATATATACAAAAAAAGAAATACAAATTAGTCAGAAGATCAGGTGAATGCAAGTGAATCCATAGATTTCTGTGCCACCGTTTGTATCTTTTTTCTACCAATAGTTTACAGAGCTGCAATACTTCCTCTGTCCACTAGAGAGCAGCATAACTAATAACACGATTATCTTTCTTTCTTTCAACTCATAAAGTCTCTGTTTATATGTATTTTTAAAAATGAACGGGTAATTAATTGTAATAAAATATGTTGGAAAAACTTCTAATCCTTCTATAGATTAGTGTTTAAAAAAATAATGTCCCTGGGATGTTGACCATATGTATTTTTTATTTTATTTTTACACTAAGTGTACCTGAAGTCAAAGGAGGACTACTTCCAGCGGGTGTTACAGTGGATGACTGTGTTGTGTTCCGTGTCCCCGCCTGCGTCGTAGCAGCAGAGACACCACCTGTAGGCGTGGGTTGAGTAGTTGTAGAGAAATGTGACCTTTTTACGATGTTTTCATTGCATTGCAGTTGCACTGCATATAGTTCTCATTTCACACATGACACCTGGTATTTTTGTTTTGTGGCTTGCTGATGACACATACTGTACCTGTATTTGATTGTTGGGTAGAAGTAGCTGCTGTGGAATTAAATGGAACCACTCCTGAAGTTGAGTTGTTTGGAGGTGTTGTGACAGTCGTTGGCAGTGTCTCATTTGTGCTTGTCTGAGTGGTTGCTGGAACTTTGCTGGCTGTTCCAAAAGATAACACAATAGCAATTTATATATACATAATATGTGTTTTTATAGATTAAATGAATATCTACGTCTTTATTTCTTTTACTTTTAATGGCTGCTATCAAACCAAGCTTGGCCTCCAGAACACCTCAACAGGGTCGGCCGTCTGCATGTACCAACATATTGATGCTTCAATTCTATTGACTGCATATGAATGAAGATATTTTTCAGAAGGCCAACATTTCTATTTTAAAAATATGAAATGTGAATGAATACTTGGGTAAATAGAACGACTCCACTGGATGTAGGAGACGTGTAGTGAATGTACACAAGTACAAACAAAGGTGCTGTGTGTTACCATAAATATTTTGACTGATGAAACATTTAACCCCAGCGCGCATGGCTGCCATTTTCAAGAGTTTAGATTTGTGTTTGCCAACCTACAGAGGGCCAAGGCACATATTGACATTATTAGAAACATCTCACAGCACACAACCAAACAAAAAGTATACAGTGCAGTCTTGCGTCCTAACTGCATGATTTGACATATAGCAATTAGCACAACTAGTTACCGAAACTGATGGGATTCAGTATCTCCAACAAGGCACGGATTTTCACTATTTGTTGCCAGGCTAGGTCCCGATCCTCCACAAATAGTAGGAGGTTCACTGTACACCGCAAAATCGCCAGAAAAGTGTTTATGTAACCACAATAATGAGTGTAAATCTGACACTTTTCAAAGTGTTACTTTTTTCAACCTTAACCAGTGTTACTCCAACACTGTATTGTGTTAAAATTGAAATGTCAGTCAGAAATTTGGAATGCATTTGGAAAGGAAATTTACTCTGACAGTGTAACTTTTTACCTAACAGTGTTAAAATTGCACTGCTTAATGCATATTAGACCGAATACTGGAAATTTAACACTGACCGATTTGCTGCTCAATTTACTCACACATTTACTTACTCAATGTGAAATTCTAGCCACTGGAGACATTACAGTGGTTGCTAATCATTAGTTTAGACAATAATGTTGTCATTTTCAATTTCATTGAGGCTCCAAAAAGAGTGTTGTTATGTAAACCACCAGCCCGTATGACACAATTGTTTTCAGTTGCAACAGTTTCTACTGTTCGGGGACATATTTCAATGGTAGCAAGGTATTAGGCCTACTATAAAATAGCCTATTGTATTTGTATTAGCATGCGCTTTTATGAGGGATTTGCAATTTTTATTAATTTATACATAATATCATTGGGAGTTGTTTTCTCATGTGCTGTCTTCTGTATGAATATTCATAAATCCCTATAGTTTTCAGTAAATGGCCACTTTGAATTTTAAAAAAGCGACTAGTTCGATTTGAATTGTTCACGTTTTCTCCTTTATTGGAAACTTCTTTAGATTAGTAAACTTGTATAACTTCTATAATTTTAATAGGATTAAAATTTGAATACAAGTTACTATACGTCCCCACAGCTGTTGCTCTTGACGACAAATGAGTGAACTTACAGCCTTGACAGACAAAGGTGCGTTGGCTGCTACATTTCAGATTATTCCACTGGCCGTCATCTTTGAATATAGCAGCAACACAATCCCGATCTTCGCGATAGTTTGGTTGCTGCGGTTTCCAGTAGCGGAACGATGACTCGCTCCCGTCGGACCACCTCCATGAATCTCGAAAGAGGCCGATCCACACATTTTGAGCTGCCGACACATTCTGGACTTCCTTGTTCTCTGCTGCTGAGCCGACACTGACCAGATCCAAAGATAAATCCCGGCAGTGCTTTTGGGCGTCCCTCCATGATTTAGTGTTGGCAACAAAAATGTAGTCACTTGGAGCATCGCTGTTGCCTGCCAGATTTTTGCAAAGCATGATTTGTGACATTGGTCCAACAATGACTGCAATTTTAGGATTATATAGTTCTAAGTTTGTACTCACCATGACAAACAAAGCTCCTTTGGGTTTCACACTCACTTTCAAACCATTCTCCCTGTGGGTCCATAGCTGCGCATGAATCCTGACCCAATCCCTGTGGATTTCCTTTCTTCCAGTTCAAGAAATTGACTTTTTGATGAGGCCGGGCCCAATGCCACTTTGATACATTTCCCAGCTCCAGTCCTATCCAAGATCTGACCGTGTTATTTGGAACAGAGGCAATCAGATCCTTCATATCCGTCATGTTGTTGATAGCAGCAAGATCCGTGTGCATCCGTCTGCAGTAGTCCTTCGCGTCTTCATAGTTCCTCTGGAGCGAGATGTAGTGGAAGTTGGAAAACGACAATTTAAAGGAGCAGAATTCTGTGGAATGACAGCTAATTTGTTAGGTTACCGAAAGAAATTCTTGTGTGGTAAATAATATAGTGTATATATGCCTACACACACATTATATCAAAAATAATATTAAAAAAAAAAAGTTACAAACCTGAAATTAGCAGTAGATAAAGGGTTGTTGTTTTCATAATGAAGGATGTGTTTTCAAAAAGAAAAACTACAATGATACGAGGATGAGGCAGCAGCAGCAACGGCGCCACATTTGCAATAAGAATGCCACTTTTCTTGTTGAGAGACTCCTCTTTAGAAACGTCTCTTGCCAAAGCAGTTTTTCTCGTTTATCTCTCTTTCGAACATGGCTTCATTGTTGACGTTGGCACGCAATCGGCAGGAATTCTGATGACCAATTCATAAAAATGTTCAACATTAGTGGGATTAGATCACACGGTGCCACTGCCGATCGGATGATTGCTCAGGCTTGTAAATGGATGTTATGCACTGTCATTTTGACTCTAAGTGCTGATTGCCATCTGTTTTTGGTTGCTGATGTGGAAGTGTACTCAAAACTATGACTTCTGCCTCTCAGACATTCAGATATTGTCTCGTTTTTAATACTCATGCTTCACTCTTGAACAGCTACTTCCATTTTATCTCTTTGAATGCCTCTCAATCGGAAGCTCATTCTTTTCTTTTGCATATTTACCTCCTCCTATCACTGTGAAAGCTCAAGTCAAGAAGTCAGTGACTCAGTAAATGTGGAAGTTTCACATTTCTTTTTTTTACTAATTTCAACTCCAAAATGTAAATTTTATTAAAGACACCTTGGGAACTATTTCATATTTCCAAATCCCTCAATTTTCTCAATAAATGACCAATATGGTGATAGTTTACGTCGTCGTTTTCACACATATTTCTCCACCGATTCAAACCATCCCTATATGTAATTTTTTCTATTCAATATTTTGACTGTTCAATTCCCCAGCATTTCAGCGCACATGCAACTCTACACTGTAATCCCCCCCTCCAGCCATATAGTGTAATTTAAGTGCATAATACGTTTTCACACATAAATACATGTTTTCTATTGTTAGCGTATGTTCAAGGGCTCAAAGGTAAATAATTCTTTGAGGAGAGTTGTTTAGACAAAAAGGTAAAAATTTAAATAGTTCGTGAACTTGATTTAATGTGCTAAATTTAAAAGTAGAAGCCGGATCTTATAGCCACAAAGCCATATTAATGCGCCGCACATATAGTGCCAGAAAGTTACATTTGTTTTAGAACATTACATGGCCTTTAGTGGAGTAAATCAATACTTTTATAAGCACTCTACCATCCTGCAAGTTTTATATATAAAAAAAGGATATGGTATTGAGGAAATATGAACAAAGATGGTGCCTTGGCCTTGGCGGAAGAACACACCAGATCCGTTTTTTTTCTTCTTCAATTTTAGCTTTGTTGATTAAACAAAAATCGGTGTATGCAAGGAACTTAGCGCATCATGTTGAATTTTCAACAAAGATTCTTCTGTTAACGTTAACGGCTTTTTAATTTTTTTAATTTTATTTTTTTTTAAATAATCATAATCTCCCTCGTGATGGTCTACTTTTAATTAATACAGTAACCCCCCCGCATCTTCCGTCCCTCCCATCCTGTACGGCGCTGTCACGTGACCGCGCTACTGGGTGGTCCCAGGAGACATTTTGGCTCGAGTGGAGCTGGCACTGAGCCACCATGGCCAGTAAACAACAACAGCAGCGTCAAGTTGAAGGCAACTGGCTTTGAGCGACGGCCTCGCTGTCTGCTGTCGCTTCTCGGCAAGCACGATCAAGACACAGACGTGTGCTTTCCAACAATGCGTCGATTGTGTGTTGGTGAGTTTTCCCCCCACGACCTGCAAGCGAATACATTCGTTGCCATTATCTCGCTCGCTCGACCACCACCATGTAGTTAGCGGTAGGCTAATGCTAGCCAAGCTAGCTAGGTTAGCCTTAATCGTTGCGACGATTCGCTAAGTGGATTAAATTGCGACGCACACGCGGATTTGAAGCGGTTCTTATTGCCAATCAAGCTGTTTCGTGGGAATGTGTGTGTTAAACGAATAGTTTTTTAGTCATCTGAGTCACGTAAAATCCGAACCAGGTATGCGGCTAATGTTAGCTGGCTAATTTTACTAGCCAAGGATCGAGCTTCCAATCGATGTACTGGACGTACTGTTGACTTCATGTTGGCTCAAGAGATACACGGACGAATCCGCCTTATGTGTTTAAGACGTTTATTTGATTATAGTTGAGTTTCACAGAAATGGAGAGCGCCTTACAACGTTTATGTATTAGTTGGTGCATATGGTGAGCAGTATATCTAGCAAACGTGTTAACATTCCCAAACTTGTGACATTGCCCGCTATGAAACACTAAACACATGCGGTTAACAGGCTGCTCTAATATGCATTGTTGTGTACAATGATCACCTTTAACAGCTTCTTAGTTTTGCAATGGGGAAATTCAAAATGATGCAGGACATAATTATTTATTTTTTTAAGAAGACAATGTTTGATTACAACAACAGCTCTTATTTTATTTCATTAAATCGTATTGGATCTCAATTTAACATGCAAGTGGTGGCAATGACGTTCCAGTACTAATTGCTACTCATATCTATTATCACCCTCAGACTGATATCCATCTGACGGGACATCATCCTGTGTTATTCAAGCAATGTCTTCCCAGCAACCGAACAGCTCAGCACCCAACAGTCCCACGAATGTCATTGGTTCTCCGTTCTCTATTAACTCTCTTGGATTTGGACCCATCAGCCACAGCCAGGTGAATTACAATTAAAAGCAAAACATGCAAGGGCAATCTGGTCGGAATATACTTTTCATTTATGCATTTTATCATCAATCAAAGCCTATTAGGGCAGTTTTTATATACCGACCGGTACGTGTCATTTTATGTACCGCATGAATTTAAATGTAGTGTTTTGGGGTTGTATCACACAGCCATTATACAATAGGGTTTTTTAAAGTACAGTAATCATAATGCCCTTGCTTGTGAGAAAGGAGAGCCATGGTTTCGCTTTTCGGCACTTTTCAGCTTTGTATCGAATGCAGGGAGGACAGTATAACACACTTAAAGACCACCTCTCACTCACATACAATGCAAAAAGTATATGATTTTTCTTATAATTTATTCTTTTTTTCTTTTCTTTTTTTGGTGTGTTCAAATATGTTAATGAGTTAAAATAATGTGTTTTAATAAGTGTGTGAGAGATAGGGACCTTGCTGGCCCTCAAATAGTGAAAATCCTTGTATAATTAAGATTCACTGATTGTCACACCCACCTAAGTGGGGCGAAATTTGTTCTTTACATTTGACCCCTCCCCTGACGGAGCGGTGAGCAGCAGCAGCAGCCACGCCCGGGAATCATATGGTGATCTAACCCCCCAATTCCAATCCTTAATGCTGAGTGTCAGGCAGGGCGGTAATGGGTCCAATTAAAAAAAAGAATGAAAAAGTTTTTGGTATGACCCGGCCAGGGATTGAACCCACGGCCTCCCGTTCTCAGGGTGGACGTCGCTGCTGGCCGTTAGAGGCCATGGGATGGAAGTCAATGTTACCTTTGATCACGGGATTGGGATGGGACAGGATAAAAACTTCAGAAATATTCATGCCAATGTGTGTGTGTGTGTGTGTGTGTGTGTGTGTGTGTGTGTGTGTTTTTTTTTATGTAGTTGTTCTATTATGTAGTTGATCTCCATAATGGGTGTAGGAGTCATTCTGAAAGGTAGCATGACGAGACAGGAGTCGTTTTCACCGGGGTGCAACAGGACAGAATTATTATTATTATTATTTTCACAATAGTCCGGGACTGGGATAGGGTGACATTTTTTTTTATGTGTGAGTGGGATTGGATGGGAGTGAAAATTGACTCCCTTGTTACCCTCTACCGGCCATTATAATTTCACAGATTTTTTTAACCCCCCAAAAATAAATAAAATAAAAACTATGTATAGATAGAAAAAGTAGGGATATACCACCAACAACACATTTTTTTAAATTTTTGTGTGTGAAAAATGGGTGTTGTCCCCACAAAATAAATATTAGTAAATGATAGAAAAAAAATACAAATATTATTTTAATAACAAATCTGTGAATAGGTGAATCTGTGGGTGCCAAACCACAAGTATTGGACTTGATGTTTTTCAAGCATGTGAGAGTTTTTTCAAGGCGTTTCAAACATATTTTTTTATGGAGGCCACTAGGGATGGGCGAGTACTGATACTGGGCCTTTTTTTTCAAGACATTGGTATTCGCAACTGTGTCTTGTGACCATTTTTACTATCAGGAACTAGAAATCAGTATTGGATTAATAGAAAATTAGCATTAGTTTCATGTAATTTGAAGGATAAATGCTATATTGAGATATTTAGGTCTTTATTTCAAATTAGTTGTCATTCTTTTTGAGGGTAGAGTGGTGGTTTTAGGTATCAAAAGTACTTGTATCGGTGACTACTGACTACTAGTTGAGTACTGGTATTGGTCTAAAAAAAAGAAGTGCTATCAATCATCCTTAAGGCCACACACTTCCTTTTTAATTTTTTGGGGGGAGAGGATCTTGAGCTGAAAACTTTTGTAAACTGGAGAACTCATCACCACTGATGTTACTGAAACTCCTTTCTGTGCGCATTTCTGTAAGGTCGCAATCCCTCACATGTCAATTGTGTGTGCGATTCACGTGTGTCCAGCTCTCTGCTTCAGGTGCCATGTCAGGGATGCATTCAATCAGCAGCTCTGAGGACATCAAGCCTCCGTTCGGCCTGAGGCCCATGTCCGCGCACAGCCCGGGAATCATGTTGTCTCAGAAGCGCCTGTGCGTCATTTGCGGAGACCGCTCGTCCGGTGAGTGAACCAACCGCACCGTTCTCTCCATTTGAAACCACTGTAAATATTTATTTGGGCTTATCTCTTCATTTCTCATCACGCCTGTTCTATTTATTTTATTTTTTTTGGTGCGCTAGGCAAGCACTACGGTGTGTACAGCTGCGAGGGCTGCAAAGGATTTTTCAAGAGGACGGTCCGCAAAGACTTGAGCTACACGTGCAGGGACAACAAGGAGTGCCTGGTGGACAAACGCCAGCGCAACCGCTGCCAGTACTGCCGCTACCAGAAGTGCCTGGCCATGGGCATGAAGAGGGAAGGTATGCGGGAATTCATTTAGCAAAACATGTCTCTCAAAGTCCAAAACCAAACCATAAAAACAAACTTAAGCAAAAGTAGTTGAACGGTGTTAGGACTTAAAATAGTTTAGAAATGTTTTCAGAAATATGGTAGAGACTGATGCAGCGGGTTGGGTTTATATATCTAACCCGTGTCTTCCCTTCGTTTTCCCAATTCTACCCTTTCTCCATCTTTCAATAGTGGTAAGGTGGATAAAAGAAGATGGAAAAGATGAGGGTCGGATGAGTATGGCATCAATATTTTAAAGCTAATTTTTGTACTGTAATGTGTCTTGGATTTGGTGTTGTCTTATTCAACGTGTAGAGCTTAAATGATGCTTACAGCTACCAAGCATGATATTCAGGATGGCTAAACAGCCACTCATTATATCTGAGTATGTACATGTAGCTAGAACTAAAGAAGTCACTTAAAGGAACAGCTCAAAATCAACAGTAAAGAAAATATTTCCAGTATTTTGTAGCTTGGGTTAACTATTCACATTTATGATGACGAAACAGAACAGAACGAAACATTCTGTTCTCAAGTTGACCACATATTGGTGTCAATTATTATGGCTGCAAGCATCCAAATGATTGATCAGCGATTGATCTGTGCTGCTTTTTGTATTTGCCATTTTCACAATGTCCCCCTGCAGCTGCTTCTCCCATCGGAGCAAACGCAGTCACATGCAATTCCTTCCTTGATATGTTGGTCGACTTTCACTTTGTTTTCGTTTCCCTTAAATGTCTCCCGTAAGAAATTCCATTCATTCCCGACTCAGTTCAGGGATGAAACCAAAATGAAGTAACTAGGCTACGTTCACACTGCAGGCAAATACGACCAGATACGATCTTTTTGCCCAAATGCGACCTTTTTTATGTTAGTCTGAACGGCTCAATTCAGATTTTTTTTTCATATCCAACCTGGTTCACTTTCATATGTGGTCCTAGATCGGATACATATCCGAATTTTTGCGATGCGACCCGAGTCTGAACGGCCAGGTCGCATATATCCGACCTCCACGTCATCAAAAGCCCGACAGTATGGGGGGGCATTAAGCTTGATTGATGCTTGACACATCCGCGAGGTCCACACGGCTCCGGAGACGTACGTGAATCGGCAAAGTTGTTCAGAGTAACAGTCGTGGCTTTATATTTGACTTTAATTGAATCCCACTTGAAACCTGACGTAGCCTATAAAGATGACATTTGTGGTGGTGATATTAATAATTTAGCCACGCAGACGGCTCATTTATTACGCGCGGCAATGATGTAATGTCATCGTTAGGAGAAATCTCTGTGAGAATAGTTCCGCCTCATTTTCACAAAATATTCATTCTACCTCCTCCTGCATCACTCCTCTGTAGATATGAGATGGTAAAAATATGAGCCCCGACGACGGACTTATAAAATCCGTGACCCTGACATGCTGGACCATACGTATTTACTTCCGCAAACACAGCGTTGAGTAACGTTGTATCTTTTTCTACGTATACGGGTCACTTTGGGGACGCATTACGTCCACACAGCAGACAGACTGAGGTCGCAATTAATAGGTAATGTGAACGCTTACTCCAAAAAAAAAAAAAATCTGATTTCACCCAAAAATCTGATTTGGGCATTAAGACCTGCATTGTGAACGTAGCCTAACTCTTTAAAGATTTTTGTAGAAGAAATAGGAAGGTGTTAACAGAGCAATACCGGCCACTTGGTTGTGATTCGTTGGTATTGTTGGAATTACATGTTCTTTTTCTCAAATTGTATTGAGCATTTTGTCACTGTTCTGTGAAAAACACTTATGCCCATTTAAAACATAGCTGCGTTTCCACCGCAGGACGTTCGGGTATGGGGGAGGGGGCAGGGACTTTCACAGGAACCGTCCCCTCAGCCGGCCCGCTTGTGGCTGTGTCTCCACTGCGGAGTGCGACCCATTTCGCAACGTCATGAGTTTCGATTGACATGTAAACACCGCGCGACCGTTTCTGTGACGTCACACACAAGCACGACGCCACAAAAATCAGAACGAGGAAAGAGAAAAACTTGTGGCGGTTGCCGTTTTTTAATTTTTTTTTACGACTTAGCATGGATGGATGGTTCGAGTGAGAGGAGACGGCGTCTAGATGAAGGATTTGAAAAGACCAACAGTAGAGTGGATCGAAAATAGGAAAAGGATTATTAAGAGAATTGTTTTGGTGGAAGAGACTTGACGGTCAGATACGAAAGCACAATCGGGAAGTTCATCGGGCCGACGGAGCACCTACCCCCGAGTAGGACCTCCGCTCGTCCCCGTAAGTTCCTGTAAACGTGGCCCGGTTTGGAAGGCTCCTGCAGTGGAGACGCGCACATACGGGGCTGGCACCGTAAATGTACCTCGAAGTCCCTGCGGTGGAAACGCGAGTCAGTCAGTTCTATTCAGCTTTTTAGTGCAAATACATTTTCATTGAATCTTTTTAAAAACAGCTTGTTTTTAAACTCTTATTGAGTTGTAATTTTCATTGAACGTGCAATACCTTTTAATTGAATAATATTTAAGTACTTTTTCTCCCTTTATTTAAAAATGCAGCGCTAACTGTCTATAATACTTGATTCTTGTTTTTATGCGCAGATGAACCCAATGAAGTGGCTAATTTTGTGTTACCCTTCCTAAAAATTCCGTTAAAAGTATGCGTAAAAAATTCGTCATTCTGTATTAAAAATTTGTTGCACCTCTCCCATTATGGATGTCTCCTATCCAAATGTAAAGACGAGCAACAAGTGTCATCTATGAATCCTCTTTCCCGCCTGATGTGATTGCAGCGGTCCAGGAGGAGCGCCAGAGGAACCGCGAGCGGGAAGGCGAGCTGGAGTTCAGCATGGGCATTAACGAGGAGATGCCGGTGGAGAAGATCTTGGAGGCGGAGACTGCGGTGGAGCTGAAGACCGAGCTGCACTCTGACGGAGGCTCCGCGGGCAACTCGGTGAGTGCACGCAAACATCTGGGAAAACTGGTGTTTTCAACTAACATTGGTCCAAGCTACTAGTAACTTCGCAATCTGCTCCGTGACTTTGGTCGAACTTGATCCCGAAACTAATTCGCAGCGTTGTGCGTTTCAGCCCCATGACGCGGTCACCAACATCTGCCAGACCGCAGACAAGCAGCTGTTCGCCCTGGTGGAATGGGCCAAGAGGATCCCTCACTTTTGTGAGCTGCCCCTCGATGACCAGGTCATCCTCCTGCGCGCAGGTAACCTCATCCACAAGTAGACTTGAACGGCGAATCGAAAGGGGTTCACGCCCATCATCCTCATGTAACACCAAACCGGTGTTGGCAGGTTGGAACGAGCTCCTCATCGCCTCCTTCTCCCACCGCTCCATTGGCCTGAAAGACGGCGTTCTACTCACTTCGGAGCTGCAGCGTGACGGCGCTCACAGTGCAGGAGTTGGAGCCATCTTTGACAGGTTCGCTCGCCGGCCGGATACAATTTTGTCAGTTAGCTCCAAGGTCCTCAATAGTTCTTGTCACGTTTGTTTGAATTCAGGGAGAGTGTGCAGAGTGCAGAGGTTGGCGCCATATTTGACAGGTAACAAAGATTTATTTTCATATCTTCGTGTGGAAAAACAAAAACCCTGACCGCATTGCACATATTGAGAGCTTTTTTTTTTTCTTCAAATGTTGTCCTTTAGGGTTCTCACCGAGCTGGTCAACAAGATGAGAGATATGCAAATGGACAAGACGGAGCTGGGCTGCCTTCGCGCCATCGTCCTCTTCAACCCAGGTTAGCTTGCTCGTGACGCGCTCTCATGACATTAATGCGTAAAAAATGGCACAGCGTACCTTCAAGATTTTCAAAATAAAATACATAAATCAACAGTCCTGCTTTTTACACCAAAAATTTTATTCTATATTATTATGTTTTTTTGTAATAGTATGTTTTTGTATAATTTATACTGCCCAGAAAAAAAACATTACATGCAAAACAGCTGTATATGGGTGTGTGTGTGTGTGTATATATATAATTTATTTTTTTTAGCAGTAAAAAGTTAATATTTTGACCAGAATTAATGTGATAACTTCATTATATTTCATGCACAATTAATGCCTTTTAAAAATAAAATTTTCCACTCACCGGTTTTCTGGGTCAGTAAACTGAGCCATGATTGGCCGTTACCTGTTTCCTCAGGACAGGTGATGTCATCTTCAGTCGACAGCAGGTGGCAAAATTATTTTTTAATGGTATTCCTTGTACATGAAAACTAATGAAGTTATCACATTAATTTCAGACAAAATATCTTCTTACCGTTGAAAATGGCTGAATGAGTCAAGTATCCCTTTAATGTTAGGGATAGGCAGGGGTGTCAAACTCATTTTAATTCAGGGGCCAATCCCACCCAAATTTGATCTCAGGTGGGTCGGACCAGTTTGTTCATGGCCTAATAAGCTATGAATAACAGGTCAAATTTTTTTTCTTGTTTTTGGAAAATATTCCCATTTATTTTTGCAAACCTTTTGCTTCAAACCCTGAGTAAAAGCTACATTTCAGAATATGATTTAAGTGGTCATCGGTGCGCCCTGTGGTTTGTGTTCTGTCCTCATGGGCCAGATTGGACCTCCTGATGGGCTGGTTTTGGCCCGAGGGCCATATTTTGGACAACCATTTCAAAGCATCCGTATCAGGTGTCCTCTTGTGGGCGTTTAAGGAACTAGAAATGAGATGAATAGAAAATTAATAATTAATTTCATGCAATTTGAAGTGAAAAAGCTTTGTTTAAAATTTCTTTTGCACTGAATTTGTTGTTGCGCCGCAGATGCTAAAGGTCTGTCCAACACGGGCGAAGTGGAGGTGCTCCGAGAGAAGGTCTACGCATCGCTGGAGGCTTACTGCAAACATAAGTACCCCGAGCAGCAGGGCAGGTAGACGCACGTCCTTTTTTGGTCTGGTTTCAAAACAAAGGGTCAGCAGGCACTTGACCAGCATGCGTTTTGTGTGCGCGCGCGCGTCAGGTTCGCCAAGCTGCTCCTTCGCCTGCCGGCCCTGCGCTCCATCGGCCTGAAGTGCTTGGAGCACCTGTTCTTCTTCAAGCTGATCGGCGACACGCCCATTGACACTTTCCTCATGGAGATGCTTGAAGCTCCTCATCAGCTGGCCTAGATGGAGCGTGCAGACTGGAGTGGCACTTTAACTTGGAAACATTTGTCCGCTTGTCTCACTGCTATCTGGGTTCCACTTCCTGTTTGTTTGTTTTAGTGCTGCACACATTTTGCTCTTTTTAGACCAAACAGGCCGGCTGGTGCTACATGTCGAAAGAAGTATTTGATTTTTTCTTCCCCTCATCACAGGCTATATACCATTTTATATGAGCTTTGTACACGCTGCTTAAGTGGATCTATTTTTAAACGGGAGCACGCGTCGAAGACCTAGTCTTCTTTTTAATCCTTTCTAGTCAACTTGGATCTATTCCACAAGATGAAATCTTAGCAGAGACACAAAATGTCCGCCCTCCATTTAGACTTGTTTACGACTTTGCCCTTTTCTGAGGCCAATCACTTGACTTTCTAAAAGCTGCCAGCTGACCGCTGGGAGCCTTTTCATATTTGGTGCTATTTCCGAGAAAATGCGACTATTGGTTTGAAAACCCCACACCTAAGAGGATATGCAAACATGAGCTTTGTTTATTGTTTTAAATAAAATGTAGCAATATAAAATGTTAAGTGCTTTCTGCCTTTCACTCATTCAGGGTTTTACCAAGTAAATCATGTCTGGTGGAAAGGGAATATTCCATTTTGTAATTTATACAATTCTGAGGTACTGTGCAAAAGTAAATGTTCAGGGAAAATGTGTGTTAATTTGAATTTTGATCAGGAGATGCAAATTATATCATTCTTAACCCATGCCCTTTTTATTTTCAAGTTTTCAGATAGCAGAACATGTGTTGGGTTGCACTGGATTTGCTGACAAGTGTTTCAGCTTTTTATTTTGATCCTTTTATGCTCCATTGTATTACCTTCCATCCTTCTTTCCTTGCTAGGTAGCTGTTCTGTCCATTGTACTGTCTCTGCAGTTTATTCAAAGCAAAATGGTCACATTAGGTCCAGAGCACCTCAAGTTATTGATCAACTTGACCTCCATGTGCTCCTCGACGCATGGATTGTGTGGACTAAAAAAAATAAAAATGAACATGACTTCAGTTTGTGACTCCTTGTTGTGTGTCCTTTCCTAAAAACAAGACAAATCTGACAGAAGTTTTCACAAGCGTTTTATTTGAAATGGTGACAATGTTGCAAGGCTGCATGTGAAGAAGCCTTGCTTGTGTCTTGTGTGTAGTTGACTAGTGCAATGTCATCAAAGCAGTCAAGTGTCCAGAGCACACGACCAGAATTCATTTTAAACAGTCACTTGCAAAACTGACTCATTTCAAAGCTTTAAATTACATATATAATACTGCTTTTACTCTATGATACACTATTCTACAAATGGAGCAAAAAGACATTTTGCATCACTGACTTTACACATCTGTCTGCTTAGTTAAAAAAAAAAATGCCATAAGGAGGAAGTTAGATGCTACACTTGCAATCTAAGGTGCTGAACAGAGATGACTAAAATCTACTGCTGGTGTTTTCTTCATTGTGATCAATTCTCAATGGCTTTGCTCCCGTTCTAAATGGCAAACTGGGACTTGCAAATGTTGGAGGATGTTCTGGATTTATAGCACAGAAGATAAACTGGCTTACATTTGTTTATTAAAAATACCTTCCTTTTTCACATCACTTTAGAAATATAAGTTAAATGGTGATTTTCACATTCATTTGAAAGCGGAGTGCTTGTAACAGATTCTCCAGTGCTGCCAGTCGAAGGAGATGTCTGTTTTTCACTTTACAGTTCACATGAACTGACACGTAAGGCGACGGGGAAAAGTTGTCCTAATAAATACAACGTGGCTTCACTATGAATCGATCGAACGCCGTTTCCAGCTGATGCTCAGTCCTCATCGGATTGGACGTCCCTGAAAATCTCTCTTGAATAAATAAGCGTCTTAGAAAGGCACTGAAATGTGCAAGCTGGGACAACAGTCTATTTGACTCCCTCAATCTGCTTGATTTAATCGGGCATGATGTGCTACTGCTTATCTTTTTGTGAAATGTTTCACATTCTATTGATCGCCAGAGGCTCGCCTTCTGGACACGAAAGTAGCACAGTAGTAAATGTTGACATCTTTGGAACACGCAGAGGTGCTAAAGAGATCAAGCGCTGCAGGAGTGCAGGAGGGATCTGCTGCCTTAAGCCAAGCTCAGAGGTCACAATCTGCGTCATCAAACAAGTCGTCCATGTTGGGACAGCGCGTCCTCGAATCCTGTTCACACCTGCACGTCGGAAGCGCCGGACAAGCCCAGGACGTTGGCCTCCTCCGATGTCAAACCGCTCTTCAGAGTCCTCCTCACTTCACAAAGCAGAAAACAAAGCGGGCGTTATCAGATGTTGCAAATTGAAAAATGACTTGAAATTGGTTCATTTCGATTTCTTAACTCTTCAACATATTTTTTTATTTCTAAATGTAATACCATTATAGGATTGTTTTAATTATAGTTATCTTTGAGAATCACTAATATAGCAAAACAATAACCAAAGTATGTACGTGTAGCAACCCAAGTTTGCGTGAACTTCAGAACCGACTCACGTGATTTGCGATTGACTCTGGAGCGCCGCCTCTCACGAGGTTGCGTCCTGGGCCCCGCCGGCCCCTGAGTGGCCGAGCGTACGATTCGCTCCATGATCTCATCAGCGGTGTCGTCCGTGCAGGCGATGGCGTCGTCGTTGGCGATGCACCACGGCGGCACGTGCGCTGCAAACACAAAAGCTGATGAGGATGACAGACGGGGATGACGTTTGGAGGAACAAGCTTGGCTAGAACAGGGGTCTGCAACCTGCGGCTCTCGAGCCACATTTGGCTCCCAGTGGATTGCTAAAAAAATTGGTAGAATTTTTTTTTACATATGTATTTGTATTTTTTAGATAAAATTTACTTCAAATTAATTAATAATTTAGATACAAAAAGAATAATTAAATATTACTTATTATATTAAGTTGTCAGAAAAATACCTATGAAGCTTTTAAAAAAATACCTAAAAATGTCCAAAAAGGATGAGAAAAAGCAGAAATTTCCCATCAAATTTCTATGAAATTGCCAAAAATGTCAGAGAATTGAAATAAAAAGCATAAAAGCAAATGTTCAAAAAGGTAACCTAAAATGTGTATAAACATAAGAAAGGCAGAAAATTACCATCTAATATTTTTGGAATTGCCAAACATGTCAGAAAAAATATAAAATATAAAAGAAATCGTCCAACAGCAAACACTATAAAATGTCCAAAACGGGGAAAAAAAATCCCCAGTTTTTTGTTGTTGACATTTTATGGTTAAAAAAAAAGTCCCAAAAATAGCCGAGAATGTCAGAAATTTGCTGGCAAATTAAGACAGAAAAAATAAAGCCATAAAATACCTAAAATAGGAAGAGAGGCAGAAAATGTCCATAAAATTGGCAACATTTTTAGAAATGTATGAAAATGAATTTTTAAGTTGTCAGAAAAAGATTTAAGTTTTTAAAAAAAATTATTAAAAAGGTCCAAAAAGTGATCATACGAGGATGAGGAAAAAGCAGAAATTTACCATAAAATGTCCATTAAATTTCCAAAAATGTCAGAGAATTGAAAAAAAAAAGCAGAAAAGAAAATGTTTAAAAAGGTAACAAAAGAAAGGGAGAAAATTGCCTTTTTTGCCCAATTTTTTGTTAGATATTTAGTGGTTAAAAAAAAATCCCCAAAATTCCCAGGAATATCAGAAATTTGCTGGCAAATAAAGACAGAAGAAAAAGAGCCATAAAATGCCCAAAATAGTAAGAGGAGAGGCATAAAATGACCATAATATGTCCATAAAATTGCCAAAGTATGAAAAATTACAAACAAAAAAAATCCACAAACTGAAGACGAAAGGTAGAAAAAAATTAATGTCAAAGGATGTTGCATTTTTTTGTTACGTTCAATTAGCTCTTTCATCTTCCAATGCTTTGCGGCTCCAGACACATTTGTGGTTATTTTTTTGGGCCTAAAATAGCTCTTTTGACAGGAAAGCTTGCTGAGCCCTGGTCTATAAAAACCGCGGGGCGCTGAAAGGCGGCCCGCCAGGCTTCCTGTTCTGTTATCGTATGTAATATAGTCACCTCTGGTGCCGCCGGCGCGGGTGCGAGTGCGGAGGCCCGGCACCGTGGACGTCTCGCCGTCTCCGCTTTGCACGCCGCCCTTGAGCACGGCCTTCATGTTCTCGTGCTCGGCGGCGTCCTCGGCGTACTGGATGCCCTGAGGCTGCCTCTCGGGCGTGTCGGGATAAGCGCCGCCAAATTTACCACTCTGCAGGGAAAGGGGCGAACAAGGTGAGAATCGACGGATCAATGCTGCCGCGCTTTGGTCAGACCGCTTATGACACAGCACTTTTCGGGCTTGATGAGTCAACAATTTCTTATATTGACAGTCAGCACTCTACAATAACTTCATTAATAACAAACTATAAACACGCTTACCAAAAAAATGCTTATTATATTATTCAATTTCCCTCGAAGCGTTAGTGTCAACACTGCAAAACCAACAAGTATTTCCTTTAACTGCATGACTACTGCATGTGCGTGCACTTGCTGTCAATCAAGTTCAAGTCTTGAATGTTAGTCACTGCAAAAGGTTTCTCATGTGGCCGATAGCAGGCAAATAAAGCAGCAGCGACCCTACCTCGCTGTCACCTTCGCCGTCACTCTACAGACATGAGAGAAGGGAGGGAGGGAGCGGTCAAACACAGTGAGTGGAAGCGTTTAATCCAAACGGAGAGTTACGAGAGAGAGTTTTGATTTTCTCTGGCTGTTAAAAGCAGTATGAGAATATACTGGGATGGCGAGGTTTGACTCGTAACTCATTTGCTCCCCAAAACCTATAAATACGTTGCATTTTAAATGTTTTAAGTTTCCCAAAGACGTATTTATACGTTTTTTATGCTCAAGCACACAGAAGGCTTTGATGCAGCCTCTAAACTGCAAAGAACGGTTGAAGAAATGGTAGTTAATACACAAACAGCCAGCAGGTGGCAGCAGAGCAAAAGAGATCAACTAGGGCATGTTGGAAAAAAAGCGCTTTTACTCACATTTCTAAATAGATTTGTGAATAATGATGAAAATTAGCTATATTCTAATGCTAATTGCTGTAAAACGGAAAAAGATAGAAATATACTTTTTTTCTTGATGAAAAAAGAGACTAATCTTACTTTTGGCAGGTTCCATATTTTTATTGCAATAAAACACAATATTCTGTGAGCTTGCAAAATGAGTCAAAATCTAGTAAAACAGCCGGGAAAGGGATTGTTTCAGTGAAAAAGGCTGGGAGTGAATGAGTTAAATATACTGTACAACATTTTTATTTTAAGAAGGCAGAAAGCAGTTCTTGCATTGGATCTCAATGAGGACCCGTTTGAACACCATAAATGTACACGGGCTTGTTATTCCTTGTACAGGAACGCCTCACGTTTGTATTGGGGCCCCTTTCCAGACATTCTCAGACTTTTGCTTGAAGGGATTGTGATCATGGTGCGAGGTGTTTGCTGCGGCCTATTCAAGCCTTTTGAAGCAACGCAATCGGAGTGGACGGGACGGCAACTGACTGATTGTTGTTACAGTAACGTGTACATGTGAGGACCTTGCTGATGTCATCACAAATGTGTCAGCAAGGTCTTTCTTTGTCTGCCAGCCTAAATACTGTCAGAAGCACTGACCTACATTTTCAACCTTAATTCTAACATTTTGGCCATTCAATTGTATATGTTAATTTCCGATAGGCCCTTCATTTCATAGTGTTTTTTTTTTGTTGTTGCTTTGAGTTGTATATTAGCGGTGCAGGTTTCAGCCTCTATGTGCTACCTTGAGGGCCTTCAGAATCTGTAGGCTGTAGTGTTGGCTGATGTAACTTCAACTAGAAGCTGAAAAACAGATTTGAAATTTGCCCTTTGAGGGCCAGCTGAGGAGAGTGAGCTGCCGCTTGATGATGTCATCATTTTCCAAGTTTGACTTGTAAAATGTGTCTGCAGAAAGCTGCACACATAAATCAGCATTTATAGTGAATACGATGTATTTCATTCAATTAAACATTTTTTTTTGTCATGTTAATAAATAATGATTCTGAACATCTCGAGATGACAAATGTGGGACAGTTGCATTTTGTTATATTGTATTTTTGTGTTATTGATGGTTTTCATAATTGCAAGTAAGCATGGGCTGATATTAGATAGAGATAGAGAGATATATATAGAGAGAGATAGATAGATAGATGATTTCTATGTTATGATATAATAGATAGGATGGATAACAATGAACAAAAATATTGCTATCAGTGTTAAATTTCAGCCCTAAAATGTATTTTTTTACACTATTATATTTTAAACAAAATATCAAATATTTAGTATATTAATAAATGTGTACCATTTTAACTTCAAATTAATAAAAAAATAAGAAAATGCTATTTTATATTATTTTATTTTATTATCATTATCTTATACTGCATACCCGCTGTAAAATGACAAAAGGCATTCTGTTCTATTCTATTCTTCTGTTTTAATACTTCTTAGCACGTCACTGCTATTTTGACAGATCCGTGGGCTACTCATGTTGCCAATGGGGCTAACTAGTACAAAATGGCATGTTTTGTTGTTGTTGTTTTTTTTAGGACAGAGCACACTAATCGAAAGGCATCTATGTAAGCATCGTTTTCGACTTAGCATAGCTGCTCTTGAAAACCTTGACTTTTTAAAACCATGGTAAAAACTGCCAAACTGGTAAAAGGCCTATGCCTAATTGCAGGGTGATATTGGGAGTTTTAGGAGTTGGATTAAGTCCAGTAGCCAATTGCACAACACGCCATTGGTATGCATCAACCAGCAGCTTGATGAGAGTGGAGACAGTTCAAAGGAAACAAATGGATGAGGGATAAAGTAAAAGTGACCGATGTCCACTCACATCTGTTATTAATTTTCCTCTGGTCTTGTTCCTCTCACGATGATTGGCCCTCTTTTGTTTCTGCTGTAGCACACGTTCTCTGGTTGTGCGGTACTCCAGTGCAAACTCACTGAGGATCTTGCTAAAGCGATGAATGCTGACGTCGCGGACGCCGTATATGGGATGGCCCAGGAACAACAGGAAGGCGTGAAACCTGCAGGAGAACATCAAACACACATCAAAGACTAAACCAGCAACAACAAAAAATGGCAACAGGTGAAATCAGTGCATACCTGTTGATGATCCTCTTGTGTACGATCTTCAGAATGATGATCCTCTCCGCGCAGTCTTTGAGGAAGTCGGACATTTTTTGTTTCAACGCCGGTTTCATCTCGTGTTTGGCGATGACCTTGAGGTGATCCCATGATGCTTTGCACCTTCGCTCCATCTGAGCCAGATTGTCTTGAAGTTGGTCAAAGTCCACCTGGAAAAAAAAAAATACACGTAATGGTGTACCTGTATCTCTCTCTCTCAAGACATTTGACAAGCACATACAGCTGACCCTTGAAAATTGCATTAGACGTGAGGCGTTATTTAATTCAGCAATTAAATTGCGTAACACATCAAAGGTATTTCTGGTTCGTTTGCAGGAAAACTGCATCACTAACGACAATGTGCATCCGTATAAAACTTAACAAAATAAAGGCATACAATGTTGTGCAAAGGAGGCACTATTACTCAAGTTATAATTTACAATTTAAAAATGTGCTCAATTCCACAAGTTGCTTCATTTTGAAAATTAAAGAGCACCAACTAGTCCAACATGAAACGCTAATGCCCTCTAGTAAAAGAAAAATGGCCACAAGACAAATCAGTGATTCACACTCCTTTTTACAGTACATCTTTTTAACTTCAAGTAACTATTAACTTAATACAAATAGGTTCACATATTTTTCCACCACTCTTATGTCGTCAAAAATGTTCATTGACGTTAAGGACACGCCCACTTTATACCGCCAATAACGTCAACAACATCTTGTGCAGTGCTGCTTTGTCATTGGGGTTGGAAAATCCCAAAACACCCACTAACTATGGCCAGCAGATGGCCGCGTTGTATTTCTTTTCAATGGGCTCCCGGGTAGTATCAAATTACATGAAAACATGGCGGATTTTAGGAAATTTTCAAGGATGACGAGAATGATCCATTTTCGCGAGATGTCACTCAAATTACCCAATTTCAAATGGTGATTACTAAAGAACGGAATAAGGAAGAAACATGTTTATGTAGTCATAACACACAATATTCCGTTTGCCGGCTGGCACTGTCGGGGTTGTTTTTTTGGATAACGTTTGGCAGTAAAAGAGTTACGGTAATTAACAAGAGTATGAAAAACTTGGGAATTGTTTTTTATTGTACATTGTAAAATGTGTGATTAATTTGCGAATAATCACAAGTTAATTAGTTCATGTGCTCTGCGATTGGTTGGCGACAAGTTCAGGGTGTACGCCGCCTACTGCTCGAAAACAGCTGGGATAGGCTCCAGCAACCCCTGCGACCCTTGTGAGGAATATGGATGCGTTTTGAAAATGGAGTTAATTATTGAAATCTTATGATTAATTCCGATTAAAAAACAATTTTTTTTGTGGGGGGGGGGGGGGGGGGGGGGGTTCAAATTTCAGCCCGACTATATATAGCATTTGACTTGTGAGGGTCCACCGCTGAATTCTCACCTTGGTTAGACGGGTGACGGCTCCAATCTCGGAGTAGAGGTCGGAACTGTCTGGAAACTTCTCCACCACGATGGCACAGGTGTGGTGCAGCAGGGACTGCTTATGAACCGTGTCCTTCACCTCAGGGACTTTTTCGAGGTAACTCAGCTCAAAGCCTTTGGCCTGGAGAGCAAGCAAACACAAGCACACTTAAAAAGGAGAAAAGGGAGGAGGGGGGTGTCGGGGGGGACACATTCTGACAGAAGCAATCAAAAGGCCCAACAAGAGCACCAAATTGCAGAGCATTTCCTCTCTGGAAAAGACACAGAGCGGCTCTCAAAGCGTGCCAAGAAGATATGTAGCTTCATTAGGTTGTGATTATCACGAACCACAATCTACTTGCAGGCGGGCAGATTGCCACGCCGGCCTCAGTGGATTTCAAGCCAGCACATAGCATGAAAGACGCAAACACAACCTCCTTTGTTCCTCTGCCAGCTTTAAATGTCAAATTGAAAACAAAAATTCCAGACGTTATTTATGGGAACTGCCTTTTTTGATGTCCATGACTTGTACTTTCCCCTTGCGTGTTTGTCCCTCATACACTCATTCACAACAGCACATTCAGATGTATGTTCCTCACACACGACACCAGAAAATACACAATCCCTCAAATATTTATTTCTTCTCAGAAAGAGCTTTCTCACACACTGTCCGGTGTTGCTTTGAAAGGATGTCAGTCACAATATTAGGAAAGTGCCGATACTGCATG